>NC_133373.1:10903867-11210899 GCF_049309525.1 Garra rufa | reverse complement strand
CATTACTCCACTTTTCAGTGTCACTTGATCTTTTAGAAATCATTCTAATATGCTGATTTATTACTTTATTTCTAACAGTTGTGCTGCTTAATATTTTTTTGGAACCTGTGATACTTTTTTCAGGATTCTTTGATGAATAAAAGAGTAAAAAAGAACAGCATTTATTTAAAATGAAAAATTTTCTAACAATATAAGTCATCAATTTAACACATCCTTAGTGAATAAAAGTTTTTAATTTCTTTCTTTCAAAAAAAAAAAAAAAAAGAAAGAATAAAAATTTACTGGCCACAAACTTTTTAATGGTATTTATATTGTTACAAAAGATTTTACAACATTGATTATAAATCAGCATATTAGAATGATTTCTGAAGAATCATGTGACACTGAAAGCTGGAGTAACGATGCAGAAAATTTTGCTTTGCATCACAGAAATAAATTACGTTTTAAAAATAAATAATGTTATTTTACATTGAAATAATATTTCAGAATATTACTGTTGTTGCTGAGTTTTGGATCAAATAAATGCAGGCTTGGTGAGCAGAAGAGAATTCTTTAAAGAACATTAACAATCTTACTGTTCAAAAACTTTTGACTGGTAGTGTACCTTTTTTTAAATAGTTTATTCAGTGGTGAAAATGGACTTCCATTGTGAACTGTGGCTGTCGAGCTTTAAAACAACAAAAAGAAATTACTTCAAAGTGTTACATATGATTTGTTTACTATATTTTATGAGCCTTTTAGGTCTTTTGAATGACGTAGCTTTGTGTGAGGACCAAACCAAAATCTTAAGTTGATTATTCATATGTAGAAGCATAGACATTTGGTAAATATCTCCAATAATTTGGAGAACCAAACCTGAAGAAATTCAAAACATATAAATGTAATTATTTAATATTTATTTATTTATTTTTAATTTCTGCAGGTTCAGTTCTCTATACTATTATGCTAAAAAAAAAAGTGTTTCAAAATATAACTTTTTTTTTTTATCAAATAAATGCAGCCTTGATGAGCATGATCCCAAACTTTTGAATGGCAGTGTATTTTTGTATTATTATGAATGTGTTTAATGTCACTTTTGATCAGTTTATTGTGTCCTTGCTGAATGTGAATTTAAAAAAAATCTTACTGGCTGATTTTATATATATATATATATATATATATATATATATATATATATATATATATATATATACAGTCGTGGCCAAAAGTTTTGAGAATGACACAAATATTAGTTTTCACAAAGTTTGCTGCTAAACTGCTTTTAGATCTTTGTTTTTGTGATGTACTGAAATATAATTGCAAGCACTTCATACGTTTCAAAGGCTTTTATGGACAATTACATGACATTTATGCAAAGAGTCAGTATTTGCAGTGTTGGCCCTTCTTTTTCAGGACCTCTGCAATTCGACTGGGCATGCTCTCAATCAACTTCTGGGCCAAATCCTGACTGATAGCAACCCATTCTTTCATAATCACTTCTTGGAGTTTGTCAGAATTAGTGGGTTTTTGTTTGTCCACCCGCCTCTTGAGGATTGACCACAAGTTTTAAGATCTGGGGAGTTTCCAGGCCATGGACCCAAAATGTCAACGTTTTGGTCCCCGAGCCACTTGGTTATCACTTTTGCCTTATGGCACGGTGCTCCATCGTGCTGGAAAATGCATTGTTCTTCACCAAACTGTTGTTGGATTGATTGAAGAAGTTGCTGTTGGAGGGTGTTTTGGTGCCATTCTTTATTCATGGCTGTGTTTTTGGGCAAAATTATGAGTGAGCCCACTCCCTTGGATGAGAAGCAACCCCACACATGAATGGTCTCAGGATGCTTTACTGTTGGCATGACACAGGACTGATGGTAGCGCTCACCTTTTCTTCTCCGGACAAGCCTTTTTCCAGATGCCCCAAACAATCGGAAAGAGGCTTCATCTGAGAATATGACTTTGCCCCAGTCCTCAGCAGTCCATTCGCCATACTTTTTGCAGAAGATCAATCTGTCCCTGATGTTCTTTTTTTGGAGAGAAGTGGCTTCTTTGCTGCCCTTCTTGACACCAGGCCATCTTCCAAAAGTCTTGGCCTCACTGTGTGTGCAGATGCGCTCACACCTGCCTGCTGCCATTCCTGAGCAAGCTCTGCACTGGTGGCACTCCGATCCCGCAGCTGAATCCTCTTTAGGAGACGATCCTGGCGCTTGCTGGACTTTCTTGGACGCCCTGAAGCCTTCTTAACTAGAATTGAGCCTCTTTCCTTGAAGTTCTTGATGATCCTATAAATTGTTGATTTAGGTGCAATCTTAGTAGCCACAATATCCTTGCCTGTGAAGCCATTTTTATGCAAGGCAATGATGGCTGCACGCGTTTCTTTGCAGGTCACCATGGTTAACAATGGAAGAACAATGATTTCAAGCATCACCCTCCTTTTAACATGTCAAGTCTGCCATTCTAACCCAATCAGCCTGACATAATGATCTGCACGACGATTACTGAAATGATCTCAGCAGGTCCTTTAATAACAGCAAAGAAATGCAGTGGAAAGTTTTTTTCGGGATTAAGTTAATTTTCATGGCAAAGACAGACTATGCAATTCATCTGATCACTCTTCATAACATTCTGGAGTATATGCAAATTGCTATTATAAAAACTTAAGCAGCAACTTATCCAATTTCCAATATTTATGTAATTCTCAAAACTTTTGGCCACGACTGTATGTTATATATTGCATTCAGTGTTGTTTGTTCAGAATTAAGCTTAAGACGTGATGGGACTCCGTTTAGGTTGGGTTGGTCCATTTAATGATGCAAACGCTCTTTAAATATTGATTCTAAAATCCCTAAAAGACCCTTTAAATGTGAATTACTATAGTCCTCTACTTGAGCTCAAAGAAACCTTCTCAAGTACTCTCTCGCCACCATTGTAAAACAATAACAATATCTCAGAGGAGATCTTATTTGGATTTCTAAGGACTTCAATTTGAGGTTAGTTAAAATTCAGCTACATTTATTTGTCTTCTAAATGGATATTGAATTTGCATTTTCTGAATCACTGTGTGGCGTGAAACAAAGGCCCACTTTCAATTTAATTGTACTGTTTTTTTATGGTGTTTTTCCTCTAAGAAACCACATACTCTCTTGCTCTCCTTATAATGTGGATATTCTCATCCCTTTCTTTCCTTGTTTTTCATCGTCTTCCCCCATTACATTTAAAATAAATTACATTTTAATGGTTGGGCTTTTTATCTCCTAGTCATTTTCTTCTCCAAATATGGTTCACTTCATTCTGTCCATCTTCTTCTGTTTACTCAATATAGTTTCTGTGTGCACTGTCAGAATAGCTCATTTAACTGCATATTCTCTCTCTCATTTTCTTTTTGTGTTGTAGTTCTTATTTGACCGACCCTTCAGTCGTAAGCTGGAGGCAGAGGCGGACCAGGTTGGCCTGCAGCTGGCTGCCAAGGTACTGCAGAATTTTTATTATTATCAGGGTTCAATTCCAAGGGAACACATTGATAAAATGTCTGCATAAAATGCACTATAAGACAGTTTCACAGTGTAAGCAGCTGTTTAATAATTTACGTTTATATATGTGTTTCATAATTTACAGCGCATGGATAAGCAGAGCAGTACTGTGTAGCATAGCTAAACGTAGACTTAAAAAGCAGTGAAGACTTGCATTGCTTCTTATGTTGCCCTTCGACTGAAAATTACAACCAAAAGCCACACATTGTGGCATCTTATCAGTAAATTATTTTTTAAGTTGTGTATTTCAAGTTGTGTTGCAGTAAAAATAGCAACAGGTAACGCCAGTAGTTCACAGAGTGCAACCATTTTGTATCTAAATAATGGTGCCCCCATAATCCAAAATATGTATAAAACGATGTAGATTTTTTAAAAATAATGTACATTTTTAATAGGTTTTCTACTAAATAATTCAGTAACAGATATAATGTGTTATATTAAGCCAAACAAGTCTTAATACCCGGGGATTCCTTTAACATCGATAAAGCAGCATTGTAGAATGTCGAAAAAAAAAATCCATGGCATCTAATGGCTTCCATGTACTTGACAAAAATTACAGTTCACTTTTGTAAGAATGGCATACTTACAGTAAATATTACACACTTTACCTTTATGTCACTCTAAATAAAAACCAATAATTATTAACTTCTTATTACTAGAAAACTGGATGAAGAACAAAATGCAGTTCTCTGCTGGGGAACCTGCTTTTTATTAGTGATTTATAGTAGCTGTGGTCTACTAAAAAGCCTCAAAGGCATCAGGGCTAAAGTGGAGAGAACAAAGACGCGGGTCTTTAGGAAGTTTTATTCATCCACAGGCATCTTCCCATTCTTTTCTCATCTTCTTATCTCTAGGAAAGCGGTGAAGACTTACATTGCTTCTCTTGTTGTCCTTTGACTGAAAATTACAACCAAAAGCCGCACAATATGGCATCATATCAATATTTAAAGTTGTTTACTGTGTTGCGATTAAAAATTGCAACAGGTAGCGCCAGTTGCTCAGCGAGTGCAACCATTTCATCTCATTAAAATAATGGCGCCCTCCATAGTGCAAAATATGTATAAAACAATGTGGATTTTTTAAATAACGTACATTTTTCATGGGTTTTCTACTGTATAATTCAGTAGGAGACATCATTTAAGTTAGATTAAGCCATACAAGACTTTAAGTCGGAAAACAGGAAATAAGAATGAAAAATAATAATAATCCATGGCATTTTAGTGCTTCCATATATACACTTGACAAAAAATACAGTTCACTTTTGAAGGCATGGCATACTTGGGAATTACACACTTCATCTGTATGTCACTCTAAATAAAAACTAGTAAGTACTTGGATAAGACAAAAATGCAATTCTGTGCTGGGGAGCCTGCTTTTTATTAGTCATTTATAGTCACAGTATCCTACCTGACGTCTAGATGGCACTGTTTCTTTACAAACTGCTTGACGGAATGGTTTCTCTGTACGTGGCAGTGCTGTGATTCACGGTGTAGTGCTCTTCCTGACAGCATGTCTCCTGATCCCATGCTTGGCATCATTATGGAGAAACAGCCAATTCCCTTCTATCTCTTATAGTAGTAATAACGGGCCGCCTGCTGCTCGTAAACGGGCCCAGATCTGGCCTGCCACAGCCGGCTCGGTGAAGGACACTGGCACGTTGCTGCGGTAACGATGCGAGGCTTGCTAGACTAGTCATGAGTCATGCTGTCCATGAGCCACCCTGCTCTCGGAGCTTTGAGCGCCTGTGGGGTTGTATGTGTGTGTGTCATCTCCCTGTTTGCTTCCTTTGATGATGGTTGAGCTTCAACATGCCTGAAAACCATCTCTGTATTTGTATTTATTGAGATTTGTGTGTGTTTCTGTCAGGCATGTGCTGATGTGAGGGCGGGTCCAGTCTTTTGGCAGCAGATGGAGATCTATGATCAGTTGAGAGGGGAACCCACCATCCCAGAGTGGCTGTCCACACACCCTTCTCACCAAAACCGTGTCAGACAGTTGGACCGCTTTGTCCCTGAGGTAAAGCACTCGAAAGCAAATACGTGCATCTTTTGATATCATTAGATAAGGCTACATGAGTGAAATCTTTCCACATAAATGCAAAATGTAACATGTACAATGCTATATACCAGCATTAAAATTCATGGTTGAGATGGTATCGGTATTTTCAAATGGTTAAAGCAATTGAACTAATGGCCTAGCATACAGTACTTGTTCATAACCTTGCTAAGCTTTCCCAGTTGCATTCCCAGTCCCAGTTCCCTGTCCTTTCTCATTATTTCCAGTTTTCTTTAAAAAAGTGGTAAACATATAGATTGCGGACTGTGGTGGACTAAACGTTTTGTTGAAAATAAAATGAAATAATCATCTTGAAAAAAAAAAAAGTACAATGATCAAATTAAAATTGAAATTGAAATAAATGCTTGTTCAAACAATATTCAATACTAAAGATTATTTAATTGATATTTAAAATCTAGTTAAATTTAACAGTAAATGTTTTTTAATGCATCATTTCATTTGAATTTAATAAAGCATTTACAGATTACTTCTCTTTATCTATTTGCCACTTGCCTTTCTTTAGCCCTTTGCCAATCGATAAAATGACAATTCATGCATTTAAAAAAATGGCATTTAAAATAGACTTACTAATGTACTATTATTGTTACTATATTTAACTTATATTTTAAACAAACAAATTAATGAAATAGACACAGAGATTTTTTAAAATGTATATTTATTTGTATTAAATATGTCTATTTTTTGTATTTTTGTGTTTGAATGAATACAATGATATTAGGGCCCTTTGAAATCTGTTTTATTTTTTCCCAAATTCTGTTTTATTTATATAAAAATATGTTTCTTCCGTTTTAATTTTTGTGAATTCTGTTTTTTTTTTCCTTTTAATTTTCCTAGACTTTGTTCATAGACTAAATTTTATTCATAAAAAAGCATGTGTAATTAATTGAAATTATGAAACTTACAATATTAAACAGCAATTTATTAAACAAAAATTAAGTTTAAATTCAGTTTTTTTCAGTTACAATTTTGTTTTCCATTAATTTTCTGGATTCCATTTTAATGGTTTCGTTAAATATAATTAATCAATCATCTCAAAATAATTGATTTTATAAAAATAATAATAATTTATTATATTTTTTTTCCCAGGAATACTGTGGTGTGTATTTACGGTTTTCTGCTAAATTCTAGTAAATCATTTTCTGGTAAATATTTATTTAAAAATAATGTTTTAATAATGATGATATTATTAGTACTGCTATTACAATAAATAGTACATTTCTGTCACATTTTCTTCAAGTTAAACCAAACTTTTATTTTGACGGGTTGCTGTAAAGACCTAGCCTGACAAGCCAGGCCCACATAAATGTAGGGTCTGGGCACTCTCCATAGACAGGGCTCAACCGTAGGGGTGGGATAAACGGTTGTCTTTCAAACTCCCTCTCCACGCAATAGGATAGCGCTACAACCAATCAGAGCTACGAAGAAGGTGACGTAGTCAGAGCGACGAAGATTTTTAACGAAAACCGGTGCAGTCTGTCAGCCAAATAATGGACATAGATTTGCACCAGACCTTTAAAAGTAAACAAAAGGATGCACAGACAAATCCAAATTACACCCTGCGGCTCGTGACGATACATTGATGTCCTAAGACACAAAACGATCAGTTTTTGCAAGAAACTGAACAGTATTTATATAATTTTTTACCTTTGATACACAGCCACGTCCTTCTGTCATGAGCACGAGTTTAGCATTCGACTCGTTACATGTGTACGCGCTCTGCCTTAGTATACGCAAACGTCGTAAGGGGAAATCAGTGAAAAGTCCCGGATGAGTTTGCGCAAGTAAACGTAATCTTTTAGCTTTAAATCGGTTTGAACAACCAGGATAAGCGCAAGTAATTACCATTTTGAATAGCCGCTATACCTACAATCTCTGTGCACTGTGTAAACAATGAGTGTTGTATACAAGCGACAGATCGCTTCCGGTGTTTGCGTATACTACGCCAGTGCGCGTTCACATGTAACGAGCCTAATGCTAAACTCGTGCTCAGGACAGATGGACGTGGCTGTTTATCAAAGGTAAAAAATGATATAAATACTGTTCAGTTTTTCACGCGTAATTCATAGAACCAGAGAATGTCTGATGGAACTTATGGTCGCAGGTCAGTCGTCATCATGTTAGGCCCGCCCACTGACTCGTGATTGGCCCAGTACATCTTGGATTTTTCGAAATCTTAAGTGAATTGAGAGTAACTAGACTGCCCTTGGAAGCAAATGTAATTTGCTGCCGCTAGGGGCACGTCTAGATTCTAGGCTAGTAAAGACCTGCAGAACATGCAGGATTCATATTAAAATGGTATTTTTGCGGTGTAATATTCACAGACACTAGTCCACATAGCGTTTTGATGTAAGTGTGAAACCTACTTTTTATTTATTCATCCAAAATTTGGCAAATTCCGTGACATTCTGAGTTATATTGTAATTTCCATTTTTCTGACCAGATTCCGTGATTCCGTCCATTTTTTCCTCATCATGGAAATCATAGGGCCCTATCATATTTCTTAATTTTATTTTTAATAGCACTCCTACTGAACAGCATTTGATTGTGTAAAAACTATTTTACCTTGACTGGGGTGCAAAAGTCTGAGACCACTCCAAAAGCTTCCATCTTGCATTTCTGCTCTAATGACAAAGAAAACAACGAAGAATGAACGTTAATTTCAGAATGTCAGTGTTTTGGTATATCTTTAATGATGGCAGCATTCAAGCAATGAACTAATGTTCTCCATGATGATTTGAGATGATCCAAAAAACATGCATTTTTAACTTTGACTGTTTAGTTAAGCCCAAGCTCTTTTTCAAGGGAGAGGTGCCTTCTGTATTTAAATTAAATCTGCAGAGTTTCCATCAGAAACTCACACCGTAGGTCTCGCAGACACGTCTGAATTCCAGACTGCACTAAAGCTAACGAGACGTCTGGAGACCTCTCTGCTCTGGAGCAAACTCAACTCTCTACACACATGCCTTAGACCACGTTCATAGTGGGAATGAACAGATAAATGCTCTTCTGCTGGAAGGGAAAACCAAACACAAAAGCCGTGAAAAGGCCTGGAGCATCCATGAATGTCAGGAAACTCAACATGCATACGGTGGAATCCTTAAATCAGTACTAGCAACCACAGGAGAAAGCCTTCATAAGTGATTGAAGCTAAATAATTCACCATGTGAGCCGTTATGCGGCACATCACGATATATAATGCACTGCATGAAATGCATGACTGTGATTTGTTGGAGTATGAATTGAGTTCCATCAAGATTTTATGCTTGATTCTGAACAAACACAATTTCCTCTCACAAAATACCAACGTTCTTGATGGCAATTTGAAAATTGGATTGTGGAAGTGTTTATAGTCCAGGTGTCACCTGCGCTAGTTTGCTGTGAATCCACTTGCCCAGCATAAATTATTAACAGTTTAGATGTAAATATGACCCACTTCTTCTTGTAAATGAGATTTCCTTATGATGAAGTTATGTAATAATCCTGTGGTGGATTCAAGATAATCGTTTTACAATTTAAGGCCATGTCCTGAAGGAAATATTGACTTGATTTTCTGTTTAGAGCCTCACTGTTGGTGTGAAAGTACAACTTGTTCCTGCTGTTGTTGCTGCGCTGCAGTCGCAGGCCTGAAGTTTTTTTTGTTCTTTGTTTGTTGCTTTGTCCAAATCCATGGTAAATTCCACTCCCTTACTTTAAAGGGTTCATTTGATGCCCATTTTCCACAAGTTGATATGATTCTTTTGGGTCTTAATGAGATATCTATAACATACTTTGGTTAAAATTTCTCAATGGTAGTGTAAAAAACACTCTTTTTACCTTGTCAAAATCAGCCTTTTTTAGAGCAAGCTATTCTGTTGCCTGTTCCTTTAAATGCTAATGAGCTCTGCTCGCCCCGCCCCTCTCTGCCAACGGATGACGAGCCGTAATGTTTACTTTAGCTGCGTTTAGCTGCAAAACACAAACTGCCATTAATGTTCAAACAACATGTAAAAGTGAGTTTTGCATCCAATGACTTTGTTGGTGTCAGTCAGTACCATCGTAGTGTTAGTGCCGCTGTAGTTAGGTAATGCAGGATGAGAAGTCTAGCTTCATGTGTTCCGTTGGTTTTACTTCTAGAACTAAATATGGTCAGATCGACACTTGTGACTTGGATGCATTGCAGGAAATCTTTCCATTCTCATGTGAGAACAATTAATCCAAAACAAATATGGAAATAAATTATTAAAACAACTGTAACAATAATAATTACACTACCATTTGGGGTTGTTTAGATTTTTTTATTTATTTTAAATAAAAGCAGCCTTGTTCAAGTTTATTAGATCAAAAATACAGTAAAACGTGTGAGATATTGTGAAATATTATTACAATTTACAATAACCGCTTTCTATTTGAATATATCTTAAAATGTAATTTATTCCTGTGATGCAAAGCTGAATTTTCAGAAGTCATTACTTCAGTCTTCTATGGAAGCCAGTTTTTTTTCTCACAATTGCAAGTTTATATCTCACAATTCTGACGTTTTTCTCGCATAAACTTGCATTTGTGAGTTAGCCTATAAAGTCAGAATTGTGAGATATAAACTCGCAATTGTAAGTTATAAAGTCTGAATTTTGAGATATAAACTCATAATTCAGATTTTTCTCAGAATTGTGAGTTTATATCTCGCAATTGTGACTTTTTCTCAGAATTGCGAGTTTATATCACAATTCTGATTTTATAACAGGCAATTGTGAGTTATTAATTCAGAATTGTGAGATATTAACTCCTGTAATAGCGACTTTTTATCTCACAGTTCTGACATTTTTTCATAATTTTCATTTCACAAGTTTTCATCCTGCAATTCTGACTTTTTTCTCAGAATTGTAAGATATAAACTCACAATTGTGAGTTATAAAGTCAGAATTTTGAGACATAAACTTGCAATTCTAAGAAATTAGGTCAGAATTGCCTGATTATAAACTCGCAATTGTCAATTAAAAAGTTAGAATTGTGAGATAACTCGCAATTATGTTAGAAAGTCAGAATTGTGAGATATAAACTCGCAATTCTGAGAGATAAAGTCAGAATTGTGTATTGAATTGTGAGTTTATATCTTGCAATTGTGACCTTTTTTCTCAGAATTACGAGTTTATATCACAATTCTGACTTTATAACAGCCAATTGTGAGTTATTAATTCAGAATAGTGAGATATAAACTCGCAGTTCTGAGAACATAGTCTTTTTTTTACCCTCAAAATTGAACTATAACTCACAATTGCGAGTTTATATCTCACAGTTCTGAGAAAAAAGTCAGAATTGTGAGTTTATATCATAATTCTGACTTTATAACTCAATTGTGAGTTTACATCAAGTTTAAAAAGAGTTTTAAAAGTCGCAATAACCTTTTTTTTATTCAGTGGCGGAAACGGGCTTCCATAGTTTTCAATGTCACATGATCCTTCAGAAATCATTCTGATATGCTCATTTACTGTCACTTTTGATCAATTTAACCTATTCTTGCTGAATAAAAGTAATAATTGTAAAAAGTAATAGTAACAATTATAAATCGGGTTCTAGATAATAATTTTTATAAAAAATAACCTGTATGTGTCATACAAAAGAGATGTTGGTTGGTCTCAGTGATATTTTTGTGGGCTAGGAACACATGTTCCTGTGTCGGTGTGTGCTGGATGTGTGTAAGTGTAGTGTTTATGTAAGTATCTTGTGATGTTAGGCAGCAGATGGAAAATTATAAATCGATTTCACGCTTTAAGAGCCCTCGAAAAAAAAAAGATTAGGCACTGGTAAAACATCTATTATAAAATGATGAAATATTTGCTACTTGCAAAAACCTTCCTACAGAATTGACAGTTACACCTGTCAACAGAGAAAGCCAGGTGGTGTAGTTACTACATCTACCAGCAGGGGCTAACTGGATGATGCTAACCAGCCAACCCTTGACCACCTGCTTTAAACAAAGAGCTCAGGTTAACATACTGTTTATAGAGTGAACCGTAGACTGTAGAGCAATGTGGACAGCCATCTACAGGAACATGCTCTCTCCCCGTCACGCACCAGTGGCTCCACAAAATGGCTGTCTAATATACGATGCAAAGCTGCGACGGAAGGATGCCTGAATGTATGAATTTTAGTGGCATGCAGGGGCCTTACTTAACCTTGAGCTTGAACTCTTAACAGTCCTGCTTGCATACTCGCACACTTCAAACACAGAAGGAGCAGATGGCCAGGACTCTAATTGTCCATCAACTGTAATGCGTGTGTATTTCTGTTGAGTGGAAGCTATTACTTACTCCTTCGGGAAGTTACTTTAAAACGCCCTCCATCTCTCTCTGTTCTCACCCTCTTTAACCTGAGCCAATGGAGACTCGTCCAACGCGTGCCCGCTAATGAGAATTACCATAGAGAAGTGTGTGTGTGGACTCCCCTTAGTCTCCTGATGCTGTATACATGAATATAAGCAGATTTTGTAGAAGTAGTCTTTTTATAAGAGTGACTGTTTGAGTTATCTGATGAAGTTCATAGTTCACTATCAACTGTATATGCTAGTGTATTTATAAAGCAATCCTCAATTATTTATTTACAAAAATATATATGAAATGGGAACTAATATTTATATATTTTTTATATTTGCTGCCATATGGCATGCGAAAGTTTGGGAACCCCTTGAGGAATCTGAAAATGTGAATAATTTTAACAAAATAAGAGAGATCATACAAAATACATGTTATTTTTTTTATTTAGTACTGTCTTGAGTAAGATATTTTACATAAAAGATGTTTATGTATATAAAATAGCTGAAATTATTAAAATAACCTAAATAAAGTTTTTACTATGTGTGGTTACCTGTATGATCTACTACTGTTGTTTTGTTTTGTGATGGTTGTTCATGAGTTAAACTAAGCACTGTTCTTCAGAAAAATCCTCCAGGTCCTGCAGATTCTTCAGTTTTCTACCAGCTTTTGCATATTTGAACCCTTTCCAGCAGTGACTGAGGACAATTGAGGGACTGAAACACAACTATTAAAAAAAGGTTCAAACATTCACTGATGCTCCAGAAGGAAACACGATGCATTAAGAGTCAGGGGTGAAAACTTTTTGAATTTGAATATCAAGGTAAATTGTACTCAGTTTGTCTTCTGGGAAACATGCAAGTATGTTCTGTTGCATCCGAAGGGCTGATATTTCAGCAAAATATAAAAAAATTGGACATCTTCATCTTGTTCAAAAGTTTTAACCCCCTGGCTCTTAATGCATCGTGTTTGCTTTTGGAGCATCAGTGAATGTTTGAACCTTTTTTTTTTTTTTTTTAAATAGTTGTTTAATAGTATTTGAGTCCCTCAATTATCCTCAGTGAGAAAAGATGGATCTTAAAATCAAACAGTCACTGCTGGAAAGGGTTCAAATATGCAAAAGATGCTGGAAAACTGAAGAATCTGCAGGACCTGGAGGATTTTTCTGAAGAACAGTGTTCAGTCGTAGATCACACAGTATTAAGAATCAAGGGTTCCCAAACATTTAAAGTCTTATGGACTGTATGTAAACATCTTTTTTGTAAAATATCTTACTCAGGAAAAATATCTTCTGTTTTGTTAAAATGATTTACATTTTCACAGATTCTGCAAGGGGCTCCCAAACTTTTGCATGCCACTGTAAACATTGTATTAATTTCTATATATATTATATATATATTTATACATTTAGATTTATAATTCAACCTAGTTTTATCCTTTACTGTATTTTTTTTAGGGGAAAATAATAGGTAATTTATGAACAAACAAAAAAATCAATAGAAGTGGAACAAAAATGTTATAATAAAATTTTCAGAAACTTATTTTTAACTTCACAGCACCAAGTAAACTAGATATACATTAACAGAACTGTTTTGTTTTTTTATTTGTAAAATCAATAATTGTTGTTTTTCAAAAATGCATCTGCTTTTTTAAAAGTGTTCTGTCTCACATTGGTTGTAAGTATGCAATTGATGTGTCCCTCCTCTTAATAATCTTTGTTCCAGCCACTCTTTCATCAAGTGTCATTTGTTTTGTAGAGTTTCCCTAATGGCCTGATTCTCAAACATTGCGGTGTTGTTTTAAACTGCCCGTCTTCCTGGTTTGAGTGAGTATTTAGCAGCTTGGCCTGATCTGTTTTCCCTGGGGCACATGGTTCAGAATAATAATTTAACTAGAAAAATACTTTGCGTTAAGTGTCTTTTGTGCTGGTGCTGGTTGCTGGTGTTTTTGAAACACATTATTGATCCAGTGTTCTGAGGGCTGTTACTCCATCACACATAATGGAGGTCAAAGGTCATAGTTCAGAGGTCACAGACAAAACATAGTAGGGGCCGGGGTTTTGTCAAATCAGTCTTTGTAAAAGAGTCTGGATGTCTTTAATGTATTCCTGGTCTATGCTCATCCATCCGTCCATCCATTCAATAACTACTCCAAACCATTTTGATCACTATTTCTATAACTCCATCAATTCATTTGTATGTTACAGTTCATCCAAATTTGATATCACTATTCAGTGTATGCATCCATCCCTTTTTATATTATTTTTTATTTTAATTATCTATCTTTTTTTTTGTTTTATAATTTTTCCAATCCATCCAGGTTTCATATCACTATTTACACCAATCTGGCATCCATCCATTTAGATTTCATATCATTACTCCATCCATCCAACCATCCATCCAAAGTCATATCACTATTTTTATCAATCAATCCAGATTTCATATCATTATTTCCATCTAACGTCCATATAGATTTCATGTCACTGTTTCCATCCACCCAGTTTTCATATCACTATTTCCATCCATCTATTTATCCAGATTTTATATCACTAGTTTCATCTATCCATCTGTCTAGATTTCATATTTCCATCCATTATCTGTGTAGATTATGTCCCTGTTTCCATCCATCCATCCAGTTTTCATAACACTATTTTTATCCATCCTTCTTGATTTAATATCACTTTTCCATCTATCCATTCAGAGTTCATGTCACTAGTTTCATCCATCCATCCATCCATTAATCCAGATTTCATATTTCCATCCATTATCCATGTAGATTTGTCACTGTCAATCAATCCATTCGTCCATCCAGATTTCACATCAGCATTTCTGTCCATCCATTCAGATTTCATGTTTCTATTCATTATCAATGTAGATTTGTCACTGTTTCCATCCATCCATCCATCCATCCATCCATCCATCCATCCATCCATCCATCCATCCATCCATCCATCCATCCATCCATCCATCCATCCATCCATCCATCCATCCATCCATCCATCCATCCATCCATCCATCCATCCATCCATCCATCCATCCATCCATCCATCCATCCATCCATCCATCCATCCATCCATCCATCCATCCATCCATCCATCCATCCATCCATCATGTCACTATTACTGTTCATCCATCCTTCATGTCACTATTTCTATTCCATCCATTCATATCACTATTTCCAGATTTCATATCAGTATTTCCATCCGTCCATCCATCCAGACTTCATATCACTGTTTTATTCATCCAAATTTCATGTCAGTATTCCCTTTTCATTCCATTCATCATCAATCCATCATCCAGATTTCATATCTCTATTTCCGTCCACCATCCATGTCTTTTCATGTCATTATTATCCATGTAGATTTGTCAGTTTCCATTCATTCATCTATCCATCCAGATTTCATATCACTATTTCCAGATTTCATATCAGTATTTCCATCTGTCCATTCTTACCGTTCTATCAAATTTCATGTCAATATTTCCATTTCATCTATTCATATCACTATTTCTATCCATCATGCATCCAGATTTCATATCACTATTTCCATTAAATCAAATTTCATGTCAGTATTTCATTTCCTTTCCAGTTATCATCAATCCATCTAGATTTTATATCACCATTTTTATCTATTCATCCAGATTTCATATCACTATTTCCATTTATCCAAATTTCATGTCAATATTTCCATTCCATCCATTTATCTATCCATCCATCCAGATTTCATGTCACTAGTTTCATCCATTCATCAATCCAGATTTTAAATTCCATCCATTATCCATGTAGATTTGTCAGTTTCCATTCATTTATCTATCCATCCAGATTTCATATTACTATTTCCAGATTTCATATCACTATTTCCGTTCATCTAAATTTCATGTCAATATTTCCATTCCATTCATTCATCACTATTTACATCCATCCATCCAGATTTCATATCACTATGTCCAGATTTCATATCAGTATTTTCATCCATCCAGATTTCATATCACTAGTTTCATCCATCTATCCAAATTTCATATCACTATTTCCAGATTTCATATCACTGTTTCCATCCGTCATCCATGTAGATTTCCATGTCCAAATTTCATGTCACTGTATCTATCCATCCATCCATCCATCCATCCATGTCACTATTTCCATCCATCTATCCTTAAAAAGCAGTGTCACCTGGGTAGAGATGAAGAGATGGAAGGTTCATAGGTCAAAGGTCAAAGCTTAAATCAATCTGCATTAATCTGTGTCATTCTCTGTGTTGTTACAGGCTTTGGAGCTCCGCGCAAGCTGCGACTGTCCTGCCCTCCCCAAAGCTGACCCCCGTGTCGTTTTCCACGAGGCTGTTAAATTGCTTCTGGACAATGCCAAAAAACAAGAAATGATTGCAGAAGAAGGAAAGAATGAGAAACAGAGAGCTAAAGTCATGTTGCCGCTCCCTCAATCCCCTCCTGTCCTGACTCCAGGGTCTCAGCCTCAGCTGGGAGGAGTGCTGGCCACATCCGCTCTGCCACAAACTCTGCTTAGTAAATGAGACTTGATGAAACATGACTGACAGGGACAAATTCAAGCTTTCCTTTTCACTTCTCTTTTTCCAGTCTGGTAGCTCTGAACAAGGCATGAGAGGATTGTGGGAGAGAAGCAGACAGTTTTTTTGATCCATTTGATTAGCTGTCACTTTGATACCTACGTCAGTTAGTCTGTAAGATGATTTGAGTGGGAGTATGTAGATCATTTGTGTGAGATGCTTGAGTTTATGCCTCTCCTTCAAGCATCCATGGCAGTGCGGTCATGTTAATAATGGAGCAATTGTAAATGGGCTTTTGATTGGTTTTAATGATGTTATTAGCATAAGAACCCTATGAAGCTGAATGCATTATGATGTACAGTACATTATTAATCAAACATCTGACTCTGCTTTAATGTCCCCTATAGGTTCCAGGCTGCAATGTAACGATGCTGCATCGCATCTAATGTCACTGTGTTTGAAGCTGTGCGGAGCTTTGGACACTACATTATTTAGAAGATTTATCAGTGGGCAGCTGACGCTATATGAGCCCAACACTTGCGTTCTTGGCAAGTGTTGAGTTTGTTTTAAATGATTTCTGTATGAATACTCTGAATGTAAAGAATGTATGACTGCGATTAAGCACAAGATAAATTAATTTACGTCTAGGTTCTCCAGCATTTTTCTTTAAAGTTGTGGCTATTCCACAAAAGGTTCTTTATAGTGGAAAATGGTTCTTTAGATGATTAAAAAGTTCACTAAAATGTTCAACTGTTGACTTAAAGGGGCTTTGGGGAACCAAAACAGTTCTATGGAATCATTGCCAGAAATATGGAAGCCTGTTTCTGCCACTGAATTTATTTATTTTTTTTAATGTTAATAACAGTGTAGTAAAGATCTCAAAATGATTTCTCAGAATTGGAACTTTGAGTTTATGTCTCGCAATTCTGACTATAACTTGTAGTTGCTGAAAAATGTCTGAATTGCGAGATGTACACAAACAAAGTCAGAATTATATTATATAAACTTGCAATTGTCAGTTAGTCACAAGACTTTTTTTCTCTGAATTGTGATATAGACTCACAATTGTGAGTTATAAAGTCAGATTTTGAGGGGAAAAAAGACTGTTCTGACTCACAATTCTGACTTAACTCACAATTGCATGTTAGAGTCTCACAATTCTGAGTGATACAAACTCACAATTGCGAGAAATCAAGGCAGAATTATGATATAAACTTGCAATTGTGAATTATAGTCACAGTTCTGACTTTTTTCTCAGAATTGCATGATAACACAATTGCGAGTAAAACATTTTAGAATTGTGATATAAACTTGCAACTGTGAATTATAAAGTCAGATTTTGAGGGGGGAAAAGAGTGATATGCTCTCAGAATTGGCATATGTAAACTCGCAATTGCGAGAAAAGTCAAGATTATGAGATAAACTTACAATTGTGAGTTATAAAGTCACAATTCTGGCTTCTTTTTTTTAAAGACTGATGACTTAACTCGCAATTGCATGTTATAGAGTCTCGCAATTCTGAGTGATATAAACTCACAATTGCGGGAAATAAAGTCAGAATTCTGACTTTTTTCCTCAATTCGGACTTTTTCTCAGAATTGTGATATAAACTCGTAATTGCAAGTTATAAAGTATGATTTTGAAGGAGAAAAAAGACTTGTATGTTCTCAAAATTGCTAATTTGTATCTCGCAATTCTGAAAAAAAATTGGAATTGTGAGATAAAAAAAGTCGCAATTACCTTTAAAAAAAAATGGTGCAAACAGGCTTGCATACAAAAACCCTCTTTTGAAACCCTAACAACGTACCATACTGCAGACTTCAGTTCCAGCCCTGATCCAACACACTTGCCTGTAATTATGAAGTAACCCTGAACACCTTGATTGGAGTTGGAGCTGAAATCTGTAGTTCTCCATTATGTGACTTTCTCAGTGTGCAAATTGAGTATTTAACAAGAATAAGGGAATTTAGGAACTGAATGGACCAAATCTGAGAGCTTGCAGCGGATTATGGAGGACACCTCCCCTGAAACACCACCAGAATCTACTTTTCAAGAGGTTTTTTGACTTGGACCTGAAGTTCAGATCACCATCAAAAGCATCACAGTGGATCTTAATGGTAAGGCTACTTTTTTAGTTCTAACCTATTTGTAATAGATGATTTTTGGGTATGTTGTACCATTATCTGATTTACGTGATTTCTTTAGTGAATAGGTCATGCAAATAAATGTCATTATCAGTGGGAGCTATCCATTCCTAGCAAATTTTCCTATGCTGTTTGTGTGCCTTAATCATCTTCAGTCATCTTTATCTGATTTTACAGGTAGGATTCAAACTATTTCATTTGTACTTACTTTCAAAGGCAGAGCATAAAACATCCAAGCAAGCAGACATAAAGCCAGCCAATCTGCTGCTGGTGCTTCCTCCCCTAGAGGCCACTTTGTATAGAGTGATGTGCCAGTAAAGTGCAACATGTTTCTGTCTGTCAGACAAATGTGACGCCGCACTCTGGGTCTCTAACGAGGGAAAATGGAAGAGGAGAAAATCACCACATCAGAAGAGAAGAGTGATGCATTTGCTCTTACTGGGCGGATTTTTGAGCAGATGGCTGTATTTGTCCTCTCATCCACCCACCAGCCATATCCATACTGACTGAGGAAGACCTCTCGCAGAGATGCCACATTGGTGTTGATGGCTTTCTGTACATGTCTACATTTTATCGACTTTGGGCTGGTTGTAGTTCATTTCCACAGTAGAAGAACCACTGAGGCCACACATAGAGTTGGTGAGTTTGCCAGGATAAATGGTGCAGGTCATGCACCATAGAAGTGTATCCCAAATGTTCCATCTTTTTCACAGGTAACAACATTTGTTAGGGGTTCAAGAGCATAGCACTTAGGTCCTTTTGTAATAGTCAGAATGGCATTCTTCACATAAAAGTGATTGAGCAGACCAAACCATAAGTTGTAGAGACTTGAAACTTGGAGGGATTGTAGTACTCACACCCTCTACAATGTCACCAAGGCTCACCCCCATTCGACCTGACGGTGGCGCTACAGCGATAAAGTATCTTTGGAATCTTTGCATCAAATAAACTAGTCCTAGGTTTTTCACCTGATCAGAACCAAACCAGTGCAGAAATATTAATAATTATCAAAAAGAAGTTAAACTTTCAACTCTTCTTTGCAACCGGGCGCCAAACATTCTTAAGGGGTGGAGCCACTTTTACTAAAACACCTAGAACTCTTGAATGAAAAGATATTTTCACCAAAGTCAGAACACATATGTAAGAACTCAATCTGAGGTCACAGTAAAAAAACAAAAATTCAGAGTTTGGCCACTTGTTGGTGCTATAACAGGGGACAAAAACATAAAAATGGCAATAACTACACGCCTGTTAGTCTGAATGACTTGAAAATTGGTATGCCTTGTATTTGTCCAAGGTGTCACAAGTGTCTATGAAGACATTCACGTATCTCAAAAAATATGACTTCCATTAGCCAATGAATTTTGAGCACCCATTAGACAAGGTTAACGGAGAAATAAGAATCCTGAAGGAAATTGGCCACTAGGTGGGTCAAACAAACGTTATGCCTCTGTTATCTTGTGGCATTTCAAACATTCAAACAACATTCATATCATTCGATCTCCTCGTACTGAGCAATTATCCCCCAAGAACCACTGTTGTCAATCGAATCATTAAATATTTGTAATTATGTGAACTTATTTTTGTGAACTAGTCCTAGGTTTTTCGGTCTACCTCAATAAAAGCACTGCAGAACGATTCTCTGGACTCTCTAGATCAGTAATTATCCCCAAAAATGTGCAGCTATAAGGAGGTTCTTTAGAAAAAGCAGGTCCAAATATAAATAAAAAAACTATACAAAAACTCCAAACTTTAAAAACTCAAGATTATTCTAAACAAGCATACAAACATTTTATGGAGATCAGACCATAAGGTGGTGCTATAACAGTCATAATCATCATGTTTCTTAGGGAAATTACCAGGATTTAAAAAAGGCTTTAAATCATTGATTTGGGTGGTTATAGACTTGCTAAAGAATATGTAATGTCTTTTTTTCATGTGTGCTTAAATGCCTTAAAGTGCTTAAACCCCCTGATGTTCCTGCTATTTCTTTTATTTATTTATTTTTTGGAACTATATATTTTATTTCTAGCCCATCAAAGCTGTTTTATGTGGTTGAACAGCTAATTGGTATAGACAATAGGTGGTCAAACTTTTCAACCACCAACAAACAAGCTTCTATAAAACAGCTGGGTGACCTGGTTCTTCCAACTGAGCCCTCGATCAAAATAGTCTACTACCTCAGCAGGTTGACCATTCCAGTCAAGCTGGCAAGAGCTTTTCAACCACTGTAGATTAAAACAAACACACTGCACAAACAAACAAGTTGGCTGTTGGATTTCAGAATTTTATGGAAAACAACTTATGTTCACACAGCCCCAACAGACACCAGCAAATGCTGACTGAACATGTTCAGTCAGGTGAAAACAAACTCTAGCCAACAGCAACAGATGCCAACAGGGGTAACATAATGATCCAACAAACATGTCTGTTGAAGTTTGCCTGTGAGGTGTGAATTGGCCATTAAGAATTCAGAACATGTTAAGCAGGACACTGGACTAGCCGGTTGGTATACCATATCAGTCAAACAGCTATGAGCTTCTTGACCGTGGTTTCTCCATGGGCCTGCAATAAACTACAGTCGCTGCCATCTTAATCTCCCAGGTAAAAATAAATTATACTTAAATGCACTAATAAAATACTTAAATACCAGCAAGAACATTTTTCCACCTGGGATAGTCTCCTGTCTTTTTAAGAAGGACCCTTGATAAGTCTACTACAGGCTCATCAACTCCAGTCTTGGTGGGTCAGTGTTCTGAAGACTTTAGTACTAATTCCAATTTAACCTACCTGTCTGTAATTTAAGTAATTCTAAACATCTTGATTAGTTAAGGTTACGGTTTCAGCTAAACATACTGTAGAAGAACATTCTGTAAGTAGAAAATCTTGGTCAAGCAGGTAAGAGAACTTTTCTGGGTTTTTCCAGCTGGATGCTTCACCAAGAAGAGTACTACTGTGCTTCAGGTATGTAATTGACCATCATGGGCAAGCAATTATGAGCTTCTTGACAAAATGAACAAGGAGTATATTAGCTGCCACATAAGGCTACTAGTTATGTTTTAAAACATGGCAACAACTAGTTCCTGCTTAGGACCATCTTAAACCAGCTCATGACCAACTAAGGACCAGCTTAAACCAGCTCAAACCAGCTGTAATGCTGCAAAACATACCTAACCAGCATATGCTGTTTTTTCAACAGGGTAGTCTGACCTGGTATTACCAGAAGGACCCTCAGTTTGGCTGACCTCCAACAAACAGCTACTACTGTACCTAAAACGGCTTGAACATAAAACAGGTTTCTTCATCAGAACCTTTGACCCCACAAAGATATACAGTGGAAAGTGAGTTTTGGGTCATTGTCATGCTGGAATTCCCATCCACGACCCATTTTCAATGCCCTGGCATCACCCAAGACTTGGCCCCATCCATCGTCCCTTTAATGTGGTGCAGTTGTCCTGTCCCCTTAGCAGAAAAACACCCCTAAAGCATAATGTTTCCACCTCCATGTTTGACGGTGGAGATGGTGTTCTTGGGGTCATAGGCAGCATTCCTCGTCCTCCAAACATAGCGTGTTGAGTTGATGCCAAAGACCTCAATTTTGGTCTCATCTGACCACAATACTTTCACCCAGTTCTCCTCTAAATCATTCAGATGTTCATTGGCAAACTTCAGATGGGCCTGTACATGTGCTTTCTTGAGCAGGGGGACCATGCGGGCGCTGCAGGATTTCAGTCCTTCACGGCGTAGTGTGTTACCAATTGTTTTCTTGGTGACTCTAGTACCAGCTGCCATGAGATCATTGACAAGATCCTCCCCTGTAGTTCTGGGATGATTTCTCACCGTTCTCATGATCATTGAAACTCCACAAGGTGAGAACTTGCATGGAGCCCCAGATTTGTGAATAACTGCACTAACTGTTATCACCTTCTCACCAAACTGCTTGGCAATGGTCATTGTAGCCCATTCCAGCCTTGTGTAGGTCTACACAATCTTGTCCCTGACATCCTTGGACAGCTCTTTGCCATGGTCTTGGCCATGGTGGAGAGTTTGGAATCTGATTGACTCATTGCTTCTGTGGACAGGTGTCTTTTATACAGGTGACAAGATTAGATTAAGAGCACTCCTAAGTGTGCTCCTAATCTCAGTTTGTTACCTCTATAAAAGATACCTGGGAGCCAGAAATCTTGCTGATTGATAGGGTATCAAATACTTATTTCACTCATTAAAATGCAAATCAATTTATAACTTTTTTGAAATCTGTTTTTCTAGATTTTACCATACCAATTCAGCAGGGGGTCAAATAATTATTTTCTCCACTGTACTATCTTAGCCTGGTACCCACTTCCAGGCATTCCAGCTGGTTAACCATCCAAACTAGTTTGGACCAGCTAGAAACCTAGCACCTTCCAGCTTCCACCATTTACCAAAATTTTGGGAAAACACTGCAGTACCACTCCCACACAACTGCTGCTAATCTGGAAGTTCAAACCACCATCTGTGGAAGAGAAAGCAGAAAAACATGTTTTGATCAAAACGCAGTCCGAAACAGCAATCCACGACTCATAGCGCATGTGGTTGACATAATTATCTACAACTGTGCCTCCCTCCAGGCCCACTTTAGTTCTGAGTGTATGCTTAAACATGCTACTTTCTGCTCATAAGTAGGACACATCTGTAGTTTTTCTACTGATTTGACAGTCATTATCTCATTCTTAACACTTTATCCTGTTTTTGTCTGTTTGACTTTTTTTGCCTTGCTTAATCTCACATTGTGAACAAATGTGCTAAAGTCTGCAATGGTAGAACAACATGTAGAGCATCTGCTCAGCTAGTTTTGGTGCAGTGGTGTCTGTTTGTGTTACCTGTATAAGCAAATGTCTCACCATGGCCTCTGGGGCAGAATTCTGACCCACTTAGTAAAAATACATCTTCTAAAAACCCTCCCTTGATGGAGGAGTCCTTTGAAGGTGTGGTTAGAAAGTGTGTCTGTTTAAATTCGGCAGCTGTTGCCATGGTTTTGCGACCTAAACCCGCTGCCTATGTTCAAATTAGATGCAAACTCAACGGGATGTCGGACGAGTGTTTAAACCCTCAAAACAAACGCAGGAAGTGAACTGCAGGGACATATGCTGCATTTACCTTCTTTTGTGCTCTGTCTGATATTTTGCTGGCTCTGACTACTGATATGCACTCTTTGAAGGTGTTTTGATTTCTTGTGCAGGGTCGTGTGAGTGTCACTGGATTAAGCCAAGAATAAATCATAGCACAGGTAAACTAGATTTGCTGTGTAGTATTGCCATCAAAACCACCAGGGGGCAACATTTGGACTTCCAGCTGTATATGCTGCTATGACATGCTCTCTCAGACAAGAATCTTCAAATCTCAATGTTCCATTTTTGCTACGTGTTATAAATGTCCGTCTATAATACGTCTTATCAGACTCCAAAACTGCACAGCTGACAGCCATTATCATTTTTAAAGATATCTACTATCTCACATGAGCACATTCACATTCTCACATTCCCCATACTATTACAGATAAGAGCGAGAAATTTAAGTGTGTTTAGCCATTGTTCAGAGATTAATGATGGTATTCCAGAGTTAACCATTTTTTAAATAGAATACGTCTGAGGTTTTTCATAATGCAATGTAGAAAATCTGTTTCTAGTATGGCTGTGGCTTTTCTTTGCATGGCCACAGGAAGAGCCCTCAGTGTGTTACAGTAGGAAAGATCAGACTTGTAATTGAAATATTTATATTACGATGGTACTGTGTATCATAAGCTTGTATACGAATGTTGTTGAAGTCTGAAATCTACATTTTAAGGGATAATTTACCCAAAAACCCAGTTGCATTGCTGTCTATGCAGGGTCAGAAAGCTCTCGGATTTCATCAGAAATATCTTCAATTGTGTTCCGGAGATGAACGAGGGACTTACAGGTTTGGAACCACATGAGGGTGAGTAATTAGTGACAGAATTTTCATTTTTGCATGTTAAATGATTATAAAATTCTATTAGATTGAAAAGTAACAATGTCACCCATCCCCAAAATATGATAACAAATATAAAACTCATTCCACAGACTATTCCTTTAAAACTGCAGAGATGTTGGTAAGCGAAAGATAAGGCAGGAGAGGTCAAAGATGGAGTGGAACACCGCCGGACAGTCTATTTTCTTTCTTATTCTGTTTGTGTGACTTTCCATCTGTGTTCAGCGGAGCGGTGATGCGGTGCAGCAAACTTCAGAGCGCACTGGTCCTACAGGGCAGTGTTATGAAGGGCATCTGAGAACACACGCAAACACTGACCATCACAGACAGACACAGGTCACTGGTGCATGTTTACAGCCCAGAACACCTCATTTCTCCTGCAGCCATCACACTGAGAAAACAGGCAGCAGAGTCGGAGCGCCGAAGGCTCCTCACATAGCACTGCTTTTTCATTATTTGCCTTATTTTGCCTGTTAAAACCTCTCAAATCTAATTTTTATCCATGTATTTTAGTATGGTAGTACATTCTTAAAAGTTGGCAAAATGTGGTTATTTTGTTTTTGATTTATTATTATTTCTCCTATATGACGATCCAGTGCAATCCAACTATGGCTTTTAGTCCATGTATGTTAGCTTTGAGGCCATTGATATGTTGGTGTACCCTACAGTTGAGGTCAAAAGTTTACACCCCCTTTCAGAATCTGTAAAATGTTAATTATTTTACCTAAATAAGAAGGATCATATAAAGTGCATGATACTGTTTATTTAGTATTGACCTGAATAAGGTATTTCAAATAAAAGATGTTTACGTCTAGTCCACAAGAAAAAATAATAGTTGAATTTATAAAAATGACCCTGTTCAAAAGTTTACATCCCATTGATACTTAATACTTAATAAAATCCCACAAATGCTTTGGTGTTTCAGCATTTTTGTGTATTTGAACCCTTTCCAACAATGGCTGTATGCATTTGAGATCCATCTTTTCACACTGAGGACAACTAAGTGACTTGTATGCAACTATTACAGAAGGTTCAAACGCTCACTGATGCTCCAGAAGGGAAAACCATGCATTAAGAGCCGGGGGGTGAAAACTTTTGAACAGAATGCTAGTATACTCCTAGAATTTGACAAAATATGTACATGACCCTGGACCACAAAACCAGTCACAAGGGTCAATTTTTTTTATTTATACATCATCTGAAGATGAATAAATAAGCTTTTTCATTATTGTATGGTTCGTTAGGATATGACAATATTTGGCTGAGATAATACAATTTGAAAATCTAAAATCTGAGAAAATCCAAAGTTGTCCAAATGAAGTCCTTAGCAACGTATACTACAAATCAAAAATTAAGTTTGAATGTATTTACAATTTTACAAAATATCTTCATGGAACATGATCTTTACTTAATATCCTAATGATTTTGGCATAAAAGAAACCATGCAATGTATTTTTGGCTATTGCTACAAATATACCTGTGCTACGTACAACTGGTTTTGTGGTCCAGGGTCACGTTTACAATTTACACACTTTCTCTTCCAGGTAAATTGACCAAAATGATAACATGATGTTTTGCTTTTTACTATTTCTCTTATATGACATATTTAAGACCAATTAAAATCAAAATTTGGATTTTAGCCCATCTCTGTTACCTTTGAAGCAATCAAAATGCTACTGTACTCCATATACAGATTTACAATTTCCACTATTTCGCTTCTAAGTAAATGGGCCAAAATGATGAAATCATGTTTTAATGTTGTTTTGTATGACAACTGCCTATTTCAGACCCACTGAAATCAAAATCTGGTTTTAGCCCGTGTCTGTTAGCACTGAGACTATTGAAATGCCACTGTACTCTGTTGATGGAAGTTGACAGAATATATACAAATTTACAATCTTTTTTTTTTCCAGGTAAAGGACCAACATAACCAAGGAACTGCTGTTGTGAAGAATTGGAATGCCAACAGGTATAATACTCCTCAGGTATTGTAAACCTTGCTTACCTGCTACTGGCTAAAAGCATGTCTTGTGCGGTCACATTTACCATTGTTTGTCAAATTGTCATGCATAAAGTCTAGTCATTTTAGTAGGAAATGAGATTGGGACCTGGGAGATGTGCTTCAAAGCAACACTACTGGCAATATACAGTATAATAAACATTTTATGCCCTCAAAATTTAGCTCATGTGACCTTTAAGCTAAAAGCTGGTAAAAACAGGCTTGGCCTATTGTTATATTCAACCTTCGTAGAAAATATAACAGGAAATAAACTTCCTCAGATCATTTCATAGATCTTCAAATGTGAGAAACAGTGCAAGATGAACCTCATCCTGGATCTTTCTTTTTATCTTTTCAGATCGCTCTCTCCCTCTCTATGGGGCAGTTTCTTTCTGAAACACGCTCTGCGTATGGATTTTATACCCACTCACTTCATCAAAGTGCTGTCTGCTCTCTCTGTATCGAATAATAATCATTCTCCAGTCATGCCTCCATTCAGGGCTCAGTAATCACCTCCTGCTTTCATTTGCTCACTTTGCTTATTTCTCCCTCCCTCCTTCTGGTTCCACGCTTGAAAACGTCCCTGAACCGGAGAAATAAAGGCCGATAAAGTGTGACTGCGTTTGGGGGGCTCGAGGGGCACCAAACTCCTTACCGTCAATGGCACTGGGACGAGGGATTTACATATGAATACATTTGAATAATTTCACATTAACCTTCCGAACGCTCGCGCTTTTGTTGTTTCCGAACACATATTCTAATGGTGACATTACAATTCAAAGCCTTGTAGAACAACCACAGCGAGCGGTAATGTCAAATAACGTCCTCGCACGGTTGTCGGGCTTTGCCGTACAGATGTCAGCGACGTCACGTGTCGATCTGATAAATTTGGGTTATTTTTCAAGGCATTTACACCATATGCTGAGTTGGTCTATATATGTCTGTTCCGTGATTTCTCCTTGGCTCTGACCACAGGAGAGGAAATGTACATCTCTGCATTCATTTCATCTTTAATTGCAGCGTAAAGCTTTGCTCATTAATCCACAATGAGAGCAGGAGACTTTTCTCCCGCTGCTCGACCGCTTCAAAAATCCCCGCTCTGTGTCTAATTACCACACACTACACGCAGCACAAAGAACTGGGCCAACCATATACACGCATACACTCTGCAGTCTGCCTGATTCCTTCCTGATCACCCTGGAGTTTAGAAAACAGCTCGTTTAACAAATTATTGATCATTTTTTTCCAAATCAATCCGAAATCAGATGTTTATCGGTATCATTAAGCTCTAAAATAGCACCTAGCTAGCTAAGCCAGTGGATCAATTAGTTCCCAGAGCGATCAGAATTCTGTATGCGAGTGATGAGAGAGGAAACTGCTGTCTCAGGGCCTGTTAGTGGCTTATGGCAGTTTTAATGTGTTGACTGGTTGTTTCTCAAATGAAGAATATGCTTAACTGAGGTGAAGACATCTGCTTGGTTCTTTATCTTGTGGTCCACTTTTAGTAATGATATTTAAAGGGATGGTTCACCGTATTCTGTGTCTGTGTTTATTTTTTTATTTTTTTTTTGCTTGGTTTTCGTTTTAAACAGTCTTTGTGACTTTTTTGTGTTTTGGGTTGTTTTTCTCTGATTTTGTTTGTTTCTTGTCTGGTTTTGCTGGGTTTTGTCTGTGTTTGCCTGTTTTCTGCTTCGTTTTCCCTGGCTTTGAGTGTGTTTTTTCTGGTTTTGCTTGTTTCTTGTCTGGTTTTGCTGGGATTTTGCTTGGTTTTGTCTGCGTTTGCTTGTTTTCTTGCTTGGTTTTGGTCTGCGTTTACTTGTTTTTTGCTTGGTTTTGTCTGTGTTTGGGTGGCCTGATTTTGGGTGGTTTGTCTCTGGTTTTACTTGTTTCTTGTCTGGTTTTGCTGGGTTTTTCTCGGTTTTTCTCGGTTTTGCTTGGCTTTGTCTGTGTTTGCTTGTTTTTTGCTTCATTTTGCCTGGCTCTGGGTGCTTTTTTTTCTCATTTTGCTTGTTTCTTGTCTGGTTTTGCTGGGTTTTATTTGGCTTTGTCTGTGTTTGCTTGTTTTTTTGCTTCATTTTGCCTGGCTTTGGGTGCTTTTTCTCTCATTTTGCTTGTTTCTTGTCTGGTTTTGCATGGTTTTGTCTTTGTTTGCTTGTTTTTTTTGCTTGGTTTTGTCTGTGTTTGGGTGGCCTGACTTTGGGTGGTTTGTCTCCTGGTTTTGGTTGTTTCCTGTCTGGTTTTTCTGGGGTTTACTTTGTTTTGTCTGTGTTTGCTTGTTTTTTTGCTTGGTTTTGTCTGTGTTTGGGTGGCCTGACTTTGGGTGGTTTGTCTCTGGTTTTGGTTGTTTGTCTGGTGTTTCTGGGTTTTACTTAGTTTGGCTGATTTTGGGTGATTTGTCTCTGGTTTTGCTTGTTTTAAGTTTTACTTGGTTTTATTTAGTTTTGTCTGTGTTTGCTTGGTATTTTTTGTGTGGTTTTGTTGGGTTTTACTTGGTTTTGCCAGTTTTTTCGTCTGGTTTTGCATTTTTTTTTTTTTGCTTGGTTTTGTCCATGTTTGCTTGGTATTTTCTGTCTGGTTTTTGGATTTTACTTGGTTTTGCTTAGTTTTGTCTGTGCTTGCTTGTTTTTGCTTTGTTTTGCCTGGCTTTGGGTGGTTTTTCTCTAGTTTTGCTTGTTTTGTGTCTGGTTTTGCATGTTTTTTTTTCTTGCTTGGTTTTGTCTGTGTTTGGGTGGCCTGACTTGGTGGTTTGTCTCTGGTTTTGATTGTTTCTTGTCTAGTTTTGCTGGGGTTTACTTGGTTTTGCTTGGTTTTGTCTGTGCTTGTTTGTTTTTTTGCTTAGTTTTCCCTGACTTTGGGTCGTTTGTCTCTGGTTTTGGTTGTTTCTTGTCTGTTTTTTCTGGGTTTTATTTGGTTTTGCCTGTATTTGCTTGTTTTTTTTTTTTTTTTGCTTGGTTTCCCTGACTTTGGGTGGTTTGTCTCTGGTTTTGGTTGTTTCTTGTGTGGTGTTTCTGGGTTTTGCTTGATTTTGCCTGATTTTGGGTGATTTGTCTCTGGTTTTGGTTGTTTGTCTAGTGTTTCTGGGTTTTACTTAGTTTGGGTGATTTGTCTCTGGTTTTGCTTGTTTTAAGTTTTACTTGGTTTTGTTTAGTTTTGTCTGTGTTTGCTTGGTATTTTTTGTGTGGTTTTGTTGGGTTTTACTTGGTTTTGCCTGTTTTTTGTCTGGTTTTGCATTTTTTTTTTTGCTTGGTTTTGTCCATGTTTGCTTGGTATTTTCTGTCTGGTTTTTGGATTTTACTTGGTTTTGCTTAGTTTTGTCTGTGCTTGCTTGTTTTTGCTTTGTTTTGCCTGGCTTTGGGTGGTTTTTCTCTAGTTTTGCTTGTTTTGTGTCTGGTTTTGCATGTTTTTTTTGTTGTTTTTTTTTGCTTGGTTTTGTCTGTTTGCTTGTTTTCTTGCTTGGTTTTGTCTGTGTTTGGGTGGCCTGACCTGGGTGATTTGTCTCTGGTTTTGATTTTTTCTTGTCTGGTTTTGCTGGGGTTTACTTGGTTTTGCTTGATTTTGCCTGACTTTGGGTGGTTTGTCTCTGGCTTTGCTTGTTTCTTATCTGGTTTTGCTGGGTTACTTGGTTTTGTCTTTGTTTGCTTTTTTTTTTTTTTTTTTTTTTTGCCTGACTGTGGATGGTTTGTCTCTAGTTTTGCCTAACTGTGGGTGGTTTGTCTCTGGTTTTGCTTGTTTCTTGTCTGGTTTTGCTAAGTTTTGCTTGGTTTTGTCTTTGTTTGCTTGATCTTTGCTTTTTGCCTGGCTTTGGGTAGTTTATCCAGAGATTGTCTTACTGTAGGGAGATGAGAGGGTCTGTATTACTTGCTATTGGAGAAAGCGTAACGGCTTACTTGGATCATGTGTCTCTTAATAACCAATCACATTACAACCTTCATGTCACTGAATTTCAGTCAGAGTTGTACCACACTCAGATGGCATTTACGGATACCATAGGAATGAATAAGAAGTTGAATTTCACCTGATCTGATAGATTAGCTGATAGGCTGTCGATTTATTAAATGATAAGCCATTTCCTATAAAAGCTGTTTTCATCTGTATTCAGTGTAGTGAAGCCTCTCCTCTATTGACATCCATTAAAAAAACTTTCTTTCCCACATACTTGGTTTTGTCTGTGTTTGCTTGTTTTTGCCTGGCTTTGCGTGGTTTATCTCTGTTTTCTCTGGGTTTTTACTTGGTTTCCTCTGTGTTTGCTTGTTTATTGCTTGGTGTTGCCTGGCTTTGGGTGGTTTTTCTCTGTTTTGTCTGTGTTTAGGCTTTGAAGCCTGACAATTTTATTAACAACAATTTTATTAACAAGGTTATTAAAGCTGATGTATTTTAAAGTAAAACTTTAAATTTGATGTTATTACAAAGTGCATTTTTACAAGTGGTATTGTATTTAATTAAAAGTATATTAAAAGTAAGGTTTAACAAAATATGCTTTTAATTCGGCACTAGTAGCTTTGTGGGCAGCACAGCAACATATATAGCGGCATTGTTTTGAGTTCGGGTCCTGGCTTGGGGACCTTTCCCTATCCCACCCCTCCTCTTTCTTTCCCTCTTCGTTTCCTGTCTAATAACTATCCTATCATAATAAAGCAAAAACACCAAAAGTTATATGAAAAATGCTTTTAAGGTTTGAAGTACACTACAAGTGCACATTCAAAATCAAGTGTATATCCTTTTCACATGGGAATCCTTTAACTCTGTCGTTTTCTCATGCTTAACTATTAAGGAATCAACTGATTGCAACTAAGACACACTGCCAGGAGCTGTTATGTTTGGGTTGCAACTTAATAAGAGTAGGCCTATGAAGATATCTTTACATTCTCTTTTCATATTTTTTTTACATCCCCTAAAGCATCGATATTACTGTTACTATTCAAAGATAGCATCAAGATCTGTTAGTACTGCAGTCAGATTTAGTTTGATTCCCTTTCGTTCTTAAAGCGAATCGCACTGGCTGATATAGGAGCATCTGACATCTTATCTATGTCTGAAATGCCTTTTGCAGTGATGTGCATGGCCGCAGTCATATGCAGCAGATATGTGTGCTGTCCCCCGCCATCCTGTGTTGCAGTACCTGGTCCCGTTGCCATAGTTTCCATTATGCACAATGTGTTTGTGATGTGAAGGACAAAGCAATGATAAGTGCTGTTAGGAGCTCTCGCTTTCTCTCTCGCTGTCCTCCACCCACTCCTCATCTCTGAAATATCAGTAAAACCTCAGAAAGCAGCCGAGAATGAGACAGACGCTACAGTAGAAAGGTCTTCTTCAAGAGTTATGACTGCAGATCACTGTGCTGTTATGTGTACTTACTCATGTGTGCATGCTTATGTAGGGAAAGTTTTAAAGGCATAGTTTACAAAAAATGCTGTCATCATTTGTTTTTCTCAAGTCATTCCATTCCTGTATGACTTTCATACTGTATTTCAAGATTTTTTAAAGAATGCCATGGATGCTATTATGGACAGTTCTATTATACAGTTCCTATTTAATGAAAGTGAATAGGGACTGGTGCTCTTAAGCTAAAAATGTACAAGAAAAAAAAATTCTGCACTATATTCTGAAACCATTCAACAGCTTTGTGTGATCTTACCCTCCACTGTAGTTCTTTTCATCTAATATTTATATTTAATTTTATTTCAATTACTGAGCATTTTTATATTATAATTTTAGTTGACAATAACAACACTCGTTGCCAGGTGCCATGGTTGATTTTAAAGGTACAGTTCACCCAATAAATAAATAAACGTTAAATGTACAAAGACTTAAAAATGAGAAAGGTTGCTTTGGCAAATACATAAAATAAATAGGTTGGTAACACTTGATAGTAAGGCTCCATTAGTTAATGTTAGTTAATGGATTGCCTAACAATAACTAACAATGAGCAATAAATTCGTTACAGTGTTTTTTTAATTAACATTAGTTAATAAAAACCACTGTTCATTGTTAGTTCATGTTAAGTCAGGTCCATTAAATAATTATAACAGATAAAGCTTTTGATAAATATGAAGATAAAGCTTTTTTTTAAATAACGTATTAGTAAATGTTGAAAGTAACATTAAGATTATTAAATGCTTTAGAAAATCCTTTTTTCCCTCAGAACTCAAAATTCTGACTTTTTTCTCAGAACTGCGTGATATAAACTTGCAATTGTGAGAAAAAAAGTCAGAATTGTGTCATATAAACTCACAATTCTGACTTTTTGTCTCAGAATTGTAATATAAACTCGCAACTGTGAGTTGTAATGTCAAAATTGCGTGATATAAACTCCCAAGTGTGAGGAGAAAAGTCAGATTTGCGTGATATAAACTCACAATTCTGACTTTTTTCTTAGAATTGTAATTTAAACTCGCAACTGCGAGTTATAATGTTAGAATTGCGTGATATAAACTCCCAAGTGCGGGAAAAAAATTCTGAATTGCGTGATATAAACTCACAATTCTGAATTCTTTCCTCAGAACTGCGTGATATAAACTTGCAATTGTGATAAAGTCAGAATTATGTGATTTAAACTTACAATTGCACAAAAGGCAGAAGAGCGAGATATAAACTTGCAATTGTAAGAAAAAACGTCAGAATTGAGTGATATAAACCCACAATTCTGACTTTCTGACTTTTTTCTCGCAATTGCAAGTTTATATCATGCAATTCCGAGAAAAAAGTCAGAATTGCATGATATAAATGTACAATTCGGACTTTTTTCTCAGAACTGCTTGATGTAAACTTGCAGTTGTGAGAAAAAAGTCAGAATTGTGTGATATAAACTTACAATTGCACGAAAGGCAGAATAGCAAGATAAAAATGTCCAATTTTGATTTAATAACTCACAGTTGCGAGTTTACAACTTGACTTGTTGTGCAATTACTTTTTTTTTTTTTCTCGAAATTCTGACTTTTTTTTAGAATTGTGAAGATAAATTTACAACTGCAAGTGATAAAGTCCAACTCTGAGGGGAAGAATGAGTGATATGTGGTCAGAATTACGAGTTTAGATCTCACCTTTCTGAGGAAAAACAAATCACAATTGTGAGTTTATATCACTGACTTTAAAAAATCACCATTTTAATTTTTGTATTCAGTGGTGGAAACAGGCTTCCGTCGCATGCCAGTATTTCTTCCACAGAATAAAAAAATAAGTTAATTGTAAATATTTTGCAGTTACTAGTTTATATGTTCCAAATTTATCTTGAAATTCAGACTTTTTTGAACATCTCGCAAATCTTTTTGTTTTTTTGCATTTATATATATATAAAAAAAAAGGTAATTGTGACTTTTAATTTCACAATTCTGACTATTTCTCACAAATGCAAGTTAACAGTTTTGTGTTTATATTTTTAATTGAGAGAAAAAAGTCTGAATTGTGAGACATAAACTTAAAAAATGTCAGATAAAGGTCACATTGTGGCCTGTTTATCCCATGCCAGAAACATGTTTCCATATGACAACACTATTATATAGAAAAGAGTGACCATAACATTAGTTTTTTCCCAATCCTCAGAAGAAAAAAAGTCATTAGGGGTACATACAGAATAGTGACTTTTCATTTTTACGGTGAACTCTCCCTTTAAGAAAGAAGAGCCACAGAACATAAAAGCAGATTTTGTGGACTTTCAAACTTGAAATTGGTTGTAAAGATGCAAAGAGAGAACATAAAGCAGTGTGTGGTGTCAGAGCACGTGTCGGAGAGAAGCTGACTCAGATTGCTGGCTCTGTGGCGGTTCACAGCGGGGTGTGTGAGCTGAATGATGTCCTAGTCAGCAACCCGAGGTCATCAGATCAGACTGTCTCTCTCTCTCTCTCTCTTTCTTTCTCACACACACAATCTGATACTGTAGAATTCATCCCAAGTTTTTCTAGGTCACTTCCTGCAGTGCTGGCACACCTGCTTTATCACTTTGCTTATATACACAGACACACATAATCTGTTTTGTGTTTACTATCTGCAATATGCCCACACGTCATCCATATAAGACCTATCTATTTGACAGGTCACACATCTTGAGACTACCCTTTTCGGTATCATTCCCTGCCAGCTTTCCTCTCCTAACTTGTTTCCTCCAAATAACCTTGTTCTAGACGGCCCGTCTCCAAATAGTTTGCCCCTGTCCTGTGAAAGTGCTGTGTCTGTGTGTTGGGAGTGAAGGGGTGTAATGAGTATGCTCCTCGACACATTGATTCGGCCTGATTGTCTGCCTCAGGCTCATCCAGGGCCCATCATGGAGGGACAATTGTTTTTCATTACCGCGAGTCAGAGAGGTGCAGGGGTCAGAAACCTGGACTGACCTTAGAGTGTCGCCAGTGGGATATACTATTATAGCGCTGCACGGGGGGAGGAGGCCGTGCTGATATGTCTGGGGATTTTGCGATGGAGGTCAACAGAATTTCAGACATTTAACATATATTTTACTTAGCATATTTTAGCTGGTCTCTTTAGGTTTTTTAATTTCCTGTAATCAGCAAGACATTCTTGTTTTTATTAGAAATATCGGTTAACAAGCACATAAAAAACTAGTAATGGAAAATCTAAACATAAATGGAAAATAGGTCTAAAAAAATCCAATTATCTCAGTAAAACCCTTTCTTTATGAGAAGATGGAGACTTCAACTCTGTCAATATTATTGAATTATAAGCAGACAGTATGGATTACTGTTTCATGTCGTTGTGAAAACAAAGTTGCATATTGGATAAATACATTTACATTCTGTAGCTAAAAAGCTTTCACTGCTGAATGAATGAATAAAAGGTAACTGTGACTATTTTTCTTAATTGTGATTATTTCTAGAGCTGCAACATGGATCTCAAATTTATTGTTTCTTACAAAGCAACTGCATTTCTTGTAAATGCAACATTTTCACATAATTGCAACTTTATATTGTATAATGTGACTTCATATCTCAAAATGTAATGCCAAAGTTATTTAGTTTCTTGCAATTTATAGCTCTAATTATGACTTTATATTTTGCAGCTTTATTTACATATAATTGTGACATTATTTTATACAATTGCACCTTCATATCTCAAATTGTGACATAGTATCTTGCATGATTTTTGTTACTAGCAGTTGACTTTATATCTCTTAATTCCAAACCATAGTTCTTGTAATTGCAACACTTTATATACTATATCTCAAAATGCAAGTTTATATCTCATAATTTTTTACTTGTAGTTATGACTTCATATCGCTGTTGCAATTGCATTTTTTGTACCTTCTTGTATTTCTTGTACAACATTCTTTTTTGTGAAGTTGTATCTCACAATTGTGATTTTTTTAACTTGTAATTATGACTTCATATCTCTCAGTTGCAATTGTATTTCTTGTACTACGTGTACTTTCTTGTGCAACATTATTTTTCATAATTGCAACTATTAAAAGTGACTTTATATCTCAAAATGTGAGTTTGTATCTCACAATTGTGATTTTTTTTAAACTTGTAATTATGACTTTATATCTCTGTTGCAATTACATTTCTTGTATTTCTTGTACAACATTATTTTTCATAATTGCAACTATTATGAAGTGACTATATATCAAAATGTGAGTTTATATCTCACAATATCTTCATATCTCTGTTGCAATTGTATTTCTTGTACAACATTATTTTTCAAATTTTATAAAGTGACTTCATATCTAAAAATGTGAGTTTGTATTTCACAGTGATTTTGTTTCTTGTAATTGCGACTTTATATATCACAGTGTGACTATATTTTGCAACTGCACCTTTATTTCTTGTAATTAACTTTGTCACTGTTGTGAACATTTATTCATATCCTAAAATGTGAGTTTGTATCTCACAATTGTGATTTTTTTTTTACTTGTTATTATGACTTCAGATCTCTTGGTTGCAATTGTATTCTTGTACTTGTACTTTCTTTTATTTATTTTCATAATTGCAGCTAAAGTAACTTCATATTTCTATATGCAAGTTTGTATCTCACAATTGTGATTTTTTTTATTTACTTGTATTTATGACTTAATATCTTTCAGTTGCCATTTCTTGTATTTCTTGTACAACACTATTTTTTATAATTGCAACTATTATAAAGTGGCTTCGTATCTCAAAATGTTTTTTGTACAATTGTGATGGGTTTTTTTTACTTGTAATTGACCAGATCTCTCAGTTGCAATTGTATTTCTTGTACTTCTTGTGCTTGTATTTCTTGTGCAATATTATTTTTCATAATTGCAACTATTTAAAGTGACAAAATGCGAGTTTGTATCTCACAATTGTGTTTTTTTTACTTGTAATTATGACTTCATATCTTTCAGTTGCCATTCTATTTCTTGTACTTCTTGTACAACACAATTTTTTATAATTGCAACTTTTATAAAGTGGCTTCATATCTCAAAATGCGTGTTGTATCTCACAGTTGTGAGAATTACAAATTTTTACTTGTAACTATGACTTCATATCTTTCAGTTGCAGTTGTATTTCTTGACTTACTTGTATTTTCTTGTAAAACTTTTTTCATAATCACAAATATTTAAAGTAACTTCATATCTTTAAATGCTAGTTTGTATCCCATAATTGTTATATTTGTATATACTTCATATCTTTCAGTTGCAATTGTATTTCTTGTACTACTTTTACTTTTACTTGTATGACGTTATTTTTCATAATTGCAACTATTATAACTCATATCTCAAAATGTTTGTATTTTACAGTTTTAATTTTGTGTCCTATAATTGCGACTTTATATCTCACAGTGTGTCTATATATTGCAACTGCATCTTTATTACTTGTAATTAACCTTATATATCACAATTGTGAACTATGCTCAAAATCTAAGTCTCAAAATCTCAAAATGGGAGTTGGTGTCTGACAAAATCCCTACTGTATATCTCACAGTGTGACTTTCCCCCCCCTTATTTAATACTTTATCTCACAATAACTTATTTTACTCTGAGGCAAAACTCAGAGTAATCTATACATAATCTATACATTATGTGCCATTTTACCATTTTATTATTATTTGCCATTTTTCTGGTGCAGATAAAAGCATCTTCTCCACAAAATGGCTGCTTTTTAAGATCTCAACAAACATCTGAAAGAGAACTAGATTGCAGTCATGCAGCTCAGGATTCTTGTGCACTCTCTCTGAGGTTAGTTTAACAAAAGACGAGGAGAAAATCAGTTATCCTTCCCTCATTTTGTAGCTGTGGCTGCTATTAAAGTGCTCTTGTTGGCTGCTTCATTTCTAGCTTTATTCACTCCTCTGCAGTGGTCCGCTGTTGTTTAGGTCAGTCAAAACCACATTGGAGATGATCTACTGTAGCCATTCTCCTCTGCGTGTCTCTGCTTTTATCTGATCAATAAACAGGCTTCAGCCTTCTCTCTCTTTCTCTCTGCAAATGTTCTGAGGGATTTCTTTTGTTAAGAGACCTCGTGTTTCCAATATTCTCCCTCTCTGTTTGCTCTATTGGTTTATTAACAGTTTTTTTTTCCAGATGAGGTAAGTGTTATTCAGTGCAGTGAATGTGTTGTGAGGGCAGCTCATGTGTTGTTCTTTATTCTGGTCAGGTTAATTGAACAGGAGGATGCTGGGTAATTCTGAACTTTTCCTAATTTTTCACCATTCACTATGGAGAAGAACAGAAAAGAGGACACATTCAGCATTGAGGGAAAATTATGTCAGTGAATCCAGACACCATAGTTTTATGTTGACCATTATATGGAAGCTCCATTAATACTGTTGCATTTCATTCAGACAGATAATACTGTTTTTATGCTAGAAATAGGACATGGTTCTTTGGCTAAAAACCAGCCTACTGAAATTTCCAGCTTCTTATTGGTGTTATTATCACATGGACTATTTTAACAATGTTCTTACTACTTTTTTGGGCCATAAATGTGTCAGTTGCATTGCTGTTTATGCAAGGTCAGAAAGCTCTCAGATTTTATCAAAAATATCTTCAGTTGTGTTCTGAAGATAAACAAAGGTCTTACGGGTTTGAAACATCCTCAAATACAGTGAAGATGGTAAAACTGTTATGACCTGATTTCTCCAGGAGAGCAATCTTGTTTTGAGCAGTAAGAAGAGGTATTCAGACAAACAGCAAAACAGTCATGACCTACTTGGTTCCTGCAGGCAAACATCTCTGAATCTTTATGTTCCACCTTTGACCTTTCATTACACACAACCAGACCAGTGACCTCTCGTCCTCTGACAGGTAAAACCTTTCTTTTAACCCCAGGGTGAGAAAACAATTGCATGTTATCGATATGTTCACCTCACACAGAGCTTTCTCACATGTGAGGGTGCTTACGAGGTCCAAAGTTAATGTAATTTCACCATACCAGCCAGTGACAGGAGAATTAAGTTGATTTACCAACCACAAATATTCATTATGCATTATATTATATGCATCGTAATGTAATATATAATCTATAAATAATGTAATGATGTAAAAAAAAAAAAAAAAAAAAAAAAAAAAAGATAGCGATAACAGAACTCCAACAACCGTTTCACCGCTTGTATCACTGTGTTTGTGGCATTTCTCAGAGCGTGTGTCATGGCAGACACCCAAATTCACTATAATTGTAAAAATATTACTGTTTTTGTGTCACGGAATGTAGTTTTAAGAGTGTGGCTTGTTAATAAAAATAACGTCTATTTGAAAATTTGTTTTAATGTTTTTGAAGATGTGAACTCCAGGGCGTCAGAACCCGCCGAGAGCAGCCTTACCTCAGCCAGATCTTCTGGAATTTACAGCTGGCTTTGATGTCTCTTTAGTTGTTAAACATGAGATATAATTTGTTTTGGGTAAATCTAACAGGCAGTCTTTGGTCTCAAAATCTATTATTTGTTCTAGAGCAAATAGTTTTGGCTGAGGGCAAACTCATGATGTTATATTTGTATCCTAAGTGCTACGTATCAGAGCGCCGCCTTTGAACTTTTGACTGGATTGCCTAGCAACTTTTAAGATGGCTGTGTTTGATTACTAAATATTATTATTCAATAAATAATATTTTATATAAATAATACTAGTATGTAATACTATACATGCATAATACAGCGTTTTGTGTAAATGGATCTGTGTAAATAATAACTTTGACAATATTGTCGGCAATGCGAAACTTTTCAGAAACACAAAGAAAAAACACTGTTGTTGTGTAAATACACCCTTAAACTTCATTCTTACAATTCAATTTGAAATGTATTGCACTTCCTAACAAAGTTCCCAGCCAACTAGCAAATAGCTCTTTTATCTACTCACCGAAGCCAATTTTTACTTGCCGTTTTAATTTTGAACCATACGTGTATAATATTTATATTCTATAATAAGACCACATCTAATTCCCTTAGCATATCTATATACATATAACTGCATATAAATCTCAGCCATTCCAAAGTTGGGAATTACGGGAAGCAGCGGTTAGAGGAATGGATGTCACGGCTCCTCGATAAGGCTGCTAGTTTGAATAGCGTAAATGGGATTTAGTGCATACTCTATATTCAGCATTTATCTCATTGGATTGTCCCTGCTTCAGTGGCCTGCTGTTCACACTATTAAGAATTAGTGTGAAACCCCACAACTGGACTTATCTGACGTCCTCACAGAACCCACAGCTAGATGCATCAGTTCTGGGATTTATCCTCTTTCGTTTTTTCTCTTTCTCTTTCCTGCAGTATCTCTGCCCTGTTTTCTCCATTCAGGCCCTCTCTGTTTTTTTCTCCCTCTCTCTTTTTCCTCTCAGTGTTAATCCATGACCACAGTGCAGTCGAGATCCAATCCTTTATGTCATGTTGAGTCTCATTGTACAATTCTTACCGGGACTCCACAACTTTTAATAACAGTGGCTTAATAACTCCCGCAGATTGCTTTGGTTAGTGCTGCAGTTTCTACAGAATCCCATTTAATCTCGGCTCTGCTTTTTGCCCCATCTTTTTTATGTTCTTTCTCTCCATTGCATGTACACAGAGACGTTATGCCCATTCAGACCGAGTGTCCACAGATTTTTGAGTCAAATGGGTTTTCAATGCAACTTACAAAAATAATTTTTGTATTTTTGAAAATTGATTTGAATGTAAGAAATCACATATTCACATGTCTGCATTTAGTTCATTATGTGAATGCTTGGCTAAAAAGATGTTTCTTTAATCTACATCTAAACAGCGAGATGGTGTCTGAGCCCGGAACAATCTGAGGAAGGCTATTTCAGAGTTTAGGAGCCAAACGCAAAAACGCTCTACACCCTTTAGTGGACTTAGGAAATGGGTGACGTCAGAATGACAATCCAAATAGCTGATGAAAACATCCAAAATCCTAATTTTAAAGAATAAAGTTGAAATTACGAGAATTATAGCGAATATTTCACTATAGAACTGAGGCTTTGAAAGCTGAGACTTTGGAATATCTCCCGGCAATTTGCATTCTCGTAATTTTGACTTTATTTTCCAAATATTTCGACTTTATTCTCGTAATATTTCAACATTATTCTCATAATTTTGAATTTATTCTCAAATATTTAAACTTAATTCTTGTAATATTTAGGCTTTTTTTCGTAATATTTTGACATTATTCTCAATTTTTTTTCTTGTAATATTTTGACGTTATTCTTGTAATATTTTGGCGTTATTCTCATAATTTCAACTTTATTCTCCTAATATTTGGACTTTATTCTCGTATTATTTCAACGTTATTCTAATAATTTCGAATTTATTCTCAAAATATTTAAACTTAATTCTCGTAATATTTAGGCTTTTTTCTCGTAATATTTAATTTTCTTGTAATATTTTGATGTTATTCACGTAATTTCGACTTTATTCTCGTAATATTTTGACGCTATTCTCGTAATTTCAACTTTATTCTCACAATATTTTGACGTTATTCTCGTAATATTTCGGCTTTTTTCTTGTAATATTTTGACGTTATTCTTGTTATTTCGACTTTATTCTTGAAATATTTCAACTTCATTCTTGTGACAGAGGGAGTCAGAGGTGGATCCACGTGCAAGCTTTATTGATTGATGTGGTCAAAACAGGCAGAGTTCAACACCGGCAAACAGGAGCAAAAGAGACAATCCAAAGAATAATAAGTTAAACTGTAAACAGTAAAACAGGCAAAATGGTCAGGGGCAGGCGGCAAGGTTCCAAAATATAAAGACACAGTCCAAGATCAAAACACAGAGAAACTAGAAAACACGGAACAAGGGGAAATTACAGCTAAACAGCAATCAGCAAACACAGAGGAGGAGGAGGAGTGGCCTTTTATATCAAACACAAGGGGTCACATGACAAAACCAACGAATGGGAACCTGACACATGAAACAGGGTAACCAATCGGAACAAGACACACAGATAAGAGTGAAACATGGTGGGTTGAGTCAACACATAACATAAAGAGTCCATACTGGAGTGCCCTCTAGTGGGGTTACCGGGCACTCCGTAACATAGCCCCCTCCCCCCCAAAGAGCGGCTTCCAGACGCTCCCAAACAACGTAGCACAGTCAGTCTCCATTCTGCAATTTCATTGCTTTATAAATGTAATTTTTGTTCAACTTTTAATAAATTCCTGTTAAATTGTGTACGTTTCATGATTTGAAAAGTCAAGAAAATTATAACAGAAAGAAACTGAATCCAGAAAAAAATTGAAATGAAAATAAAAAAATAAAAAAATAAATGAAAACGTTTCATTTTCATAAAATGAAATCCAGAAAATTTTTGGAAATAAATAGCTGTTTTAATTTGAGAAACAAATTAAACACATTTTATAGGGCCTTAGAAATGTAATTGTTGTTAAACGTTTAATAAATTGCTGTTAAATTGTGTAAGTTTTATGATTTCAATTAAGTACACATGCTTTTTGATTCATATTTTTTATTTAACCGTTAAAGCAAAGTCTAGAACGATTCAAACTAAAGAAATGAAACCAGAAAATTTTAATGAAGCTATTTAAATTGAATCCAGAAATTCAATGTAAGTAAATAAATAAATAACTACTGAATTAAAAAAAAATTAAACATATTTCATATGGCCTTATAAATGTAATTTTTGTTAAACTTTGAATAAATTGCTGTTAAATTGTGTAAGTTTTATGATTTCAATTAATTAGACATGCTTTTTGATTCTTTCATTAAAAGAAAGTCTAGAAGAATTCAAATTAAAGAAACAAAATCCATAAAATTGTAATGAAACTATTAAAATGGATTCCAGAAAATAATGTAAATAAATAAATAAATAGCTGAATTTGAGAAAAAAATTAAACATCTTATATGGCCTTACAAATGTAACTTTTTATTAAACTTTTAATAAAATCCTGTTAAATTGTGTAAGTTTCATGATTTCAATTAATTAGAAATGCTTTTGATTCATATTTTTTATTTAACCATTAAAACAAGTCTCGATAAATTAAAATAAAAAGAAATGGAATCCAGAAAAGAAATGAAACTATTAAAATGAAATCCAGAAAATTAATGGCAATAAATAAATACATTTGTTAAACTTGTTAAATTGCTGTTAAATTGTGCATGTTGTATGATTGTAATTAATTAGACATGCTTTTGATTTTTATTTAATCATTAAAACAAAGTCTAGAAGAATTAAAATTAAAGAAACAAAATCCATAAAATTGAATTGAAACTATTAAAATGGAATCCAGAAAATAATGTAAATAAATAAATAAATAACAAAAATAAATATCAGTTGTTATTTATTTGTTTACATTATCATCTATTTTTACTTTAATAAATTGCTGTTAAATTGTGTAAGTTGTATGATTGCAATTAATTAGACACGCTTTTTGATTCATACTTTTTAATTTAACCATTAAAACAAACAAACATACAAAAAAAAAAGAAAGAAAAAAAAAAGAAATAACTAAATGCAAAAAACAGAATCCAGAAAAACTAAAATGGAACAACAACAACAACAACAACAAAACTAAAAAAGAAAAATCTAAATTTGAAAATTTTTTTTTTTTAGAATTTTAATTTGATATGGTCCTATGGCTTCATATAGAAATATATAAATTGCTCTTATTCAAGTCACAAAAATGATTTAATATGACCGAATGAATCTGAAAGCATTAGGTTACACCAATGAAAGTAATTTTCAAAGACAGAGGAGATAGAAATAAATCGGTATGAGAACATTTGCAGAGTTTAATTTTTGTAGTGCAGCTGCTCCATCCCTCTGTTTACCATAAAGCCCTGACAAAGGTTGAAGACTCTTGGCCTAAGCTGGGTGGCACTATTTAGCAGCTTTTTTGTGAGAGGTTTGTTCGTTTATGAACACTGGTAGTCTACTGCAGTGATTTCCAACCAGGTCTACATGCACATGTACATGCTGTCATATCGTCTTTGTCCCAGAGTAGCATGAGAACTGCAGGAGAAAAGTTTCATATGTAAGCCATAATTCTGTCAGAAGTGTTTTGGCCTTTCGTGCGTGAGCAGTTGTACTTTTTCCCCGTCTCTTTGGCCTACTTAGATGCGGTGTAAGTAGCACAGTGCTCTCTCTGCCGCTCTCAGTAGAGCAGGGTTGAATAATTGACTGAGTGCGGGCTGGTTGGTAAAATCCTTGTGGACATCTTGCCTGTCTGCTCTTTGTAATGACACTCATTATTCCCGCTCTCAGGGAGGGGCCACGCCACGATGTGAGAGAGGGGAGAGAAAGAGAGGAAATAAAAACACGGAGACTATCTGCTCTCTACCAGAAGTCTCAGTTCATGACACGTCTCCTATGCAGGGACTCAAGATCGGACTTGTCTGACAAAGATCCCTATTATAGTCGGCTATGTACTGGTGTGTGTGTGTGTGTGTGTGTGTGAGAGAGAGAGAGGGAGAGTAGTGTGGGTGACAGTAAGCCTCACACGGGCTGCACACTTTCTGCTGGATTTCAGGAAGGAGTGAGACAGTACAGAGAGCAGAGAGACTGATGCAGTGAATGTCGACCAGCGGTGATGAAGACTTTCCTGGCAATCATGTTGATGTACTAGTATTATTTCTTTATTCTAAATTACTTTAAATGAGAAAAACACTGGAAACAGCTAGATTTTGGTCCCTAGATATGGCTCAGGTGTTTTCTCTCAAGTCTTAGAAAAGTAATGATGATCTTTCCTCATCAGGCTGAGAAATCTGAGGTACCATTCATGTCTGCATGATAATATTTGTTGGATTATGCTGGTCAAAAGTCAAAAGATTATGTTAATATATATTAACATCTTGTTTTATAATTTGTTTTTATTTCTTACTGTCAATATGTGTGTGTGTGTGTGTGTGTGTGTATATATATATATATATATAGACAGTAAGAAATAAAAACAAGTATTTAGTGTTTTTCTAGAGAGTTTATTATGTCACCTATGTCACCTTTCACTTATTCAAAAGTAGCTTAAAAATATTGCCTTATAATAATATTATTATTATTATTAATAATAATAATAATAATAATAATAATAATAATTATTATTATTATTAATATATTATTACAGCTATATTTTCTCTAGAAATGCTTTGAAACTAATATTAAAGAAGTACCATTCAAATGTATTTATTTTTATATAAATTATACAAATTATAAATGTTATATCAATTGATATAATATTTTTTTTTGGGAAGAGTTTATTATTTCACTGGTGCCTTAGCTTTCATATATTCAAAATTAGATAGAAAATATTGCCTTATAATAATAATAATAATAATAATAATAATAATAATAATAATAATAATAATAATTATGATTATTATTATTATTATAATAATAATTATTATCAAATATTATTAAATATTAATAAATAACGGAGAAATGCTTTGAAACTATATATATATATATATATATATATATATATATATATATATATATATAATTTATTAAATGTGTTATTATGCCTAATAATAAAAATAATAATAAATTATTATTATTATTATTTTTATTATATAGAGCAATATTTTCTGTAGAAATGCTTTGAAACTATTTAATATAATTTACTAAAATAATAACAACTATAATAATAATAATAATAATAATAAAAATTGTAATAATAATAATAATAATAATAATAATAAAAATAATAATAATAAAACTTGTAATATAAAGAAGTACAGTTAAAAATCTGTCTAATCGAAGTTTTGAGGTTATTTTTACACATATATATTTACCTGAAAATGTACCTCTAACATATACCTCTAAAAGTGAGTAGAAAAAAAATATATAAAACTAAGATTTAGACAGATTTTTAATTGTACTTTTTAATAAAACAATTATTTTTATTATTATTATATAGGGCAATATTATTGTAAAAATGCTTTAGAACATTATTTAATAAAATGTATTATAATTTATTATTGTGAAAAATACTATACAAATACATTTAAATGTATTTTATTCAAGATTTTACGTTCAACTTTTAAAACTGATTAGAAAAAAAGTCAACTGAATACAAACAATATTAATATTTTAATAATTTTATTTTGCGTACTTTTACTTTTTAGTGTAATGCCAATATATAGGCTAATTATTTAATTGTACTAATTCTGTTTACAGTATAAATAGGTTTTTGCAAGAAAAAATAGCTGTGTTTTTGGGAAGGAGTCCCTCATAAGGGGACGTCAAAACAATTGAAATCCCCTGACTTGTGATGATATGGTAAAAATAAACGAAAAAATTACTTTGGACTTGGTTTAAGCACCATGACTGCAACATTCATCTGCATTTTAGCAATGTAATTCCCAGAACAGGAGCCCACGCTGCACCTTTTCCTCTCACTCTTCCCTCGTTCATTTGTTTGTGTAGCTGAATAGCATAACAATTGCGTTTGCAGAAAATCAGAAACCTGCCCTAGTTTTACTGATGAGTTGATCATCACACACAGACATATATATGCTCAGAGAGAGTCCCACTTCCTTTGAAGAAGATTTACTTCCCTAAGAAGCAGAGCAGATTGGAAACGTCTCGGCTACGAGTCTATGAGCCTACACGACAGACTGTGTCTCCGTCTCATTGTTCTAAAGAACGGCTAAAGTCGCTCTCAGTGCGGAGACGGCAGTCAGGGCTTACATACACAGAGGGACGAGGCACAGATTTATGTGCGATACATGCACTTCTTCCCGTGTCCGTGTTTTATGGATCCTCACACGCTTGTTCCCAGCAACCCTGGTTCAGCTTTCTGCATGTGTATCTGTCTCCGTGTCTGTTTGAACATTTCCGTGATGGCAGCTCATAGAATCCAAGTCAAATCTATTCAAACTCAAGAGGCACGTAAAGGTCAACCTATCAAGCAGAGCAATTTTGAGACAGAGCAAAGAATTGAAAGAAACCGAAAGAGAGAGAGATGAAAGCTAATGGGACATAAAAGTCTCTCCTGTGGTTTCAAGGCTCTGTGCTTTCTGTGTTTGTAATTCCTTTGTGAATTGGCAGGTTTTGGAGAATTGTGTTGTTTGTTGAGAATAGATCTCACTGAAAAAAGAAGAAGAATATGTGCATTATTAAATTAAAATTGTGCGATTGTTCACTCACCCTCGAGTCATTACAAACCTGTATGACTTTAATTTTTTGTAGAACATAACATACAGTAACCTCTGTAAATAAGGAAGTTATTTTTATTTTCAACAACACCTAGCAAGACGCAACCTGTCATCGGAAGTCATCCTTAACAGATGAAAGGATATTACGACAAAGATATTGCTTTCTTCAGGGGACATTAATGTTTTATTGTATGAATATGAGATTGGTTTGAAGAATGAATGCTATATAATCGCACCCGCTATGATCTCTCTCTCAAAATACTCTACTACACATTATACACTGCTTTTAATACAATAATACAATAACTGAATGTTTCTTCATTACTAGTTCAAAAGCGAATTAGTAACAGAGGCTTGGGCTCACCTGTTAAACTGTCAAACTGAGATTTGAATCCGAGGTGGAAGGAACTAGTTCTGCACAAAAGAGGTTTTTAAAGACACTCCGTTGTTGTTTCTTATGCATTTACACACTCATGCCGTCAAACTGTTGTATAAACACAATATCACACTCGTAGCCGTGAGATACAGCTATATATTGGCATGCTGTAAATACTTAGAAAATACATAACAATACTTATTAAAAGAGAGAGATAGACTAAGCGAGTGTGATTACCTGCATCTGATACAGCATTCATTCTTCAGCTCAAAGCGATATCTTTGTCGTAATATCCTTTCATCTGTTAAGGGTGATTTCCGATGACAGCACTGCTCAGTGTATTTGTTGGCTGTGTCTTACAAGTTTGTTGAAAGTAAAAATAACTTCCGTGTCTCTTTCAATATAAAAGTCTTTACTGCTGATTCACTTATAAAACTTCTCTTGTCACCATCTAATGGCAGAATAATGTAACTAAAATCACCATCATGAACACACACACTGTTTCCCAATACTGAATAGGCCCACTTTTATTCAGCAAGTATGCATTAAACTTGAGTCGCACATCAGCACATTATAATTTCTGAAGGATCATGTGACACTGACGACTGGAGCAATGGTGCTGCAATACAGTGATGGAGTACTCGAGTCCTGGACTCGGACTCGAGTCCGACTCGAGTCACTATTCTTTGGACTCGAGTCCGACTCGAGAATCCACTCTCTGGACTTGTGACTCGACTTGGACTCGCGGATTGATGACTCGTACTTGGACTCGGACTCGAGGATATATACAATCGGACTTGAGCATTCATCACTTTGTTTTTGACTAAATATGTTATAAAAAAATTATATAAGGTGTTACACTTTTCCTGTTTGGTGCCCAAGACCGGCCGCGATCTCCCTTCACAGACACTGCTACCTCTCGCTCTCTTTGCTTGACAACACACTCACTGACGTCACTCACTTTTACGCTCGTACAATGCATGATGCATGATTCGCGGGCTAAATGTTAATGTTAATGTAAATGTGAAGTTCGCCTAGGCGAATTTTGCTTCTAATGCTGGAAAGAGCAGCGCTAAATGTTGTGTGTGTAATCGCTCAATTGAGGAAAAGACAGGGACAACCTCAAACGTTAACAGACACCTGTCACGGATGCACCCAGAAAAGAAAGTAAAATGCTTTCTATTGCCTAACGTTAGCTTTTTTCAAAAAAATATTATTGTCTAATGCATATATGATAACAAATAGAAGAAGCTAGGGTTAATGTATGTCTGGTTCAGATTACAGCATTTTTTTTTTGTCTGTTGATAACTTAACGTTACTAGTCACTGTGCCAGATCAGATTTTTGCGATATTTGTCTGTTGCGATAGTCACTGTGTCAGATTAAACATTTTTTTTTGCAATTTTGACTCTTAAAATCCTGTGGTGTCGACAAGAAACATATCAAACTAACGTTACACGTTGCTTTCTGACCAGTCGCTTGCCGTCACACACACGCGCGCACGCACACGTTAAATAATTCGGTCACACACACAATCTCTCTCTCTCTCTCTCTCTCTCTCTCTGCAAAATACAGTGTCCTGTAATATGCAGGTTTCTTTTTTTTTTTTGCTAAGTGTATTTCTGTAATACAGTGTTAAAGAATTAGTTCACACAAAAATGGAAATTTCCTAATCATGTACTCCTCCCACTGCCATCCAGGATCTTTTTTTTTCTTCAGTGGAAAATAAATTGTTTTCTTAAACATAAATAAACCCCCTATGCAATTCTGACAGTGGTGTCATTTTTGTTTAATGTAGAACCTCTTTAATACATTTTATCAGTTTTTTGAAGGTCCCAGAGTGGAGACGGAACTCTCAGACTCGAATACGGGACTTGAGACTCGAATCGGACTCGAACTCTGGGGACTTGAGACTCGACTCGGACTCGAACTCTGGTAAAGGTGACTCGACTTGGACTCGACTCGGACTCTTCTTTTGTGACTCGGACTTGGACTCGGACTCGGACTCGAACACTGGGACTCGAGACTCGACTCGGACTCGAGAGTTGGTGACTCGACTACAACACTGCTGCAATATTACTATATTTTTGATCAAACAAACATGGCCTTGGTGAGAAAGAGACTTCCAATAGGTTTTAAAAGTAAGATTGAGTCCAAATTGTCTACACCAATTTAAAATGGACTCAAATGACGTCAAAAAGACGGAGCCATCACTATAGGAAACATCATTCTGATTCATTGTGGTTCTGGTGTGTTGTAGCGTAACAGGGGAAATACTTCAGACTTTGAAATTAGGTCAGTCTCTCTGCCTCTGTATTTCTCTTTCTATTTCTGTTTGTATCACCGTGATGTCATTCTCTTTCTTTTGTTTCCATGTGTACATGTACCACCACACCTCCGTTTTAATGTGCACACACGATCCTCTGTGAAAGTGGGGCAGTTGGTTAAGGTAGCCGTGGGGAAAGGGGGGAGCGTCTGGTCGGACACACGGCGGATGCTAAATCCAGACTCTCATTACACTGACTGTCTGTCAGAGATGAATTAGAGGCAGGTCAAAGCAACCCCCACTATTAATCATTATATATTGATCATCAGAGCAGGTGTGTGTGTGTGTGTGTAAGAGAGAGAGAGTGAACAGAGGGGGCGAAGGGACCCCTGTAGCTATTAGGAGGAGGAGGTACTCACAGGTACGGGCTCTTGAGGGGACGCGCATTAAATCTACATCTTTCCCGAGCTGTCCGGTGTCTCTCTCTCTCGCCCGTGTCTCCTACACGCGCATTAATATTCCGCACAGAGCGACGGTTACTGTATTTACATATTTGTAACGACTCTCGCCGGCCCTGTAATTAATGGTGCCCGCTGATGCGAGGCGGAATCTGAAGGCATGTTTCCTCTGCATTGCCATGGCTACCCACTCCCGCTGTGACACCATGGCGACTGGAGACACGAGTGTTAACTGCTTCCTTGAGGGTCAGGACTTCATCACTCTGTCATAGTCATGCTGGAATAAAGGGATATTTCCATCCATTCATCCATCCATCAGCACCTCCATCCATCTCTGTAGCCATTTCCTAAAACCCTTGTGTCTTGATGTTACCACTGGGACTTTTCAGTCTTTTAACCTTCTGAAGGTGTCTAGTACATTGGACAGATAGTTAAAAGCCATTCTAACCATTCAAGGTGGATGTTACATCCAACGCACCATGGGTAATAACCTTTGACCCTTTCTTAGTTCTAGCTGACTTTTGGCTGGCAAAAGTGGAAAAACACATATCTTACATCTCAAATACTAACTTAATAGGCCTATTTTTATTCCATTACAAAAGAATGTGAATAATTTTGAGAGATTTATTTATTTATATTACTGTTTTTACTAAAAAAATTTTAAACATTCACATTCAGTACATTCAATACATCCATTCTGCTTTTTAAAAACTAGTTTAAATCAAAACATTAATTGCTATTATTTTATATTTATTATTTTTCTAAAATAAAAACAAATTAAGAATGTACAAAACACTGTCAACTTAAAGTAAATATTTTCCAATATTTCAACAATTTGTTGTCGAGGTAAAAGCCAGATATTTGTTTTGAAAGCAATTATTTGATATAGTTGTCTTAATATTCATATCACACATAGCTCACATATTATAAATGGATTTTTTTAGTGATTTCAAATCGATTAATCACAATTAATCGTATCCAGAGTAAAAGCTTGTGTTTACATAATATATGTGTGTGCACTGTATATACAGTTGAGGTCAAAAGTTTTCACCCCCTTCAGAATCTCCAAAATGTTAATTATTTTACCAAAATAAGAGGTATTATAAAAAAAAAAAAAAAAATGCATATTATTGTTTATTTAGTGCTGACCTGAATAAGATTTTTCACATAAAGGATGTTTACATATAGTCCACAAGAGAAAATTATAGTTGAATTTATAAAAATGACCCCGTTCAAAAGTTTACATCCCCTTGATTCTTAATACTTTGCTCTTACCTGAATGATCCACCACAGCTGTTTTTTTGTTTAGTGATAGTTGTTCATGAGTCCCTTGCTTATCCTGAGCAGTTAAAACTGCCTGCTGTTCTTTAGAAAAATCCTTCAGGTCCCAAAAATTCTTTGGTTTTCCACCATTTTTGTGCATTTGAACCCTTTCCAACAATGACTGTATGATTTTGAGATCCATTTTTTCACACTGAGGCTCAACTATTACAGAAGTTTCAAATGCTCACTGATGCGCCAAAAGAAAAAACCATGCAAGAGCCAGGGGTTAAAACTTTTTCAATTTGAAGATCAGGGTAAATTTAACTTACTTTGTCTTCTGGCAAGCATCTAAAGGGCAGTACTAAGTGAAAAGATATGATATTTAGGCGAAATAAGAAAAAATGTACATATCTCCATTCTGTTCAAAAGCTTTCACCCCCGGCTCTTAATGCATAGTTTTTCCTTCTGAAGCATCACTGAGCCTTTGAACCTTCTGTAATAGTTGCATATTAGTCCCTCAGTTGTCCTCAGTGTGGGAAGATGAATCTCAAAATCATACAGTCATTGTTGGAAAGGATAATAACTATTGTACATTTATGTAATGCTGACATGCATTATGGATCACTTATGTGGAAAAAAAAAAAAAAGATTTGTAAAGCTTCACAAAGTAGTGTTTTGAAAAAGTTCAGATGTGATTATATTTTAGGATTAAATCTTTAATCCATGTATAAACATAAAATGACATTTGATACAGTGGCAAAAGTAGAGTCTAAAGAATATTGATCACAGTTGAAAAAGAAGACAGGTGTAAAAGTGAAGGATAGAGATAAGAATATTGATCAGTGGCATTACTTTGAACTTTTGGCAGGACAGAAATGTGAAACTGAAGACAATGAAACACAAATAGACCTGTTTGCTTTGACAATATGTCAATGATATTACACCATATATGAGCGATTTATTTAGTCTTTAGTCTCTCCTTTCAAATTAACATGACATGATTTTATTGATGTTTCATAAAAGTTTTGAAGTCACTTTCATCTTGGAGCTTAACAACCCTAGTCCACACTCAGTTTGAAAAAGAGTGGATGTTCTTCACTTTGTGTTTCACAAAAGTAAACAAACATGGAATACCACATCTTTGTGGTATAAAGAAAAAGAATTTTAGTAAAGCCTGGAGGATTGGGTAGCGGGTTTTGGTCTCTGGGTAGATTGTTATCAGCGGATAATACTGGGTCTGGTCTCATATTTACCATGTCTGGGTGCTTCTCACACTGGACTACAGCTCTGAAAGGCCAAGAGCCGTAAAGTTATAATTAAACTGCCCTGAGGCTTTGTTCTTTAACACATCTTGTGCAGTGTTATGAACCAAAAGCAATGACAACAGTGTCCCTGCACCAGCCCAAAATAACCGTCTTACCTTCTACACACCTATTTGACATTTTTACTGTTTTCTTTACAATAAAATAAAGTATTGTCATGGGTTATCTTATAAACATTCCTTTTTCTAAACTGTGGGCTGTTGAATACTTTAATCTGATTGGCTGACGAATCTTCTTTTGTATTATTTTTTATCATACTACAGGGCAGTTGAATACTTGAATCTGATTGGCTGACGAACGTTCTAGAGGTGTGCATTATTTTCAGGGAAACGCACAGCGAACGTAGTTCCAGGCAGCTCTTGACCGCAGTACATGTCTATATCACTTCGCCACACGATTTCAGTTATTTCAAAGGTCCTTACAGCCCAAAACAGCAAAATAACCAAAAGCTACAGTGACACTGGCAAAACTAATACATACGGTAAACAACAGGATAAAAACGACAGATTATGTCCATGTTTTTTCCACAATATTACGTTTTATTATGTACGGAAAGCACATACTCTATTTCTCATACTCTACACACACATACAGTTAGCACTCACGTTAGCATTCGCGCTAATGTTGTTAGCACATCTCTGACGATAAACAACTTAAAAACGACATGACAGTTCTCACGCGAGGTAACAACGGCATGGTCTTGAAGAAAATGAAAAGTTTAACTGTCAGTAGAGACGATGCTGCCAGTCACCTTTGAGAGACACACAGACTTGAGAGAGGTAATTTACGATCTTAAACTCTCTCCCCCCTCTCTTGCCGTCCGTCTGCTTGTCTGTCGGTCTGTCTAAACTTCATTATTAACTGCATTAGTTTGCTATCAACGGCTCAAGCGTCGTTACTAGGTCTAAAATGACGTTTTGGAACTAGCAACGAAGCTGTTGGATGAGCTGCGTAAGAAATTAATCCTACTCACAATAGTGTTTTAAGGATAAAAACCGGACGAATGTCTTGAAATATATCATCTGATCGATGTCTTGAGGTGTGGTAACTGTAGTATAACTGTAGTAAATCCTCTTCGCGTCGTGACCGCATCACCACCTTGTGTATGCATTATTTTCTAAGAATTCTACGGACCGTCGTCAATTATTCCTTACATAATTTGACACCGTTGTTGAGTATTCCTTACTTAGCTTAGTATAAACAGGTAAATGTATACATAACACTTAAAATTTCTTCTGATCAAAACTCAATGCAAAAAAAAAAAAGAAGCGCAGCAAGTCGTACTGTAGGCCTATAGATTTTTTCTCATTAGATGAGGCAGAACATCATTTGTATTTATATACTGTAATGTACAACTCCACAGTATACACCTGCATCATAATGTCCCTTATAAATATTTTTTTCTTACACAAATACTATAGACGTTTTTCCTGAACACGGAAGTAAGTCTGACTCTTAACTGAAAGAATGCTTTGCATTTCCGGTCTGCATTGTTTCTAGTCAAATTAGGGTATATTCCGAGCTAATAAACTAATGTTAAACCTATTAAAATGTTTTTAAAAAGCACATGGCTCCATAGCGCCATCACTTGGCAACGTCACAATGACCGTCATTTGTCAGTGCCTCACTTTAATGAGTGTGTAGATGACACGAAGCAGCGGATGTTAGCTACATTAAAAACAGATGGACGCTATTTGAATGGGTTCCTATGGAAACCGGAACTGAAAAGCATTCAATCTGGCGTTAGAATTCGTAATGGCGGCGCTCATCGTTTACTCAGGAAAAAGGTCTATAAATACTAATCGTTCTATCTTTCTTCTTCGTTGGATTTAACTACTCAAAAATGCCCTCTGATGGTATATGTGAATGAAACACAAAGCACCATAAGCTGCGAATGCACGTTAATCGACATAATTAGTGAATGATTATGAAGTAATGTTAAGCACGAGAATCCATCATAATATTTCTTATGTGCCCAATTTTGGCTTGGAAGTCGTAATGCGCCACTTGACAAGAGATTTCCCAGAGCTCTCATGATTAAACAGGTAAGGTTATGTGCTTTGCGTTGTGATTTAGTATGTTTTATAAGATTAATATAGCCTACTATAACACCATTAATAAAACAACGTTCAAAGCCTAAAGGTTTCTAATAACATTTTTGTAAACAATCTTTTTTAAACATAATATGCGCTAAATTTAAGTTCATGTAAACAAACAGGCCCAATGGGTATCATGCGCGCTAACAGAAAATGGTTCCCATGTTCACTATTATGCGTTAAAATGTTTAAAATGTGATGGAGGATGCCATAATAATCGTTTTTAAGTATATTTGATTAATTAAACATATGCAAAAGGTCAATTGGTGGTTTCAACTTAGGGCTTGAACACTCTTTGTAGCCCACTTGATGATAATTTAGTTTAAGGATAAGTAGTACATTTAGAAACAACTTCAATCTGTATAAGACAAATGTGGGAATATATGTGGGAAAATTTGAGAAACCATTGAGTTACAATGAGCAAAATAAGTTCCCTGGTCTCTTCTGTCTAAACCATAATGTCCCAGTTCAAAGCTATGAAAAACAGCAATGAGCACTTTTTTTCATCAGTGAGGCAAATGCTTAAACTGTCATTTAATTTGCTAAATGCTTCTAATAGACCACAGAAAAGCTTGACTAGTGTATTAGTGTAGTCCTGTTGAATGTGTCTGACGTTGTCTTTGGTAGCTCGCTTGTGTTTGGAGGGGCTTAATGCAGAGTTTGTAGTTGCATAGCTCATCGATATCTAGCTCCCAGCCATAATACAGCAGAGTAGTGCATCTCAACTCTCTCTTTTACTCTCTTCTCTTTGTTTTCCATGCCCTCACCTGTTCTTTTCTGAAAGAGAGAGGCATAGGTGGGAATATGAAGTAGCATTGCTCAGTGTTTGATATATTTGCATTAGTGATTTTGCACTAGTGTATACGAGTGGAGTGGAGCGATGGCAGTTTTCCCCTCAGTGTTTTTAATGTTTTCTAAAGAAGTTTTTTTATGCTAAACAAGGCTGGATTTATTTGATCAATGAAATTTTATTACAATGTAAAATAACAGTTTTCTTTTTTTAATATACTTTAAGATAGAATTCTAGATATTCCTCTAGTCCTCAGTGTCACATGATTCCTCAGAAATAATTTGATTCATTACTTTTATGATCAGTGTTGCAAACTGTTGTGCTGCTTAAGATTTTTTGGACCTGTGATAATTTTTTCAGGATTCTTTAATGAAACGTTAAAAATAACAGTGTTTATTCAAAATAAAAAGTTTGTGTTACAATATACTTTTAATTTTCTTTTTCTTTTTTTTCATTATTTTTTATTAATTTTTAATCAATACTTTTATTCAGCAAGGAAAAAATGGATAAAAAGTGATAGTAAAGACTTATGTTGCTAGGAAGGATTTATGTTTTGAATAAATGCTGTTCTTTGTAACTTTTTATTCATCTAAAAATAAAAAAGTATCACAGGTTCCAAAAACTATTAAGTAGCATAACTGTTTCCAACACTGATAATAAATCAGCATATTAGAATGATTTCTGAAGGATCACGTGACGCTAAAGATTGAAGTAATGGCTGATGAAAATTCAGCGCTGCGTCACAGAAATAAATTATATTTTAAAGTATATTAAAATAGGAAATCAGTATTAGAAATTGTAATAATCTTTCACAATATTACAGTTTTTCTGTATTTTTGATCAAATAAATATAGCCTTAACAAGCCTAAGAGACTCATTAAAAATCTTACTGATCCCAAACTTTTAAATGACAGTGTATGTGGACTTCTAATAATTTTTTTTTTTGTGTGTGTAGTTATTGTTTTTGGTGTTTCTTTGTATTTTGAGATTCTTGAGGGCTTTTGCCAACAACTCTTACTAAAATATTCGTTAAAAGGCGTCTAAATCAGAGAACTGCTCAGGTCCCCAGGCCACATCTTTTCTTATCTGAGCTACTACTTTACAGTATTTTAGGCTTTGAGTACATTAGGTTTGACCATAAACCCTGACATTTATTATATTTTTATTAGATTAAGAATTGATGGTAATGATAAGGTACCACCATGTTAAAGACAAAAAAAAAAAAAACCCTTAGCACATTTTTTTTTCAGATTGCTTGATAACATTTTCTCTGACCCCAAGAAAACCTTTCTTAAATGTAATTAATTAATAAATTATTGATTTTCAACAGTAGAAAGAAAATCAATACAACTAATCAATACAACTAAAATACAAAAAATATAAATGATGACAGAATTTTCATTTTTGTGTGAATTATCCCTTTAAATAAATCTAAAAAACATATTTTATATAATACATTTAAATACACTGAAATTTAATATGAATAATTCTAAATAAATAGTATTTAATTTAATATTACATTTATTTTACCCTTTTATCATGTTTTCTTTACAAGAAATAATAAAGTTGTTATAATATAACAACAATTTATGGAATAATTTTGAATGATCTTTGGCACAAAGTTTGCTTCTTTAGTAGCATTTAGTTATATCTTAAGAAACAAATGAAAGAAAAACTGGTGAGGTGTGTGTTTGACTGAGGGTTCATCCAGATGCCATTTGTGTGGACATCTGCAGTTTGAGTGTGTGTCTGTGATGTTTATCTTGCGTTGTGGGCATTCATGGGTCTCATGTGAGATTTGTAACCCTTTGTGTGTATGTGTAAACCAGTTGTGAAATGTGTGTTTGTTGTTAAACACATGAATGTGTGTTTGCGTGTGTCTTGTTGCTTTAATTGAATCTGGCCCTTGGGAAGCAGGCTGTCTCAGCTGTGGGGTTGTGATCTCATCTCACTGTGTGACTGGGTGAGTACGCTGGCAGTCACTCACAGTCAAGTCAATATCACAGATAAATATTGCAAAGGCCTGTTCTCCAGGCTCTATGAATAATGAATGCAGCCATTTTGGCTCTAAACTTGCCTGTTGTCTCGCCAGGCGTGCGTGAGCACATCTCTTGTGTTTCCGCCCGTCTTCCTCTCACTCCCTCCTTGTCTCTCTCCAATCTGTGGAGGAGTACTCTCATAAACTTCTCATTATACACTGACCTGTTGGAGAGGGATCAGAAAGATTCATAACTCTTCTGTGAGTGAGTGTGTGTGTGATTTATTGCTCGATCACAGCAGAAAGTGACTTGGGATGGGTTCAGGAGTGTGGATCCTCTGCAGGGGTACAGACAAGATGAGCGAGTAATCAAAATCTCTCCTGCTTTAGTATATTTAGGGTTCCAAACAGCATAAGTGCGCGATGCCCATCCGTCTTCGATATGAAGGGCAGTAGGTACATGAAATGAAGTTTTCACATTTGAGATTTTCCTTGTTCCACACTGGACTTGTTTCATATGGACTTGTTGAACCACTGATGTCACATGGACTATTTTATCGATGTGCTTATTACGGTTTCTTAAACATAGTAGTTGCGTTGCAGTCTATGCAGGAACAGAAAGCTCTTGGATTTGATCAAAAATATCTTACTTTGTTATTCAAAGATGCACAAAGGTCTTACGGATTTGGAACAGCATAAGGGTGAGTAAATAATGACAGATTTTTTATTTTTGGGTGATGCTTTAAAGATGCTTTAAGAAATGGTTGGTCACTGTCTTGTCATATTTGCCAATCATATTATTGTTTCTAAAGATTTTAAGAACCACTTTCAGAAAACTTTTTATATTTACTGCTGATGAAAAACGTTATGCCACCTGTTGTCGATTAGCGTTCAGAGAGATTGTTTTGCGCTTACAGAATAGTAGAATAAAAGTTTACATCCCCTTGATTCTTAAGTTATTTATTGCCTTGTCTATGAGTTTGTGCTATAATTATAACAACTTTATTATTTCTTGTAAAGAAAACATGATAAAAAGGATGAAAACTGATAATAAATGTAATATTAAATTAAATACTATTTATTTAGATGTATTAAAATGATTAATATTACATTTCAGTGTATTCAAATGCATTATAAGTCTGTTATTTAGCTTTATTGAAAGGGATAATTCACAAAAAAATAAAATTGTCATATTTTATTCACCCTCAAGTCGTATGAGTTTCTTTCTACTGTTGAACACTAAATCAAGTATTTAGAAGAATGTTGTTAACCAAACTGTTGATTCAAAATCCAAAATATAAATGTATCATTGTAAATATAGTGTTAATTAATGAATTTTTCTTAAGCCCTAATTTTTTTTTTCTCTAACATGGCTATACCTCATCATATCCAGAGAAAACTGCAGCTCTTAGGGATTTCTTAATATAATAAAAATATAATATAATCTAATGTACTCAAAGCCTAAAATCAAGTGGTTGCTCAGATAAGGAAAGATGTGGCCTGAGGACCTGAGCAGTTCTCTGATTTAGACACCTTTTATTGAACATTAAGTGTTGTTGGCAAATTCCCTCAAGAATCTCAAAACACAAAGCAACAACAAAAACAATAACTATTAAATGTGGTATTTTTACGAGCTTTCGGATGTAGCGCCATTTACTACACAGAGAAGCTATGCAAGCAGCTGTCATTATCACAGAACATTTTCTTTTGATTTCATTATCGCACGTAAATCATATATGATAATGAACGCGATATAGCGTAGCTTGTCAGTGAACTATGGCTCTGTGTAGTACATTCTGGAGATTTACTACTGATTACACAATTGGCTTTACCTTGATTAATTGTACAGCCCTACTGTCTATGCAGGGTCAGAAAGCTCTTGGATATTATAAAAAAAATATCTTTGTGTTTTGAAGATGAACAAAGGTCTTACGGGTTTGGAACGACATGAGGGTGAGTAATTAATAGTAATTAATGATAGATGTTTATTTTTTGGGTGATGCATTAAAGACGTTTTAAAAAGTGTTTGGTTACTTTTGTGGTTTTGTCATATTTGCCAACCATATTATCATTTCTAAAGGTTACAAGAACCTTTCAGTTTTTTTTTTATTTACTGCTGATGAAAAACTTTATGCCACCTGTTGTCGATTAGCGTTCAGAGAGATTGTTTTGCAATCTCTCTCTAAAATGCAGTGGCATCGGTCGTAATAGCATCATCAGTCTTTCCTAATGAGTTTATTTCTTTTTCCAGAATGAGCAAACACTTTCTGATCTGAGTGATGACTATATGAAATCATTTCAAACTGTATTTGATAAACATTTCATTTAATTCATTTTTGTTCTTGCGCGCCACTTGCCTCATGCACAGAAATGATTCTCATGACAAGCTATTAAGACATCACAATAGACGGGGGAGTTGGGCTCTCTTACGCTGAAGCTGTTGCTGAGGTACTGTTGTTGTGGTAACCGGCTCTCCGTGCCCTTGAACGGAGGATAACTCCGGCCTAGCAGGGCAGGGTTAGTGTGCTATGATTGACAGCATGCTAGTAGAAATGTGCTGTGCGTGGGTTAGAAATAAGCCGCCCCACTGGGTGGCTTAAAGGGTCTTGCATTAGCTACGAAGCCAAAACTGGCTTTACCTGGAAAATAGATTGTTGCTACGGGGGGGACGAGGAACAACCAAGAGATGAGTTAGTGACACAGACATCTGCTTGACAGAATCATCTCAGAAAAGAGAGAGGCCAAGAAAGGGAAAGGGAACATGGGAGCGACAGATGTGACAGTAGACTCTGGATGTTGTTTCTCAGGGCACTGGGGTGATTTATCGGAGTAACAAACTGTTTTAAGTTACAACCATGGGTTAAATAAGGATTTTGGAGTTGGGAGACTATAGAAGCGGACGAAATACCGGTAGACATGATTAACCGGTAAAAATGTGTCAACTGGGAGAGATTTTGGATGTGGTTACACGGTCATGTGATGTTGCTGTGCTACGTGGTCATGAAAATGTATCGGTTACAGTACAGATTGTAAGCCATCAAGATGCAATCAGCAGCGAAAGACAACTCCTTTCGCTATAATGTGACCATGGACCACAAAAAATCACTGCACTGGCTACTGGTTACAGCTCGCATCAAATTCAAGACACTGATGCTGGCATATAGGACAGCCACCGGCTCTTCTCCTGCCTACCTCTATTCACTACTACGAATCTACACTCCCTCCAGAAGTCTGAGATCCTCTAGTGAAAGACGCCTCATTGTACCGGCACAGAGAGGCATGAAATCACTTTCCAGAACATTCTCATTCAACGTTCCTGTCTGGTGGAATGATCTTCCCACCCCTATGCGGAATGCACACTCCTTAACAGCTTTCAAGCGTCTACTGAAAACCCATCTTTTTCGACACTATTTGACTCAATAATAATAATAATAATAAAAAAAATATTTTTTGATCTTTCTATCCAGCACTCATCTAACAATGCCTGAGATATATGGTATTTTTGAGCACTTCCTATGTTGATCTGCCTCCTTAGGATGAATCACTTGTTGTATTCCCAATTGTAAGTTGCTTTGGATAAAAGCGTCTGCTAAATGAATAAATGTAAATGTAAATGTAAAACCAGTCAGAAGGGTCAATTTTTTCGAAATTGAGATTTATACATTAGCTGAAAGCTTTCCATTTATGTATGGTTTGTTAGAATAGGACTATAGAGACTATAATATCTGCTGGTGATTCTGGTGTCTGACCTGTAAGATATAACCTGGCCAACCTTACATCTACAAAAAGCATAATTATAGCACTTTCTGCACTAATTTCAGTAGAAAACAAATGTTACAATTTATATATTTTAATGTATGAATTAAATGAATTAAAAGTAATTTATATAAAGTCAATGTGAACCACATAAAGTTGCGAACAACCTCAGCATTATCATGCACTCTTGAGTGAAACAGCCTCATTAGAGAGCAGGGTTTTATTTTGGAGCTCCTTGATTTATATTACCATCTATTTATATGTATGTATTTTATTTATTTACTGTGTATTTAATTATTGATTGTATCTATTTAATTATTTCTGTTTACTGTATATGAATTTATTTTGCCTTTAAGGAATTGGAATATTGATTAGAGAGTGGTGTTTGATTTTAGCGCTCCTCAAAACATTTTATTTGTTGATTTATTTTATTTATTTATTATTTGACATACTGTATTTTTGAGTGAACTGGGATATTGAATACCTCCTCAACATATTTTTTTTTTCTCCAAGAAAATATACAAATCCAGACTTATGTTTAGCCTTTTTTTCTTGTTGTTTCCTATATAGTGTGTGTTTTTGTCCCTGTTAGTGTAGGCCTGTGAGTTTGTCAGGTATATTTTGTGTGCTTAGTGTGTACTTGTACACCGCTGCACGTGTAAGCGCAGTTATGTCAGGCCACCTGTACCAAAGCACGTGTCTCCACTGTGTGATTTTTGCATTCAAGGCCATTTGTATGATGTTGTCACAAGCATCTGCAGTTGCATAACTGCCAACTGCCAAGCAACAGTTACATCTCTAACAGCTGAGTGAATGTGAGAAAAGAAAATTGGAAGAGTTGCAGAGACTGAGTGAATAGACATCTGGTGTACATGCAATGAAATATTTAATAAAAGACCTCCCATACTGGCCCCCCATAAAAAACGTTTATCTTGTTTATCAGCTTTATCATGAATTTTGCACAGTAATCAGCATTTTTATGAATTTAAGTGAAATCTTGAATTTTTGGGTGTGAAAACTCTGCAGTTCCCATTCACACACCCATCCAGAATTAATCAATCAGATGAAGTGCATTTGATTCATCCCCCTCAACATGTGCATAAACAAGCCATGTCACATAGGAATATATAGCCGCCCACTTACTTATTCTGCAAAACATTTAAATGCTGCAGCTTGTGATCTTTAAGAAACTGTTTTCATTTCAGGCCAAGCGGGAATAGGAGATAAATAGCACAGCAGCAGGAGCTGGAGTTCAGGGACAGAGATGAGCCAAGAGGCGAAATGAACAGATAAAGGATGAAGTTTGCCGCTCAGGATCAGGCTGCGTGTCTGCAGGCAGCGTCGCGATGGAAGTGAGAGTGACAGTTTGGTCAGAAACAGTTTAGCTATCCTTAAACATGGCCGCCCACGGGGAAAAAATCTCGCGTTTTAGGTCGAAGGAGCACAGTACTGAGATGTTCAGAATAAATGGGCTTATCAAGGCCTTTTAGAAAGCAGTTTTGTATCTTCAAGTCAGGGAGAGCACACATGATTAAAAAAACATGTGCGATGCTAGCCCTCTGCTCATGGCTACTGTAAGGACCATGAGCTGAAGAGAAAAAAATGTTGTTGAGTAGATGTTTACTACAAGTTAGTGCTCATTAAACAGATGATTCATCCAGACACATCAAACACACAACACTCCAGCATATGATTAACACTTTTAAATCGTGTTGTCCTTGAAGATGCTTGTGACCCCAGGAATGAACATCAGGGTCTGAGGCTCTACATATCAAAACATTCATGCATTATAGTCATTAATAGTGCACATTATTGCAGATCCTTCTGGTTAGTACTGTCATTCTTATTCATCCAGCATATTTTGCAAGAGAAAGTATATACAAAATATACAGTCAAGCCCGAAATTATTCTTACCCCTGGCAAATAATAAGACAATGTACAAGAGGCATCATTGTGGAAAAAATTATTACTTATCTTTTATTTACATTTGAGCAAAAAGTGGCATGTCCAAAAATTATTCATTCCCTTCTCAATAATCAAGCCTTTATTGGCTATTACAGCAGTCAAACGCTTCCTATAATTGCTGACCAGCTTTTTGCATGTCTCCACTGGTATTTTTGCCCATTCATCTTTAGCGATGAGCTCCAACTCCTTTAGGTTGGAGGGTCTCCTTGCCATCACCCTGATTTTTAGCTCCCTCCACAGATTCTCAATTGGATTTATGTCAGGACTTTGGCTGGGCTACTACAAAACGTTAATGTTTTTGTCTGCTAACCATTACTTTACCACTTTTGCTGTGTGTTTTGGGTTGTTTTTGTGCTGAAATTTCCACTGGTGCCCAAGGCCAAGTTTCTTTGCAGACTGCCTGATGTTGTTGTTGAGAATTTTGATGTATTGCTCCTTTTTCATGGTACCGTTTACTGTGATTAGGTACCCTGATCCACCGGCTGAAAAGCACCCCCAAAACATTAGGTTCCCACCACCATGTTTGACAGTGGGGATGGTGTTCTTAGGGTTGAAGGCTTCTCCTTTTTTACGCCAAATGAAGGCTACATCATCGTGGCCAAACAATTAGATTTTTGTTTCATCTGACCATAAAACAGAAGACCAGAAGTCTTCTTCTTTGTTCAGATGGGCATTTGCAAAGGCCAAGCGGGCTTTTGTGTGCCTTATCTGGAGAAGTGGTGTCTTTCTTGCTCTGCGTCCGTGGAACCCAGCGGTGTGCAGTGTCCGTTGGACTGTCTGCCTTGAGATGTTGCCACCAGCAGAGCCCAGATTCATCAGGATGGCCTTGGTGGTGATCCTTGGATTCTTTTTTATCTTTCTCACTATCCTCCTGGCCAGCACAGGTGTCACTTTTGGCTTTGTGCGATACCGCACTTTTGGCTTTGTGCAATACCGCACTTTTGGCTTTGTGCAATACCGCAGGTCCTCAGTGAGCTCCTTTGTCTTAGCCATGACTGTCCACAAACCAACAGCAGAGAGCTTCTGTTTTTCACCTGTTGAGTTGATTAAAACAGCTGTTCCCAATGAATCAGGGTAATTAGGATTCTTTAGAACAGCTTGGACTATTTGGAATGATATAGAACTTTGGATTTTCCCATAGACTGTGACAGTCTGCAAAGGGTATAAATAATTTTGGACATGTCACTTTTTGTTCAAATGTAAATAAAACCTGAGAAATATTTTTTTTTTTCACAATGATGCCTCTTGTACATCGTCTTATTATCTTTTGGGAGAAGCCTGTGTCACATCCGGTCATTTCCGGTATGTGCCCCAAATATTGCGTGTTCACAATAACTGCATTAATTTTTTACCAATTACAAAATATTGTGACACCTACAATAAGTACAGTAATTTTCAACCCTTTCTACAAAACAGTGGCAAGACACATTTGATTGTCTCACATCTTATACATTTTATTGTCACTATAGTGTTCATTTGGGAAACTGAAACATTCCACCATGTTACTTAAAGGATTAGTTCACCCAAAAATGAACAGTCCGAAGCAAGTCCAATAAAGCGGATCTATCCATAATAAAAAGTCTCTTACATGGATCTGGGGGGGTGAATAAAGGCCTCCTGTAGTGAATCAATGCAGTTTTGTAAGATAAAAAAATTCATATTTAAAACATAATAATCACTTTAATATTGCTCAAACAGTTGTACACGAAAGCCACTCCAGGAGGATGATGTAGGATGTACAGGTCCTTTTAAAAAAAATAGCATATTGTGATAAAGTTCATTATTTTCTGTAATGTACTGATAAACATTAGACTTTCATATATTTTAGATTCATTACACACTAACTGAAGTAGTTCAAGCCTTTTATTGTTTTAATATTGATGATTTTGGCATACAGCTCATGAAAACCCAAAATCTCAAAAAATTAGCATATCATGAAAAGGTTCTCTAAGCGAGCTATTAACCTAATCATCTGAATCAACTAATTAACTCTAAACACCTGCAAAAGATTCCTGAGGCTTTTAAAAACTCCCAGCCTGGTTCATTACTCAAAACCGCAATCATGGGTAAGACTGCCAACCTGACTGCTGTCCAGAAGGCCATCATTGACACCCTCAAGCAAGAGGGTAAGACACAGAAATAAATTTCTGAACGAATAGGCTGTTCCCAGAGTGCTGTATCAAGGCACCTCAGTGGGAAGTCTGTGGGAAGGAAAAAGTGTGGCAGAAAACGCTGCACAACGAGAAGAGGTGACTGGACCCTGAGGAAGATTGTGGAGAAGGACCGATTCCAGACCTTGGGGGACCTGCGGAAGCAGTGGACTGAGTCTGGAGTAGAAACATCCCCAGGACAAGCCACTTTTGAACCAGAAACAGCGGCAGAAGCGCCTGACCTGGGCTACAGAGAAGCAGCACTGGACTGTTGCTCAGTGGTCCAATGTATTTTTTTCGGATGAAAGCAAATTTTGCATGTCATTCGGAAATCAAGGTGCCAGAGTCTGGAGGAAGACTGGGGAGAGGGAAATGCCAAAATGCCTGAAGTCCAGTGTCAAGTACCCACAGTCAGTGATGGTCTGTGCCATGTCAGCTGCTGGTGTTGGTTCACTGTGTTTTATCAAGGGCAGGGTCAATGCAGCTAGCTATCAGGAGATTTTGGAGCACTTCATGCTTCCATCTGCTGAAAAGCTTTTATGGAGATGAAGATTTCATTTTTCAGCACGACCTGGCACCTGCTCACAGTGCCAAAACCACTGGTAAATGGTTTACTGACCATGGTATTACTGTGCTCAATTGGCCTGCCAACTCTCCTGACCTGAATCCCATAGAGAATCTGTGGATATTGTGAAGAGAAAGTTGAGAGACGCAAGACCCAACACTCTGGATGAGCTTAAGGCCGCTATCGAAGCATCCTGGGCCATAACACCTCAGCAGTGCCACAGGCTGATTGCCTCCATGCCACGCCGCATTGAAGCAGTCATTTGTGCAAAAGGATTCCCGACCAAGTATTGAGTGCATAACTGAACATAATTATTTGAAGGTTGACTTTTTTTGTATTAAAAACACTTTTCTTTTATTGGTCAGATGAAATATGCAAATTTTTTGAGATAGGAATTTTGGGTTTTCATGAGCTGTATGCCAAAATCATCAATAATAAAACAATAAAAGGCTTGAACTACTTCAGTTAGTGTGTAATGAATCTAAAATATATGAAAGTCTAATGTTTATCAGTACATTACAGAAAATAATGAACTTTATCACAATATGCTAATTTTTTGAAAAGGACCACATGTGCCTGTGATACACCTAGGATGCCTTGAGGGTGAGTAAAAAAATGGGCTAATTTTCATTTTTGGATGGACTAACCCTTTAAATTATTATTTAAAGAAAAAAAAATTCTAATTTATATTTTTTTTTATTTAGCAAACATAAGTTTATCATTGACTACTAACTCACATTTCATCCCTAGTATCTGCTTACTAACAGCGTAATATAGAATGCATTTACAACAGGCACCCATTCTGTCAAAGTTAAAAATATGAATTTTATTTGTAAATGAATTGTATTTTTATTCAATATTGATTTTATATGTTTATTGCTAGAAAATGGCAAAAACAAACAATGGTTTTGAACTGTATTTGGACCTTAAATTTTAGTAACCGTGTTGCAAAATTAAAAGGAATAAAAAATTAGTTTGACCTCCTGAGGTTTCACATATGTTGAATGTTAGCTGGGTTGCTTAACTTGAAGTTCACAAGTTTATTTTTCTAATTTATTTGACATTAGGAAATGATTATTTCTTTATTTTTTTATTTAAAACTTATTTTGTTCTTTCATTATTTCGACTATTGAAAGGATTAGTTCACTCCAGAATTAAAATTTCCTCATAATTTACTCGCCCCCATCTCATCCAAGATGTTCATGTCTTTCTTTCTTCAGTCGAAAAGAAATTCAGGTTTTGAGAAAAACCTTCCAGGATTTTTCTCCATATAATGGACTTCAATGGGAATCAGAAGGTTGAAAGTCCAAATTGCAGTTCCCATACAGCTTCAAAGAGCTCTACACGATCCCAACTGAAGAATAAAAGTTTTATTTAGCGAAACGGTCAGTCATTTTCTAAAAAAAATAAAAAGTTATACTTTTTAACTACAAATGCTTGTCTTGTGCTAGCTTGACTTCACTCATTATGTAGTCACGTTGGAAAGGTCACATGTGATGTAGGTGGAAGTACCGACTTAGTGTTTACAAAGCGAACGTGCCTACTAAGTCAAACATCCTTTACAAAAAAGGTAACCCTACCTATTTTAACCAAAGCACACAGACAAAGAACTAACATGACCTTTCCAACGTGATTACGCAATGCGTGAAGTCGTGTAGGCGCATTACAGAGCTAGTGCAAGACAATCATTTGTGGTTAAAAAGTTTATAAATCAGTATTTTTTTTTTTTTTAGAAAATGACTGATCGTTTCACTAGATAAGACCGTTATTTCTTGGATGAGATCGTGTAGAGCCTTTTGAAGCTCCATTAAAACTGCCGTTTGAACCTTCAGCCCGTTGAAGTCCATTATATGGAAAAAACTCCTGGAATGTTTTCCTCTAACACTTGAATTTCTTTTCGACTGAAGAAAGACAGACATGAACATTTTGGATGGCATGAGGGTTAGTAAATTATCAGGACATTATTATTCTGGAAGTGAGCTAATATTTGTAAGAACACAAGCTTAATTTGTTTAAAGGTGTCATAGAATGCATTTATACAATATTTTAAATTGTTCTCTGATATCTACATAGAAGGTATATGGCATAGGAACGGGCAAAAAATCTCCAGAAACGGTTTTACAGGTCCATTTACAATCCTAGGATCTGCCCCTAGAATGAAATGCTCTGTTATTGCCTTATTTGGAAGCTTCATGAATATTAATGAGCTCTGCTCTGATTGGCTGTTTCACAGAGCTGCTCATCTCTATAGCTGGCACATTGATAAAAATATACATTTAATTAGGAGCTCTAGCCGCTTTTAATATATGGTTTGTTGAATCTGCCCTTTTGAATCGCCGACATTTTAGTCTCATTGCTGTGATCGCATGTGCTCTGTGTAAAGTTATAATGCAGAGGGAGTGCTTACTTACCACACAAGTTCAGCTGCTTGTCTGTGATACTCGGGATCTGTAAATCATTCGCCATCATCAGCGCAGTTATTTCACCATCATTCACCATCATCAGCGCAGTCGTCTCTCTGTTTATGTGGTAAGTGAAATCTTTTGTACTGCAATGTAACAGGCTATCGCTAGCATTAAGCTAACCGTGTCCCTTCAGTGGCTTGCCTTGTTTTACTGATGTGCTGACGTTACCGATGATTGGGCGATGCAAATGTTGGGGGCGTAACTATTAACGATCCCGGGACTATTGCGTAACAGTGGGTGTTATGTTGGAATTAACCTATTTTTCTGTGGTCTTTTGCAAACACTAGATTTATATAAGAAGGAGGAAACGATGGTGTTTGAGACTCATGGTATGTCATGTCCATGTACTGAACTGTTATTATTTAACTGTGCCAAGGTAAACACAGTTTTCCATTCTATGGCACCTTTAATTTAAATTTTCTTTTATTATCTAACTTTTTTTTATGATGTTTTAATTTGTTGGGGTGTCTTTATGTGACTTTATATGACTGAAATCATCCTTTGTATTTAGCTGTTGCTTTGTTTTGATAAGGGGAATGAGACCAGGGGGGTGTTCCATAAAACAAGTTTACCAAATAAGTCATGCTTATTTCAGTTAGTCTGACTTATTTTGAGTCAAATCAAGTGACAATAAGTCAGACTAACTGAAATAAGCCTGACTTATTTGGTAAACTTGTTTTATGGAACACCCCCCAGGAGATGGCGTGAGCTGAAATCAGATTCATGTTGTCCGCATTAGCACCTCAGCGCAGTATGTTGTGTGTATGTGCTAACCCACTAGGCCATGGCTATGACTGCTGTAGTGTTTAGTATAAATATGTGTAATGAAGTCTGTGCTTGCATGCATTTTGATTGCATGTGTACCTTATCGGCAGTGTTAATTTAATCTGCTGGTGCACTGTGGGAAATGGCCTGTTGTTAAGGGAGGTCTCTGTGGTGACGGCTCTGTTGCTATAGTGGCAGTGGTTTAATGGTGTGGAGTACATTAGCACTGACTGATCTGTAAATATGTCTGCTTTCTGCTGCCTCAGCACCCCCTGACATCCACATGGATCAAACTGCTGCAAAGCTTCCCTATGCACTCAATCACTCCCTCTCTCCCTCTCTCTCCGTCACTCGCTCTCCTCCCGCAATTCACAATCCCATTTTTTTTCCTTCCCTTCATGTGAAAAGATCCTTACATCATTGTGTTACGAAATCTAAGGAGAACGCACAGCTGTTGTCATTCTCGGGGATGCATTACTGCGCCGTTCACCTGGCCGAGAGCGTATTTAGCAGCGGCCTTGTGAAATTCTTTCTCTGTCATAATTCTTTTCAAATGATGAATGAGACATGGTTGAATGCCCTCGGAGTGCGTTCGATTCAACCGTGACATTTCAGGAGCATGAATGTGCAGAAATAAGGAAAACCGTGTGGCTTCTCTCTCCTCTAGCTTCACTTTTAGTGGATTTGCTAATGAAAAAGAGCTTCTAGCTTCTGCGTGTGAAATTTGGCCTTGCTCTGGGTATAAAGGATGAGAGAAAAACAAGTTGCTGTTATGCAACTGCTTTTCTTTGGAGTTTATGAACCTGGTAAATGCTGTTTTTATTATGCTGGCTAAAGTAGACATTAGTTTCATTTAGATAATAGCCTTCACAGTGTGCAATTCACTTCTTTGGATAATGTACAGCAGCAGGGGGAGCAGCCCTGGTGTTCTGCAGATCTTGATTGTGGGTATTATTAGAAATAGCAGCTATTACCCCCCCTCAGATAAAGCTCTTTATGGCTCTTAATTACATTATACCGTATTAAACCTCATTATTTTGTTCGTTTTGATCACACATTGAGTTCTGATGTTCATGTGACCGTCATTTTTTGAATGCTAGGCTGGCACAAGACCTCTTTGGATATGTTTAAAATTTAAAAACTACTGGATTTGGTTGCAAGGATAAGCCAAGCTCATGATTGGGTGGTCCATGCCTATCCAGACCCCTTGTTGAGCCAGGCCTGATCTTGTACAGTTTAGTAGCTGGTGAAAATGTAAATGGCATTTGATTCTGGATATAATAATAATAACTATTTTTAATTAAAGGAATATTTCACCCAAAAATGACAATTCGATCATTAATTACTCACCCTCCTGTCGTTCCAAACCCGTAAGACCTTCGTTCATCTTTGGAACACAAATTAAGATATTTTTGATATGTCCCTGCATAGACAGTAATGCAACTGACACGTTCAAGGCCCAGAAAGGTAGTAGGGACATTGTTAAAATAGTCATATGCAACATCAGTGGTTCCGTGAATACTTTTTATGCTTAAAGAAAACAAAAATAACAACTTTATTTAACAAATTCTTTCTTTTTTTTTTGTTTAAGTTTAAATTTTTAAAACTTATATTTTCACTTACTAGCTGATAATTTGATTAATTAATTTATTATTTGTCTATTCTATGTTTATATATTCATAAACAACCTTTCAAAAGTTTGGGGTCAGTCAGATTTTTCAATGTTTTTAGTTAGTCTTTCATAGTCACCTCACCAAAGCTGTGTTTATTTGTTCAGAAATGCAGTAAAGTACAGTAATATTCTAACAGTAATCTTCTGTAATATTATTACAATGTAAAATAAATTGTATTTTGAAATAAAATGTATTCCTCTAATGCAAAGCTTATTTTGTTCAGTCATTACGCTGGTCTTCGGTGTCACATGAATCCTTCAGAAATGATTATTTGTTTTAAATAGAAATAATTTCTAACATTACAATATTGTCTTTGTCACTTTTGACTATTTGAATGCATCCTTGCTGAATAAAACTATTAATTTCTTTAAAAAAAATAACTGACCCCAACATTTGAACATTATATTATATATTTCGCCAAATAAATGTAAAAAAAACCCCCTGAAATCAATCATTTTAAATTTAATTTACACATTGCAATATGTGCAAATTATAATGTGCCATATGTCAAATATGTATTTTGAGATTTGCTGAAGATTACATTTATGTTAGATGACAGCAAACATATTCTAAATGTAAGAATAGAGAAAATTAGTTTGCATAATTAAATGTTCAATATTGACAATATATATCCAATATTAGCCAGTAATTTAATATAAAACAAATCTATTATCAGACCGTTGTGCTACAGATATATTGTACATGTCTAATTTAAATATAGTAGTCAAAATTTGAAGTGTATCAAAAAATTAATCAAAAGTTCATCAAAGTTCAAGAACAGGTATTGTTTTGGTTTTAGGACAACTTTGATGAAAGGTTTTGATACACTTCAAATGTTGACTACTATATATTAGTTGCGTCTAAAGTGAACATGTTCTAGATCATCAAATGTGATGTTACGATGTCTTGGAAGCTGATCTGAAACCTAAAAGTCTAAAGGTATCGTTAGCGAGGCAAGTCGTGTTAGGTTTTACTTGATTTGAGAAGACTGAGGTAAACACATTTGATCTTACAGACGCTGTTTGATCTATAGCTTGGTTTGAAATGTTGGACAAGAGATGCTCTTATCAGCTTTCTGACTTGATTTGAGCTGCAGGGAAGGTCGAACAGTTTCCTCCTGCCTGTATCTCAGAAATTCTTGGCCAAGCATTAAAGTGACTTCAGCCGGACTAGGGGTGTTTATTTTATTATAGAAGAATTCCCAAGTGCGCAAGCCTTTCTAGAACTCGGAGCTCATCTCAATGGCTTACGGTGGACAGACTCGCACTGGCATTTAAGCCGGAGCCATTCCCCTCGAGAGTGTGCGTCTAATGTTTGTTGTGTGTGAGTGGGGTGAATGGGAGCAGAGAGTGGGAGTGCGTTGAAAAGGTTAAGATTTGATGTGATAAGATTCCACCCTCCCAGCCCCCATCCTGCTCGCTGCACCGAGTTGTTATGGTAATTAACAGATAACCTTTAATGAGGTGTCGCCCTCGTTAGGCCCTTAACGAGGCAAATGTCACCCCGCTGTGGCATTCTAACAAGCAGGGGGACATTGGAGGGACATGTGGACACAAGATGATGTCACAGGGGTGACAGCGGTGTTGACCGAACTGTTATTGTCTAAATGTCATCTGACCACTGTGTCCAGAAGCCTCTTCAATGACGGAAACGGAGGCTTGAATCAGCCCCGTGGCTCATAAATGCATGAGTGGCTTATGATTTCCAATCAGGGATGCATTCGCAAGGAATTTGCTCGACATGTGTTTTCTAATCTTTGTAAGCTTTTACATTTCGGCTTATCTGTAGAGTATGTTTTCTAGTAAGCTGTATAAGCTTTCTACAAGTCTGTTATTTTGAGACTGAAGCTATAGTTATATTTTTATACTGTGTGACCCAATATAGGAGTGGCTGAGATTAGTTAGCTTTTTATTCCTCTCTCAATTTAAAGTTTTTTAAAGTGGGTACAGAAGATATTTTGGACATTTTCTCTGTCACTGTTTTCCAGAAAAAAAGATGCAAAAACACAAAAGATAAAAATATAGCTCAGTGAAGCTACTTTGACCAAGAGCCATTAAATATAGCCTACTATATAGCAAAATGTTAACAATAAAACTGTTAAGACAATTTAAACATTTAAGGTTAGACACTGCAGGCAAAACTAAATGTGACCCTGGACCACAAAACCAGTCATAAGTAGCATGGGTATATTTGTAGCAATAGCCAAAAATACAAAGTATGGGTCGAAATCATTACGGTATTAAGTAAAGATCATGTTCCATGAAGATATTTTGTAAATTTCCTTCCCTAAATATTTTAAAACTTATTTTTTGAATAGTAATATGCATTGCTAAGAACTTCATTTGGACAAATTCAAAGGCGATTTTCTCAGTATTTAGATTTCTTTGCACCCTCAGATTCCAGATTTTCAAATAGTTGTATCTCAAACAAATATTGTCCTATCCTAACAAACCATACATCAGTGGAAAGCTTATTAATTTAGCTTTCAGATGATGTATAAATCTCAATTTCGAAAAATTGACACTTATGACTGGTTTTGTGGTCCAGGGTCACAAATTTTTTCATGCATCTGTCAAGTTTGAGATTTTGGGCTTTTTGATGTTTCATAAAGTGTTTTTTTCAGACTAGTTGAAAGAAAACACCCAAAAGACACTGTTAAGTGTTTCTTTTATAGCACTTTATCTATTTGTGTCAATAGATTTCAATTACAATACACATTTTTATAGGCCGTTTTCTCAAAATGAGTTTTTTTCTCCTACACTGAGCCATAAATCTCTACTTCAGTAACACTTACACGCACCAAACTTTACAATTTTATTCCTGTCTATATTTTGAAGGTTTTTACAGAGGGATTTCTTCATATATAATTTGCTTGATTTTATACATTTTATTCCCCTCAAAATGGTAAAAAATACAACGTTTTTTTTTCTAAATTATAGTGACAATATGAGATACCCAAAATTCCCTGTAAAAAGATTTGACTCTAATATGTCAAAAAAATTAAACAAGAATTTTGAAGCCGACTTATATTTGTTTATCATAAAATGTGTTTATATTTTTGTACTAGAAATGTATGCAAATTAGCGCATATTTTATTAAATAATGCCACATTTGCATATTTAAACCTAACATTTTAGAAAACGTGTAATACAAAAAATGTTTGCAATTATCAATGTAATCAGTTAACTGGGCAAGTAAGGTGATAACTGTATTAGTTAATATTTTAACTAATAACTAATATTAATATTAGTTTTACCCTATTCACCTGCAGTGTCTCACCTGAACACCAAGTGTAACTCGTAGCCAAACAATAATAATGTATTATTTATTTTTACTTTCAAAAGTGTTTTAAGGAAGCCTCTTATGTTCACCAGTGCTGCACTTATTTAGTCAAAAATACAGTAAAAACACTAATATTGTAAAATGTTTATTTTTTACCGTAACTATTAAACTATTCTAACTTAAATAGTAAATATTCAGTTTAAAGATATTTAAAAATGTTAATATTCCTGTTATGGCAAATGTGAATAATATGCTCAAGAAACTATTATCCATGTTGAAAACGGTTGTTAAAGCACCTTTGCCAAATGAAAAAATATTACTCACCTCAAAATTTTGAACGGTGCTAAAGTGATAGGTTGCCCAAAAATGACCCCATGATTTACTCACCCTCAAACCATCCTAGGTGTATATGAGTTCAGATGACTACATTTGGAGTTATATTAAAAATATCCTGGCTCTTCCTAGCTATATAATGACAGTGAATGGGTGTTGAGATTTTGTTTGAGTGAATCGATGCATTGACAATTTCCACAAAATTAATTTTTGGGTGAACTTTCTCTTTAAGAAATATATATATATATATATATATATATATATATATATATATATATATATATATATATATATATATAGATAGATAGATAGATAAATTATAATATAATTAAAAAGAATACTTATGCAATTGTTATTGCTTATGAACTGGTAACCTATACTCTTTCATGCTCTGCATTTTTCTTTCTTGTCTTCTGTCTGTTTATGTGTAAAGACTGGACTGAACTGACAGTCTTTATTTGCTCTTGTCTATGGCTTCAGTCCCAGTGCTGCTGTTGCTGTTATAGATGTGGGATAATTCAGAGCCTCTGGGCCTCATTTAGGCTGAGACTTTTTCTTCAGATGGTGGAGATAAAGTAGAGGCTGCTTGCTCGATGGTTTTAAAATAACAGTTATTCCGAAAGAAAACTCCTAAACACAATAGTAACATTAACATTAGTATTAGCGTACACAATCATTAGGTTTAACCTGAACTATGAGTAGGCCTCTAGGCAAATGTGACTAAAGAGGCAGTAACACTTGATATTTTAAGTTGGTATTTTAATTATTTTATTTTTATCCTCCTGCCTTTTTATTGAAGAACGACCACAATACAAACCAAAAACAATTTTTTGTGATTATAATTATCACAAAACTGATGTTATATCCTGTTGGCATATTCATTGTGCAACCTGAAGTAATTTTGCGTGCTTAAAATCTATGACCACTCTGGAATAATTATCAGTGTGTGTATATGAGTCTATTAGCCTGCAGCATTTGAGCACAAATACAAGGCCCTGCTGAATCTCTTGTGACGTCTCTGGAGGGCTCACAGTGAGAGGCAGTCTAGCTCAACCCTGGCTTTAGCCGTTGTCCTTGCCCCTGGAGCTCAACAACATAAAGGGCTGGATGAGGCTCAGTGTCTGCTCTCAAAGATGCCCCACAGAGGAGTCCATGCCAGACAGACAATAAACTACAGCCTCCAGCTCTCCCTCTCTGTCTTTGCTCTCTCTCTGTCTGGAGCACGTCGACATTGCCACAGGGGTGCCTGCGTGGGTTCTTGATGTTGAGGTGATTGAGCCTCTCTCTCCCGCTGTGCGCTCGGCCCGCTCGGCAGCTCAGCAGACAGGTGCCAATTTGGATTGAGGGAGGGCACTCAGGTGAGCAGAGGAGTATGGGACCGCTGTAGGGCAGGACAGAGAAAGAGCAAGAAGAGCTAGACAAAGAGGGTTAAGAGAGAGAAAGGAAAAAAAATGAAATATGTTTAAGAGTTGGAGACGTGGCTGGATTGTGCTATAAGCTCATTGACAGTTTTTCTTATTGGACATTTCTGTTGTTCTCGACACATACAGTGCCTTGCAAAAATATTCATACCCCTTCATTTTTGTCACGTTTTGTTGCAGCATTATGTTAAACTGCTTTAAAATAGTTTTTCCCCACATCAGTTTACACTCCATACACCATAATAATGACAAAGCAAAAACCAGATTTGCAAATTTTACAAATTTATTAAAAATAAAACACTGAAATAAGTACATTGCATAAGTATTCATACCCTTAACTCAGTACATAGTTGAAGCACCTTTACAGCCTCAAGTCTTTTTGGGTATGATGTGACAAGCTTTGCACATCTGCTCTTTGCCTCACCTTTTCACCTCTCAAGCTCTGTCAGCTTGGATGGGGGCTGGCAGACATTTTCTAGAGTCCCAGTTGTTCCAATCGTCTTCCATTATGGATAATGCTTCTGTGAACCTTCAATGCAGCAGATTTTTTTCTGAACTCTTCCCTAGATCATTGCCTTAACGCAAGTCTGTCACTGAGCTCTACAGGCAGTTATCTTGACCTCAGGACTTGGTTTTTGCTCTGATATGCATTTTCGGCTGATAGACCTTTTCTGAGAGGTGTGTGCCTTTTAAATCATACTCATTCAAATGAATTTGCCACAGTTTAACTCCACTCGAAGTTTAGTAACATCTAGAAGCAATATGAATGCTCCTGAGCTAAATTTCGAGTGTCCCAGAAAAGGGTATGAATACTTATGCAACGGGATCTTTTCAGTTTTTTATTTTTAATAAATTTGCACAAATGTTAAAAACCTATTTTTTGATTTGCCATTATGGAGTAGGGAGTGTAGATTGATGTGGGAAAAAAGTAATTTAAAGTAGTTTAACTTAAGGCAGCAACATAAAATGTGAAAAAAAAAGAAGGGGTATGAATAAATTCGCAAGGCACTGTAAACACAGTAAACACTGCAGCTTTATTCATTGTAATACGATTGTCACTCTTCTTCTGAGTTCTTAATGTTCCGTTCTGTACATACAGAGTTTGGTTATTCACAGAGGTGACAATCACAGCACAGTGCATATGATTGTCTATTCAATATTTTGTAATGTAGGCTTTTATTAGCCAGTATACAATAACAGAATGAACTACTCGTCTTGATAAAATAGCTTGATAAAAGATCCACATGCAGTGATGACTAAATTAGATAAAAAAGTAAAAAACAACAACATTGCAACATTGTTAAATTATAGCGGTAATAATATGAGTCATAAAAGTAACCCACTGTCATGTATCTGGTCTATCCTGTCTTCATGTACTCTTGCACCACACTTCATGGACTTCATTCCCCACAAGCCACTGCTCTAATCACTGCATTCACCTGCTCTCATTTTACTGATTACCGCTCACAGCTGCACCTCATCACACTGTCTGCATTTAAGCCACTCACACACACAGCCAGCTTGTGAAGTCTTATTGTTCCTATGGTCGTAATTCTAAGCGTTTATCTCTGTGTTGGATTCTCTGTGTATGACTCTGGACTGTGTACCCCGTTGACGATTCCTGCTACCTGCCATTGCGACCATTGCCTGAGTATCGAACTGTTTACTGGATTTCCTACGTTGTTCCTGTTTTCCGGTGATTACTCTTGATTGTTGACGATTCTCAATAAATGCTGCAAATGGATCCGCACGTCTCAGTCTGACTCTCCTTGTGACAGAAGACTTCGCCATTACAAGGATCCAGCAGCTATTGTGGAGTTATCCGGTCCCAGCATGAATCCAACGGTGCAGATCATGCTTCTCAAGCAGGGTGAGCGGACTATTGAGGATTATGTCATGGCCTTCATCGAATTGGCAAATCTGTCTTCCATGGATGATCACTGCCTGATGATTTTCTTCCGTGGAGGACTCTTAGAGCCATTGGCTTCCCTCATGCCAATGTTTGAACCGGGCTGGACTTTGCAATCTTATATGGATCTTGCTCTTTTGTTGTGTGGCTCTCCTTTTACTGTGGGAATTGTGGAGGAGGACCATCTTCCCACAGTAAGTTCCAGCTCAGAGCCACAGCCTAAGATGTCTGCTAGTCCAGAGCCTGTTCGCAAAATGGCTGCCCCGCCAGAGTCTGCAAGCAAGATGGCTGCCACGCCAGAGTCTGCAAGCAAGATGGCTGCCACGCCAGAGTCTGCAAGCAAGATGGCTGCCACACCTGAGTCCCCGGCCAAGATGGCCGCCAAACCTGAGTCTGCACCTAAGATGGCTACCGTCAAATCAGAGTCTCCGCCGCCAGAGCGCCCTCCAGTGACTGCGCCGCCAGAGCGCCCTCCAGTGACTGCGCCGCCAGAGCGCCCTCCTGTGACTGCGCCGCCAGAGCGCCCTCCTGTGACTGCGCCGCCAGAGCGCCCTCCTGTGACTGCGCCGCCAGAGCGCCCTCCAGTGACTGCGCCGCCAGAGCGCCCTCCAGTGACTGCGCCGCCAGAGCGCCCTCCAGTGACCGCTCGCTCAGAGCCTGCTCTTCCAGAGTCTGAATCTCCGCTGGGGTCGTCCAGTTCTCCAGAGCCCGCTCCTCAAGAGCGTTGTCCAGAGCCCGCTCCTCAAGACAGCCTTCCAGAGCCTCCGCTGGTTCCGCCCAGCCTTCCAGAGACTCCGCTGGTTCCGCCCAGCCTTCCAGAGACTCCGCTGGTTCCGCCCAGCCTTCCAGAGACTCCGCTGGTTCCGCCCAGCCTTCCAGAGACTCCGCTGGTTCCGCCCAGCCTTCCAGAGACTCCGCTGGTTCAGCCCAGCCTTCCAGAGCCTCCGCCGGTTCAGCCCAGTTCTCCAGAGTCTCCACTGGGGTCGTCCAGTTCTCCAGAGCCCGCTCCTCAAGAGCGCCGTCCAGAGCCCTCTCCTCAAGAGAGTCTTCCGGAGCCTCCGCTGTTTCAGCCCAGCCTTCCAGAGCCTCCGCTGGTTCAGCCCAGCCCTCCAGAGCCTCCGCTGGTTCCGCCCAGCCCTCCAGAGCCTCCGCTGGTACAGCCCAGCCTTCCAGAGCCTCCGCGGGTACAGCCCGGCCTTCCAGAGTCTCCGCTGGTTCCATCCAGTCGTCCTGAGATTCCTGTCTGCCCGGTTCTGGTCACGGAGGCCATGCATGGACTGTGTGGTTTCCCACCCACCCTCCCTGCTGCTCCAGTCCCGCCACCTCTGTCTCCTGACAGTCCCTCTGCTCACCCACATCCCACCTTCGGTGCAGAGGACTTGCCGTGGGACTGCCAGTCTCCATCGGTGTCCAGACTGAAGGATCCCTCACTATCACCTCCAGTCTCAGAGTCCTGGACTCCACCTCGGCCCTCCAACCCTGCGGCTCCACCCCGGCTCTGTGCTCCCTCGTCTCCGTTGTCGGCCGTCGGCCCACCAGCTCCTCCGGGCTCCATCGTCTCTCCGGCTCTGCCCCGGTCAGTCGTCGCCCCACCTTCGCCTCTGGACTCTACTCCTCCGGCTGCGCCTCGTCACTCCGTCCTGCCGGCTCTGTGGACCTCCTCCCTCCCGTGGGCACAGCCTCGATCCTCTGTCACTCCGGCTCCGCTGCGTCCCTCTGGACCTCCATCTCCGCCGGGGTCGCCAGAGCCTTGGGTTCCGCCTTGGCCCTCCAGATCCTCGGTGTCACCTAGGACCATCGACTCTCCGGTTCCGCCTCGGGCTCCACCTCCGTCGGTCGGCCCCATGCAGGAGCCAACCCTTCCTCCGCCATGGCTTCTCCCTCCGTCGCTCCGCCTCAGTTCGTGGTTCCAGTACCCCTACATGGACCTGGCCCTCCATCCCTCCCCCTGTTCCGCCTCCGCTCCACCACCCTCCAGGTTGTATTATGTGGTTAGAGCGTCTGGAAGCTGCTCCTTGGGGAGGGGCTCTGTCATGTATCTGGTCTATCCTGTCTTCATGTACTCTTGCACCACACTTCATGGACTTCATTCCCCACAAGCCACTGCTCTAATCACTGCATTCACCTGCTCTCATTTTACTGATTACCGCTCACAGCTGCACCTCATCACACTGTCTGCATTTAAGCCACTCACACACACAGCCAGCTTGTGAAGTCTTATTGTTCCTATGGTCGTAATTCTAAGCGTTTATCTCTGTGTTGGATTCTCTGTGTATGACTCTGGACTGTGTACCCCGTTGACGATTCCTGCTACCTGCCATTGCGACCATTGCCTGAGTATCGAACTGTTTACTGGATTTCCTACGTTGTTCCTGTTTTCCGGTGATTACTCTTGATTGTTGACGATTCTCAATAAATGCTGCAAATGGATCCGCACGTCTCAGTCTGACTCTCCTTGTGACACCTACGAGGGGCATTCTTTTAAAACTACCTTTTGTTACTTACTTGATAACGGTTACTATCCTCTTTTCTTATATTGAATTAATTATCATAATGCTATGACTTTATTCTCATGATTTGTTTTAGTTCTCAAAGACCTACTTTAATCTTGTAGTTTTACATTTATTCCCCAACAATACATTATGACTGTGTTAATAACTGTAATGGGTCTGTTATGCTTTTTTTTTTTCAAAATGCTGTTTGTCTATATATTTCTGTCTTTCTATTGTTCTGTTTATAGCTGTCTAATGACCGCTCTTTCCATCCATCTCTCTAGTAGTCCATCAATCTGACTAGCTATAGTTATATCTGTCTGTCTGTCTATCAGTCCATTTGTCTGTCTGTCCATTGTCCTGTCTATCCATCATTCTATCAATCTGTTTTTTATCATCTCTCTCTGTCCACTTGTCTGTCTGCCTTTCTATCCATCTGTCTTTCTATCAATCTATTGGTCCACCCCGTCTATTTATCCGTCTGTCTGTCTGTCCATCTGTCTTTTGTCTTTGTCTATCTATCTGTCTGTCTATCCATTGTTCTATCGATCCATCTGTATGTCTGCCTATCCACCCGTTTGTTTGTCAGTCTGTCTATCTATCCATCTGTCTTTTCATAATTATCTATTAGTCTATCCTTCTGTCTATCCATTGTTCTATTTACTGATCCATCTGTCCACCTGTATTTCTGTCTATCCATCTGTCTTTTCATCATTCTGTCTATCAGTCCATCCTTCTATCTGTCCATCTGTCTGTCTGTCCATTGTTCTATCTACTGATCCATCCAGCCGCCTGTCTTTCTGTCTATCCATCTGTCTGTCCATCATTCTATATACTGATCCATCCATCCACCTGTCTTTCTGTCTATTCATCTGTCTGTCCATCATTCTATCTACTGATCCATTCATCCGCCTGTCTTTCTGTCTATCCATCTGTCTGTCTGTCCATTGTTCTATCTACTGATCCATCCATCCACCTGTCTTTTCATCTGTCTTTTGTCTTTGTTTATCTATCTGTCTGTCTATCCATTGTTCTATCGATCCATCTGTATGTCTGTCTATCCACCTGTTTGTCTGTCAGTCTGTCTATCTATCCATCTGTCTTTTCATAATTATCTATTAGTCTATCCTTCTGTCTATCCATTGTTCTATTTACTGATCCATCTGTCCACCTGTATTTCTGTCTATCCATCTGTATTTTCATCATTCTATATACTGATCCATCCATACACCTGTCTTTCTGTCTATTCATCTGTCTTTTCATCATTCTGTCTATCAGTCCATCCTTCTATTTTTCCATCTGTCTGTCTGTCCATTGTTCTATCTACTGATCCATTCATCCGCCTGTCTTTCTGTCTATCCATCTGTCTGTCCATTGTTCTATACTGATCCGTCCATCCACCTGTCTTTTCATCTGTCTTTTCGTCCTTCTGTCTATCTGTCCATCTGTCTGTATTTCCATCATTCTGTTGGTCCAAATGTCTGTCTGTCTATCCACCCATCTGTCGATCCATCTGTATGTCTATTCATTTGGCTGTCCATCATTATATCTATTGGTTCATCCTTCCACCTGTCTGTCTATTCATCTGTTTGTCATTGTGTCTATTCATCTGTCTTTCCATCATTCTATCAATCCTATATCAATCAGTCTGTTCGTCCATTGTTCTATTGACCCATTCGCCTGTCTATCTATCCAGCTGCTTGTCTATCCATTATATCCATCCATCTACAGATCTGTCTGCTTTTGTCTATCCATTTGTCTATTCATCCGTCTACCCAACTGTCTGTCTGTTCTGTCTATCGATTCATCTGCCTGTCTATCTATCGTGTTCTATCTATCAAACCATCTATCCATTTGTCTGTCTATTCACCCATCTTTCATCTGTCTATCCATCTGTCTGTTCTTCATCATCCTATCTATCTATCGATCTATCTGTCTTGTCCTTCTGTCTATTTATTTATCTTTCCATCATCCTATCTATCGTTCCATCTGTCTATCTATCCACCTGTCTTTCCACCCATCTGTCTGTTTATCCATCAGTATGGTTTTTCATCTGTCTGTCCATCGTTCTATCTACCGATCCATTCGTCCACCTGACTGTCTGTCCATCTGTCTTTGTCTATCCATCATTCTATCAAATGACCCATCTGCCTGTCTATCTATCCAGCTGCTTGTCTATCCATTGTACTATCTAGCGATCCATCTATTTATCTATCTGTATAACCATCTGTCTTTATCTATCCATCTCTTTCCATCATTCTGTCTATCAGTTTGTCTGTCTGTCCATCTTTCTGTCCTTCTGTCTATCCATCATCCTATGTATTGATCTATCTGTCTGTCTATCCTTAGTTCAATCCATCTGTCTTTCTATTTATCATTCTATTTGTCTCTCCATCCATATTCACTGTATCATTGTGACTATAAACCAGCATTATATACATCACAATTTTTCTACATGCCTTTTATGGGCTTTATTTGTTTAGAAGGCCTAAATGAATGTACATGGCAAGCAATGTTACATTTTTAAAATCATTTTCAACATACCATTATCTGGGATGCACTGATCCTAATCTCACAGGAAGGATAGCGTACCCTTTCTTTCCAACCTACTTCTGTGTAATTGTATGCATCGTACAGCAGATTAATGATGAAATCAAAGGTGCCTTGTAGCCGTCTCATGCTGATGTCATTGCTGACATACACAGCGGTCCCCCTGCCAGCTCACAAATGCTTTATGACTAACAGATACGTAAACACAACAGACGAGCTACGCACCAACTCTCCTCTCCTTTCATCTCTCCTTCCGCTCAGGTCCTGAAGGGACGGATCAGGTTCATCTGTGTTCCTGCGGTAAAACAAGAGGGAGCTGAAATGCTAAAATCCCTCTTTTGATGTCGGCAGCAAACTGAGGGGAGGAATAGATGTCTGCTTATTATACATATTGTCATATCAGCTGTACCGACCTAAGGATTTAAAACGAGCGTCTTCATTTCTGCTCTTTGTAAGACGTATATAAATGTGAGGCTGTGAAAAAGAATCACTTAAAGCAACAAGTCAAGTTTTAAAGCACATCTCGCACATTTTCACTCGTACTATCTCGCTGCCATCGATCCGGCCTTATAAACACTGTTAGCACAAAGCATACTTTGGACAGAGGTACTCCGTCTTCCTTACACAGCAACACACTCGTGTGTAGACGCTGTAATTGAGTAAATCTAAAGGGCAGAGCTCTTAGATGTATTGTTCAAGAGGTTAAGAGCTTCCCCGCTGCATGATGTTTTTTCCCACGGTGACCTTCAGCCGAAGCTGAGACCACAGAGTGCTTACAAACCGTATTAACACTGAATAAACAAGGCAGCCACGTACACAAACACTTGTTAAACACACAGAGTGGTTAAAACACACAGTAAACAGCTACCTTGTTGTCTCTATAGATCACAAAGATATTAGCTGAGTTTAATTTCCCCTCTGAAAGGGTAATTAGTGCCTCACTGCTCTGCGAGAAGTTTGTGTTCATGCCAGGCTTGTGTAAACAAAACTTTCTTTGCTTGTTTCTTGTGAAATGAATAAAGGGATGTGTTTTCTTGTTTTGTCAGGCTTGTGGCCTTACTCTTCATCAAATGCTGCGATTGACGGTCGACATGGCAACATGGTGCCATGGTTACAGTGTGGTCACTGGGATTGAAGCAGGAGGAAAATGTACCTTAGAAAACCTGTTTTGAAATGGTTTTTGTGGATGCGAGAGGGAAATTACGATTTAACGCTGCTTTCGATTTCGCAAGCAAACGTGCTGTTGTTGAAGTCTGGGATCTTTGTCGTTTCAGCTTAGCTGGGTGACAGAGGAATATGAAAAATGTGAAAAGATGTGTCTGGGTGTTAGATGGTACCTACTGAAAGCAAAATATTTTGTCTAATGAAATTAAGTTAAATATATATATATATATATATATATATATATACACACACAGTCAAGCCTGAAATTATTCATACCTCTGGCAAACTCTGACTTAAAGTTACTTTTATTCAACCAGCAAGTTCTTTTTTGAACGGAAACAGGCTTCTCCCAAATGATAATAAGACGATGTACAAGAGGCATCATTGAGGAAAAAAAATATTTCTCAGCTTTTATTTACATTTGAACAAAAGTGGCATGTCCAAAATTATTCATACCCTTTGCAAACTGTCACAGTCTATGGGAAAATCCAAAGTTCTATACCATTCCAAATAGTCCAAGCTGTTCTAAAGCATTCTAATTTCCCTGATTCATTTGGAACAGCTGTTTTAATCAAATCAACAGGTGAAAAACACAAGCTCTCTGCTGTTGGTTTGTGGACAGTCATGACTAAGACAAAGGCGCTCACTGAGGACCTGCAGATGTGCATTGTGGCTGCTCACAAGTCAGGAAAGGGCTATAAATCCATATCTAAATGTTTTGAAGTTCCAGTGGCTACAGTGCAAAGTATTATGAAAAAATACAAGACGTTCCGCACTGTGAAAAATCTCAGAGGATGTGGTCGGAAGCCAAAAGTGACACCTGTGCTGGCCAGGAGGATCACCACCAAGGCCATCCTGATGAATCTGGGCTCTGCTGGTGGCAACATTTCCAAGCAGACAGTCCAACGGACACTACACACTGCTGGGTTCCACAGACGTAGACCAAGGAGGACATCACTTCTCCAGATAAGGCACACAAAAGCCCGCTTGGCCTTTGCAAATGCTCATCTGGACAAAGAAGACGACTTCTGGTCTTCTGTTTTATGGTCAGGTGAAACAAACATTTAATTGCTTGGCCAAAATGCTGTAGCCTTCATTTGGCATAAAAAAGAAGAAGACTTCAACCCTAAGAACACCATCCCCACTGTCAAATATGGTGGTGGGAACCTAATGTTTTGGGGGTGTTTTTCAGCCGGTGGACCAGGGAACCTGGTAAACGGCACCATGAATCACAGTAAACGGCAACATGAAAAAGGAGCAATACATCAAAATTCCCAACAACAACATCAGGCAGTCTGCAGAGAAACTTGGCCTTGGCCACCAGTGGACATTTCCGCACGACAACAGACAGCAAAAGTGATGAAGAAATTGTTAGCAGACAAAAACATTAATGTCTTGCAGTGGCCCAGCCAGAGTCCTGACTTAATTCCAGTTGAAAATCTGTGGAGGGTGCTAAAGATCAGGGTGATGGCAAAGAGACCCTCCAACCTGAAAGAGATGGAGCTCATCACTAAAAAATAATGGGCAAAAATACCAGTGGAGACATGCAAAAAGCTGGTCAGCAATAATAGCATAACAGCGTTTGATTGCTGTAATAGCCAGTAAAGGCTTTTCTATTGATTATTGAGAAGGGTATGAATAATTTTGGACATGCCACGTTTTGTTCAAATGTTTCCACAATGATGGCTCTTGTACATCGTCTTATTTTCTTCTGGGAGAGGTCTGTGTCATTTCTAATAAAAAAAAAAAAAAACTTGCTGATTGAATGAAACTAACTTTAAGTCAAAATTTGCCAGGGGTATGAATAATTTCAGGCTTGACTGTATGTATGTGTGCATATATATATATATATATATATATATATATATATATATAAACCCTAAACTAAAAAAAGAATAAGAAATTACAAATTTAACAGAAATTACTAAAGCTAATTTATACTCAATTATAAATAAAAATCAAAGCTAAATAAAAATAGAAAAAAAAACTAATAAAATAACAAAAGCACATAAAAAATTAAAACATTATTAAATACTACAATAGTATGTAATTAATACTAAAATAACACTGTGTGACAGGAGAATTTTTCAAAACGGGATCTTTGAACTTGTCTCAGGATGCAACAATGTTTTAAAACAATAATCTGGTGATTTTGTTAGTACTAGTGGGTATTAAAAAATGCTAAATGAAAAAGTATAAAATGCAACTAATTATTTACAGTATATACATTAATTGTGCATAGTTAGGATAGCAAAATAAATAAGGATATACAAGAAAGAGAAATTGCTTGGTGTATTTCTTGTTGTTGATGTCAGAAGGTGTGAATCCCATCAGTCTCCACAGTGTTTTGGTGCAAATGTATGTGCCAAATTGCTAATTTGGCTAATATGAATAGAGTTCAACAGTGCCTGCCAACTTTTTCATCAGCATTTGTTCTGTAAGTAGTTTTCACAATCAATTTTCCCAAAGGGATATTCTAGTCTTAGTTAAAGAGTTATAACCCATGAACCAAAACATCCAGCTGAATATTCAAATCAACATACTTTGATTTGAAGCAAAAAAAGTATTTGACTACAATCAACAGGAATCATTGCAAATGACAATCAAATTCAATCCTTGGTGATATACAATTCAGAGTGGTGTGCAATGGTTTTCTGAAATGAGAATTTTTTTTTAAATCAAATGTAAATTCATGTCCCATTTTTCTTTGTAAAATAAACATTACTTACACTATCAGATTTTTTTTTTATTTATATTTTTACATTTACGTTGTAATCAATATTCTGTTTATTGAAGCCTAGTATGAACCTCATCAAGTTAGTGTTTTTTAAGCATTTTACATTTATTTCAAAGTAATAACTCAAGGCAATTACAATTTAAACAGTATATTTTATTTGTGAACTTATGTTCAGCTATTCTTTTTGATGTTTATCTTCAAACTATTTGTGAATTTTTCAGATAATCAGTCATTAAAGCTCAGTAAATATTGGTCACAGATGCTGAGATTTACTTTAAATTTCACCAAGCTGATTACTCACTAAAAACGCCCACAGATTATGTTTTCATGGCATTTCAGGTCTTATTTTGATGTAACAAAGTGGTTATATCTAAGTGTGTGAGTTGTTTACTTACTCTTTTTAGTTAGTCTTCCCATTAACACCATTATATTGCTCATTCAGACTGATTGGCGAATGCGGATTGCTCACAAACACAAAAGGCGGGATTTTTTGCATGAACCAATCACAGTCTAACATATCCAGTCATATCCAATCATATCACGATGGAGGCACGCTTTAGGGGGTCTGTTAAAATTCTGTGGACTCAGGGGAGAGGAGAAATTTGCGGACTGCCGCTGTAACTTTACCTGCTGGTGTCACTGTTGGACAATGTTTCTTAAAAAATACGAGTGATTTATACACTTTTTAATGCTATGTTTTGTAAAACTGGTGTTGGTTTATTTTGAGGATACACTGCCTCACTTACCTCCTCAGGGGAAACACACCTTATAGCAAAACCAGATGAGAATCAATGATGTAGACTGATACAAAAAAAGGAAATCACTCCCATCAAAATCAATGGCACTTTCTGAACAGTGTTGTTGAATGTGTGGTGCTGTCCATGGTCCTGAACATCGTTCAGCTGAAGCTCTGATCCACAGTCTCTGGTTATCTCCCGCGGCTTCTGCTAGACCACTGAGACGCTCATGTTGAGTGTATATAGCCCTAAAACTGCTGATATATTTCTTTTAGACTGACGAAACGTCTTTCTTTCCTTCCGCCAGGCTTACGCCCTCTGTCTCCAGGCTCGAAACACATGCAGGGAATTCTTAATCTCCCTCCTCTTCAGTCCCGGGGCCTGTAGCACCAAAGCAGAATGTACAATGTCACAAAGATTTTCAGAAACAGCCTTGCTCTCTGCCTTCCTGCCCCCCTGAGGTATTCGGTGCAGGAGAGCACAGAGAGAGTGTGTTCTTTGAATACAGAGTATCTGTTCTGCTTTCAGGCAGTCTCCGCAGGCACCCTGACATTTGTCTTGTGTTTATGGCGGCCTATGAGCGGCCAGTGCTGTCCAGTCATTTACAGCGCACTTCTCCCACTCAATGACTTCCCCTACTAAATGTCATAATTGAAATTGGCGCTGATATTTATAGCATGTGGAAGTGCATGGAGCATGATGGCTGTGTGAACGAGTGTGTGTCTCTTAAACAGAGACACGTTTGAGTGTGCTTTCAGGTATCTCTAATAGAGATTGGTCGTTAAGATTAAGGTTATCTGGCAAAGGCTACAATAATGATGGTAAATGGCAGTGGAAGTCTGGCGTTGATCCTCAGCATCTTTTTTACTCTTACTGTAATATCACCTTTTATAATCCTCTAATAATAATAATAATAATAAAAATAACAAAGTGATACATTTGAATGATGTTATAAATTTGTTAGCTTTGTGAATACTACTACTACTACTACTAAATAATAATAATTAAATACTAATAATAATCTAATAGATAATTATAATATGTATAATACAAGTAATATTACATTTCATTTTAATGTAATATTTAAAATGAATAAAGAATTGTAAAAATTGTTAATTAGTATGTATCATTGCATATATCACTGTACACATATATCTCATTGGAATAATGTGTATATATCTTAATACATTAAAAATATTTTATAAATTACTAATTATTACTAGTATTTATTATTAATAATATTAATAATAATAAAAGTGATACATTTGAATGATTATATAATTGTGAGATAACATTGTTAGCGTTTGTTTATAATTTATACAATAATAATAATAATAATAATAATAATAATAATAATAATAATTATATACTAATATGAATCTAATGGATAATTATAATATTTATAATATAAGTAATATTAAATTTTAATTTATATTTAAAATTAATGTAAATTTTTTATTAGGAATTTAATAGTAATGTTGTTTATTGGTATGTATTATTGCATGTATCACTGTATTAAATCAGTCTCATTAGAGAGTATTTCTAGTAATTCATAATAATAATAATAATAATAATAATAATAATAATAAAAATTCTAATATAAATCTAATGGATAATTATATGTATAAAACAAGTAATATTAAAGTTAATTTAATTTAACATTAAAAAGTAACTTTAAGGATTTATTTTATTAGAAATTGTAATATTAACAACAACAAAAGCAATAATAATAATAATAATAATAATAATAATAATAATAATTAAATACTAATATAAATCTAATGGATAATTATAATATTTATAATACAAGTAATATTAAATTTCATTTTAATCTAATTTTTAAAATTAATGTTAAGAATTTTTTATTATGAATTAGGATTAGTCTCAGAGAGTATTTCTAGTAATTAATAATAATAATAATAATAATAATAATAATAATAATTATAAAACAATTCTAATAGAAATTCTAATAGAAGTAATATTAAAGTTACTTTAATTTAATATGTAATATTAAATATAATTTATTATAATATTAGTATCTTAACACATTATTAATAATTATTTAATAAATTACAAAATATTGCTTGTAATTAATAATAACAATAACAGTAGTAATAAAATATACTAATAGAAACCGAATGGATAATTATAATTTGTAATACAAGTAATATTAGAATTTAATTATTATTTAATATTTAAAATGAATGTTAAGAATTTGTTTTATTAAAAATTAAATATTTTTTGTTCATGTATATGCATCATTGCATGTATCACTGTATTCAGCCAATCTCATTGGATTATTGTGTATATTGTGTATATCTTAGACATTTTAAAATAATTGTTTATAATGTATTAAGTATTAAGATATTAATAATAATATTAATATTAATAATAATAATAATAATAATAGATCTTTAATTGATAATTATAATATTTATAATACAGGTAATACAAGTAACATTTTATTGTTATTTTCTTTTATTAATATTAAGAATTTTGTTTTAGTAATTAAATACACCTTTTTGTCCATTAATATGTATCATTGCATGCATCACTGTATTTAATCTCATTGGATTATTGTATATGTCTTAATACATTATAATGTAAATAATGTAATAAATTACTTATTACTAGTAATTACTATTACTACTACTAATATATTACATATTAATACATATTAACTATAACTATATAATGTTATTTTGCAATTTTATTAGAAACAAGCACTCATATTTTTGTTAAAAATTTTTATATTTAGTACTTTAACATTACTTGGCTATTTTTTTATGTTCATGCTCCTGCCTTTTCCGATTTGCCAGCATGCAACAAAAACACACATGCTTTAGGAATGCTTTATAAGTATTTTGTGATTGAAGATGAATAATTCGACTTCTAATGCTGATACCTTTTCTCTCTGTTTTAGACCATGTCTGCTCTTGAAAACAGCTGTAATGGTGTATATTTGAGATTGAAAGCCACCCGAACATGAGCCGAAGTAGTTTTCTGGGAATAATAAAGCCCACCGAATAGAAGTATAAGCCTACAGTTATCTGGCTCCTCTGAGGCCACTATGGGTGCCCGAGGTTGATTCATAGCAAGGCTGTGCCTTAAACCTTCTGTGCTGCATTGAGTTATTGGTTTATCGAAGAAAGAAAGCATAAATAAAGCATAAAAAAGTGGCAGTGTGAAATTAGGAAGAGAAATATTTGGCACCCTGCTTATTTTTTGTACAAAAAACCTCTGTCATTAATGTAAAACATGCTGTTGAACAGTCAACACCTAACAATCAGTTTTTCAACATAGGCTCTTTTTTTCTCCCACCCTGATCCGGTCATATAGATTTTAACAGCACAATCTAATTCAGCCATGCAGTTCAACTCTGAAACAGTGTTTAAAGTGAAACTACAGCAAATGAAACTTTTAGTGTTGTTTTCATGTTTTTCATTAAGTATACATGAATTTTGAACCCGAGCACAGCAAAGTTTGTTCTTTTAGCCAGAAGTAAGTTCTAAGTGAGTTATAGTTTCCCCAGAGTAAATTCTCTTGTTCCTGACATTAGAACAAAGAGTGTGTCAGTTTAGCAGAGCCTCGGCTGTATTTCAGTGCTTGAGTTTACAGGGCAGGCCCGTAGTCTGGCATACACATAGCGCAAGCCCCATTTTTCACTGTCACATCGCAGCGCAACACATATTTTTAGAGGGGACAGATCTCAAGGTATCAAGCGAGTGCATTTCTCCTGATAATACACAGCAAAACACTGTGTGGAAGTGATGGGGTGAATGCTGACAGCAAAGTGAGAGCCAACTTATTGCTTACAAACTACAGAGTCATTGTAAAAGTTTTAGCAATTATGATGATGATGAATATTTAAAGTTTAGAAGGGCATGACTGTGTTGTTGTTTTTTTTAAACCAACTTTTATGCATTTTGCCAAGTGGTTGGGTTATGGCTTTACAATGCAGGGCATTGACTGGGTTAATTACTATAACAACTGGGCTCAATAAGGACGGTCTGCTGGCCCGGGGCCAGTGTGAGAGAGAATTAGGTCACTGGATAGAACAGTCACTGTCTTTCGGGGTGCTGCTTTGCCAAAATCTTGATGTTTAGATGTGGTTTGAATAAAATTTCAAAAATGGCTTCTTGTAGTAACATTATTATTGTAGGAATAATAATAATGTTAAAGTACAACCCATTCGAGATTGTTAATGGTTTTTAAAGACGTTTCTTCTTATGCTCATCAAAGCTGCATTTATTTGATCAAAAATACAGAAAACACTAATATTGTGAAATATTATTTTCATTTAAAATAACGGTTTTGTATGTAAATATGTTTTAAAATGTAATTTATTTAAAGCTTTTGTAACAGTATAAACTACCATCTAAAAGTTTGGGGTCACTAATTATTATTCTATTTTGAAAGAAATCAATACTGTTATTCATTGACAGTTAAATTGATAAAAAAGTGATAGCAAAGACTTATATTGTTAGAAAAGATTTATATTTTGAATAAATGCTGTTTATTCATGAAGAATCCTGAAAAAAAGAATCACAGATTCCAAAAAATAAAATAAAATAAATTATACTAAAATATTAGATAAATAACTGACAATGAAAACTGAAGTAAAGACTTTTTCTCAATACTGAGAAAAAAGTCAAAATTTATAGGAAAAAAAGTCAGAATTGCAAGGCAAAAACTCACAATTCTGATTTTTTTCTTACAAATGTGAGTTTATATTTTGCCATTTTGACTTTATTTCTCACAATTGTGATTTTATATCATGCAATTCTGAGAAAAGTCAGAATTGTGAGTTTATATCTCGCAATTTTGACTTCATAACTTGCGATTGCGAGTATATCTCTCAATACTAAGAAAAAAGTAAAAATTGCAAGACAAAAACTCGCAATTCTGACTTTTTTTCTCACAAATGCAAGTTTGTATCTCGCTATTTATTAATTATATCATGCCATTCTGAGAGAAAAAAGTCAGAATTGTGTGTTCATATCACATTACTGACAATAAAACTTACAATTGTGAGTTTATATGACTTTTTTCTCAGAACTGAGATATAAACTCAGAGAACATATCAGTCTCCCCCCCCCCCCTCAAAATTTGACTTTATAATTTGTTAGAACTTTATATATTGTTAGAAAAGGTTTATATTTTGAATAAATGCTGTTCTTTTAACCCCTTTGCGTTTTTGTCAAATTTAACTCATTGCAAAATGTCCCGCAGGTGGAATGTTGGAGTGTTAAGAGGTTAACCTTTTATTCATCAAGAATCCTGAAAAAAAAATCACAGATTCCAGAAGAAAAAAAAATTAAGCAGTGCAACATTTATAGTAATTAATCAGCATATTAAAATGATTTTTGAAAAATCATGTGACACTGAAAACTAAAGTAATGGCTGATGAAAAATTCAGCTTTGTATCACAGGAATAAATTATATTTTTAAATATATTCATATAGAACACCACTATTTTAAACTGTAATAATATTAATAAATAAAAAATCTTACTTTTACTTACTTACACTTACTAAATCAAACTTTTGAGTGGCAGTGTATAAATTAAGTTGGTGTATTCTTAACTTTAAGAAAAATGTAATTTAAAAACTTAAGGAACTTAACTAGGTGATAGAAATTTAAACTTAAGGAAAGGAAAGACGTTTGAAAAATAAAAATATAACAGAAAAATAATGAAAACAATGAAATTATAGTGCATTTATAAAGTATTTAGACACATCCTGTATATATAAACTATTTAGACACTTTATTTATTTATTGCTTGCTTGATAGGGTTCTTTTTTCAAAGGAATATCTTGGCTTTAAAAAAAAATAAAAATAAAACATAAGGATTGAAAAGACATTTAATGAAAAATTTATTCAAAATGTTAATAAATATGAAAATAATGACTGATTTCAACTGTGCAAAATTTGATAGTGTAATTTGTAAAGTTGTTTTCACACATATGTTTTTGTCATTATGGAGTAAGGTATGGAAGTCAGTTTCCACCACTGAATAAACCATAAAAAAGGTAATTGCAACTTTTTATTTCGCAATTCTGACTTTTTATCTCAGAATTGAGATTCTGACTTTATAATTCGTAATTGCGAGTATATCTCTCAATACTGAGAAAAAAAAAATTCAAAATTGCAAGACAAAAACTCGCAATTCTGACTTTTTTCTTGTGAATGTGAGTTTATATCTCACTATTTTGACTTTATTTCTTGTAATTGTGAGTTTATATCATGCAATTCTGAGAGAAAAAAGTCGGAATTGTGAGTTTATATCACATTTCTGACATTATAACTTACAATTGTGAGTTTGTATCTCGCAATTCTAACTTTTTTTCTTAGAATTGGGATATAAACTCTTAGAGAACATGTCTTTTTTCCCCCCTCAAAATTTGACTATAATTCGCAATTGCAAGTTTATATCTCACAACTCTTAGAGAGCATATCAGTCTTTTCTTCCCCTCAAAATGACTTAGACTTTATAACTCGCAATTGCAAGTTTATATCTCACAATTCGGAGAAAAAAGTCAGAATTACGAAATATAAACTTGCATTTGTAAGAAAAAGTCAAAAACTCTCAATTCTGACTTTTTTCTTACAAATGCGAGTTTATATCTTGCTATTTTGAGAGAAAAAAGTCAGAATTGTGAGTTTATATCTCGCAATTCTGATTTTACAACTCGCAATTGCGAGTATATCTCTTAATGCTGAGAAAAAAGTCAAAATTGCATGACAAAAACTCACAATTCTGACTTTTTTTCTAACAAATTCAAGTTTATATCTCGCTATTTTGACTTTATTTCTTGCAATTGTGAGTTTATATCATGCAATTCTGAGAGAAAAAAGTCAGAATTGTGAGTTTATATCACATTTCTGACATTAACTTATAGGGAGGCACCGAAATAAAAATTCTTGGCCGAAACCGAAAAAGAGAAAACCAAGGCCGAAAACCGAAACACCGAAAGAATTATGCCAATTATTAGTACCATTGAATTTATGGCTATGACTGTGTACTAATCTTACTAAAATCAAGGCAATACAATTGCATAAATTAATATTAAAGTTTCAAAGAATAAATCAATTATATTTATTTAAACAATTATTATCAATCAAGTATTATATTACTTAAGTAACATATACATATATTTTGCTGCCTTTGTTTAAATTGTTTAATTTTTATAACACATTATCTTGTGGATCCATCAGTTCACATTTACAACTCTACGTGTTTCTCTTCCAGCAGGAGGCGCTGTCAGAATGGTACACAAAGCAGCACAGCAAATGACTTTGAAACGTGCAGCGCTCATATTTATTCAAGGGATAGCCTTTTGAAGGTTCATCGCAATTGATGTCTTCCAGTCCCCACATTTAAGACCACCTGAAATCATAATTAAGACTTTCTTAACCCCTAATAACACTGCAGTCATCAATGAAAATTAAGAGCTTTATTTCAAGAACCGACTTTCAAAAACAAACCTTACACAAAATACGTTTCTTTTTATTTTTTCCCACCATGTTCGGGGCACAAGAAAAATATTAGGGGACTAAATTTATATCAGCACATGATGTATAATCGTCTCTATTTGTCTCTGAGAGAATGCACGTCAGATGCTGAAAGCACTGTCAGTTTTTACTTTCACTTTAACATATTGCGCAGTTCTCACATTGCTTATGTGATATGCATTGGCTCACCTCCATGGTTTAAAATATAAATATTTATAAAAATACAGTAAAGAAAAGACATATCTTTAAAATATTGCGACGTAACACCAACGTAAAGCCATTGTTTTTCACTCACTGAAAGCTACATCTGTCTAGATCTCTGCTCTCATCACTGGCTGCCCGCATGACTGCAGACACACCCCCTCTTGAAATTTCGGCATTACAAGTTTTGCAAATCGCTATCCGTGGGTCAGATATATTGAAATACGTCCACACTGCAGACGTGTTGCTTCAGACAAGCACGTGCAGGCCGCTTTTTCTGTTTGCGTCAACATACTGTTTCGGCCATGTTGTTTCGGTGATAAAAACCGAAAATGCACTTTTGGGCCATTTTCGGCCGAATATTTTCGGTGGCCGAATATTCGGTGCATCCCTATTAACTTACAATTGCTAGTCTGTATCACGCAATTCTAAGAAAAAAAAAAAAATACAAAATTTGTGAGAGAAAAAGTCACAATTACCTTTTTTTATTTGTTGGTGGAAATGGGCTTTCCATACTAAGGAGTGTTGATTTTGGGAAAAATATTGTATACAGTACAAACATATGACAAATGTATAAAAAAATTATTAATACCTGCTGAATGCACTAAAATATGTGTCTAAGTTACTGAAAATGATTATCTTTTTAGATTTTAATATTTTACTATGTTGGCTTTCTTCACATTTTGCATTACATCTTTATTCATGTTGTATCCCAGCAATGTACAGAAAACAGATGTCATTCTAAAAAGAACTGTAAAGAAAAATCACAACATATACTTTCTGTCCTACCTTCCATATTCTGTCACTCAAACACGTCATGATAACATTGGAAGACAGACAAGGCTTCACGGGATCCTCTCAAACAAGCTTGAAATGTTAAAAGAGCAGTATTTTGGTGGCGTGTGGATCAAGGATGTAGCCAAATATCATCTTTTTTGAGTTGCCCATTGATTGCAGTTGTCTGCAGCCCCATGTCTGAGCTGTTTGATCCAGCCACAGAGGGAAAGGCCTGTCTGTCAGCCTCTGCTCCCATGTGCCTGGATTCTTCTGGAATCAAAGCTCCAGGCTGCGGGATTCCTGCTGGGAGGAACTCTGTAATCTAAAGTGAAGTCCGGACTTCTGTTTAGCTCTGGCCGGATCAAGCTCGAAGCAATAAGAGGGAGAGAAAAACAGCTGAATCACGCCAATATGTTTCATCGTCAGAGATGGTCTTGTTTTTGAGAGATACAAATTCAAACCTGTGTGGAAAGCGTAATAGTGAAGTTGGATCACGTGTGCCTTGATAACCAATCACATTACAGCACTGATGTCTTTTGAACTGAAGTCAAGAGTTGTGCAACAATCACTGTTTGCAGATACTATAGAAATCAATGAGAAGTGGTCTAAATTGAATCCTATCTGCAACAGTATTTGTTAGATAGACACTGAAATGTCAATATTAACATCCTAACAGCATCTTAAACATAAACACTTGTACAAAAAGAAACTTTAGACGTACAAATCTTTATTAATCCTTATGATGACTGGTTGAACTTGCAGTAGGTGACCAAGTTCAATAGTCAGGCAGGCACATAAAACCTCATTGAGCAGTAAGTAATAGATACATTTTGGGCAAGACTTGCCTTTCTGATGGCAAATTTAGGGAATGAAAGTCATTTGCACTCTTTCTGTGCCTGACTTTAATAGTTATTATTTACCCTAATGTTTATGTCACTAATTTAATGGTTTTCTGTGTTTATTCATTTTTAATTGGTAATCTAATCACAGAAACGAATGAAACCATTCTTTCAAATTAACTGTGTAAACTGCCAAATTGATTCAATTAAAGTTAAACATTTAATCTCATTTGTTATAAATATAATAAAATCAATCTATTAATTGTGTGAATTTGATCATCTTTAGTTTGTAAGTTATTCTGTCTGTACAAGTTCACATTCATAAAAAGGTTTACATACGTTTTAGACACTAGCGTTCAAAAGCTTGGGATCAGTAAGATTCTTTTGCTCATCAAGGCTGCATTTATTTGATCAAAAATCTAGAAAAAACAGTAATAATGTGAAATGTTATTTTAAACTGACTGTTTTCTGTGTGAATATATTTTAAAATGCAATTTATTCCTGTGATGCAAAGCTGAATTTTCAGCATCATTACTCCAGTCTTCAGTTTCACATGATCATTCAGAAATCATCCAATTTGCTGATTTATAATAAATATTCAAATCAGTTGTGCTGCTTAAAAATAGAAAATCTATTTTGAATAAATGCTGTTCGTTTTATATTTAAGTTTTTATTCTACAAATAATCCTGAAAAAAGTATCACAGGTTCCAAAAAAAAAAAAAAAAAATAATAATAATAATATTTAAGCAGCACAACTGTTTCCAACAGTGATGATAAATAAAAGTAATAAATCAGCAAATCAGAATGATTTCTGATAGATCATGTGACACTAAAGACTAGAGTAATGATGCTGAAAATTCAGCTTTGCATCAAATTACATTTTTAAATATATATTAGAAGACTTTAAATTGTTATAATATAACACAATATTACAGTTTACTGCGGTGTTGTTTTCGTCAACGATGACGATGACGAAATCATTTTGTTGACGCCACTTTTTTTCATGATGATAATGAGACGATGACGAGATAAAAATGGCTCGTTGATGACTAAAACATGACGAGACGTGTGTGAGTTTTCGTTGACGAGACGAGAATAGACGAAAATGTTAGTGGGTGGTCCGTCAGACGTTTAAAATGCATGACATTTCCGCTTATTGTGCATGCCAATTAAAACTTAAAAAGTATCTGACGCTATGGCAAGCCGTTTTAGCATTAAATACTCTTTGCTATACTAGTATGGCAAGCCATTTTAGCATTCTATCCTTGTTTGTCTTTTATGTTCTAAAACATTCCTTCATTATTGTAATTATTGGTGAAAATAGTCGATCCGGAAGCTCACATTGTGTTGAACTATAGATCTGCTATTTTCAGAACTTATAAGTGACACTACCCAACAGCAAAATACTTACTGACCTATATTAATTTGTTAAAAGACTACTTTTTTCCCTTTTTTTGACTAAAACTAGACTAAAATCTTTTTGACTTTTCGTCGACTAAAACCTTTTTGACTTTTCGTCGACTAAAATTGGACTAAAACTATCACATATAGAAGTGACTAAAACTAAGAAGCATTTTAGTCCAAAAGACTAAGACTAAGACTAAATCTAAGATGGTTGTCAAAAACAACACTGGTTTACTGTATTTTTGATTAAATAATAGAGACTTCTTGAAAAAATTACAAATCCTACAATATTTGTTTAACAATATCTTTACATTTAGTTGTACCTGTACAGTATATAAAAAAATATGTATACATCTGTTATTAACATATGATGTTAACATACAAACATAAATTCTTAATCCTGACTTCCTGTAGATATTAGATTTATCTATTGCTCTCTCTTTCTTCACAGCTTCACAGCATGTCTATTACCTCATGGCCACTGATATTGATTGCATGATGCATGATGAGCTACTGAACATTTCATAATTACCCCTCCGATACAGCTCCAAGGTAGAGTTATGTTAATTGGCAAATGATTTATCACAATAACCACCATTGCAGACTGATTATTGGCTCATTGTAGAACGAGAGAGAGAGAGAGACGTGGTTGAGAATAAGGTTTAATAAGTGATTTGTTTTAGTACATTAGTTTCCCTGTTAAACCCTCTCTTGTATTCGCAAACCTGCGGCTTCTGTCGGAGACACTGATGCTAATGTGAACATCATGTTGGTACATTTTCTATTGTGATATAACATCCTCCCTCCCCTGTGGGGATCAGTACACACGCCGCCCACAGTCACCCTTCATACCCCGTCACTGCTGCAGTGTATTCATCAAAACAAAGACTGTCCAGGCTTAATAAACGATAGCCAATTAAGGTAGTGATCTGTAGCTCTCTACTTATCTAGTTTCTCTGCACTCTGCTCAAATGCCTTTGTGCCCCATTGAAAACACTAATGGTCGCAATTAGCACATGCAAATATTTACCAAAGAATGGCATATGTGATTTACGACAGGCACGCTAAATACTTTCTCTTCTTGCTTTTTATGCGCATGTGCAAATAATGGTGCACACAAATGTGTTTGTATGCATTAACTGTATTAACTATTTTAAATACCAATTAAAATATCTATTTTAAACTTTTTTAACTGTTGTAATGGATATGTCTGTATAAGGTTGAAGTCAAAACTTTACACAGACCTTTCAAAATCTGCAAAATGTTAATTATTTTACCAAAACAATAGGGATCATACATGTTATTTTTTTATTTAGTACTGACCTAAATGAGATATTTCACATAAAAGATGTTTACATATAGTCCACAAGAGAAAAACATAGTTGAATTTATAAAAATGACCCCGTTCAAAAGTTTACATACACTTGATTCTTAATAAAGTGTTGTTACCTGATTGATCCACAGCTGTTTTTTTTTTTGTTTTGTTTAGTGATAGTTGTTCATGAGTCCCTTGTTTATCCTGAACGGTTAAACTGCCTGCTGGTTTTTCAGAAAAATCATTCAGGTCCCACAAATTCTTTGGTTTTTCAACATGTTTGTGTATTTGAACCCTTTCCATCAATGACTGTATGATTTTGAGATCCATCTTTTCACACTGAGGACAACTGAGGGACTCTATTACAGAAGGTTTTTGAATTTGAAGATGATGATGATTTAACTTATTTTGTCTTCTGGTAACAAAAAAAAAAAAAAATGATAATAATATTTTAGCAAAATAAAAAAATGCATTCTGTTCAAAAGTTTTCACCCCCAGCTCTTAATGCATTGTGTTTCCTTCTGGAGCATCGGTGAGCATTTGAACCTTCTGTAATTGTTGCATATGAGTCCCTCAGTTGTCCTCAGTGTGAAAAGATGAATCTCAAAATCATACAGTCATTGTTGGAAAATGTTCAAATACACACAAATGCTGAAAAACCAAAGAATTTGTGGGACCTGAAGGATTTTATTGAAGAACAGCAGGCTGTTTAACTATTCAGGACAAACAAGGGACTCATGAACAACTATCACTAAAGAAACAAACAAACAGGTGTGGGTCATTCAGGTAAAAACACAGTATTAAGAATCAAGTGTATGTAAACTTTTGAACGGGGTCATTTTTATAAATTCACACTATTATTTTCTTTTAAAGTCTTTTATGTGAAATATCTTATTCAGGTTAGTTCTAAATAAAATAATAAGATGAATTGTGTATGAGCCCTCTTATTTTGGTAAAATATTCAACATTTTGCAGATTCTGGAAGGTGTATGTAAACTTTTGACTCTAACTGTATAATATTTACAGTAATATGTACATACACTACAAAAAATTGGGTTCAATAAGGTTTTTTCAAAAGGATAGTTCACCCAAAAATTAAAAGTTAATCGTTCACCCTCATGTTGTTCCAAACCCATAAGAAAAAAGTAGTGAAAAGTGTTTTATGCCTCACATTCCTCTGTCTTTCACCATAAAGCTTAACTTTTTTCAGTTTTAGCTTATAGCATGCAAATTAAGAAATAAAATGTTTCCCTCTGCTGAGAGTTTCTAGCTGTAATATGAGAGAGCTACAAATACTACATTTCAGTTCAGTTTGTTCTTTGTATAGCATTTGTGTTCCAAAGCAGCTTTAGAGAACACAGAAAAATAAACAGGAGCTAAGACCTTAAGGCAGAGTTGACCCAGTGCCTCTCTTTTTGTAAAATACAGCATTTGGACAACTCGAATCCCAACTGCAGTGTATTCGTAACTGTTTTGATCTCAGAAATGTTGCGAAGACCCTTCAAACAACGCACCTAATCAAAATACACTTATCTTTAATGAACAGCACTCTCTGACTATTCAGTGTAATAAGGTCCATTGCCCCCCATCCCGTCCCTCCTTCTCGTCTCCATCCTTTGATGTGTCGAGAATGAGGGCTGTCAAGTCTAATTCCATTGCAGTTGTCTGGCAGCAACCCCACTTTTGTTGACTTGTGTGCGTACCCTCTTCAATAGCGTCCTCTTAAACAGAGACTGGACCCCATTTTGAAACTCATTTCAGCCATTAAGAGCCTCTTTCCCTCCAGCGTGAGTTTTTGAAATGGCTAGAATGCATCTTATCTATAGCCACATAGAGAAAAAATTTCCAAGGCGTCTATTTTATATCTGATGCAACAAATCAAGGGGCGTTATATCAGTAAAGCAGGCCGGTGTGTGTGTTTAAGCCCTGCTGTTATGAACCTCAGGGGTAGCTCAGCTGTTGTGTAAAACTACAGATCGATGTTAGCTTTAAGTAGTCCCAAACCCTCTCAGTGTGGTATGAAAAAGACTCAGAGGGGTAGAGATAGACACTGATGTAACTGAACCCTCTGACCTCACTTGGCAAACTTCCAAGGAGACCAAATGATGACTTAAAATGATGTAGCTATGTTAAAAAAATACACATTTTGTTATTATTTTTTAAAAATCTCTTAATGTATTATATTCATAAATGTGTTTAATGAGGTTTTTTCAAGATGGTTCACCAAAAAATGAAATTTTGTCATTAATTACTCACCATGTCGATCCAAACTTGTAAGATCTTTGTTCAGCTTTGGAACACAAATTAAGATATTTTTGATGAAATCCAAGAGCTTTATAATCCTGCATAGATAGCAACACAACTACCACTTTCAAGGCCCAAAACACAGAAAGGTAGTAAGAACATCATTAAAATAGTTAATGTGACATCAGTGGTTCAACTGTAATTTTACGAAGCTTTGAGAATACTTTTTGTGTTCAAAGAAAACAAAAATAATGACTTTATTCAATGATGCATGCATAACATACAGGTTGAACCACTCATGTCACATAGACTATTTTATCAATGCTCTTACTACCTTTCTAGGCTTTGAATGTTGTTGTTGCATTGCTGTTTATGCTGGGTCAGAAAGCTCTCGAATTTCATAAAAATATCTTAATTTGTGTTCTGAAGATGAACGAAGGTCTTATGGGTTTGGAACTACCTGAGGGTAAGTAATTAATGACACAATTTTCATTTTTAGGTAAACTATCCCAAAGTGTATTTAACATACTAATTAGTGATAAAAAGTTAAGAAATGGGATTTGCTTTACATATTAACACATTAATAAGTACAATAGAACAAAAAAAAAAAAAAAAAAAAAAATTATGAAATACACCTAACTAAAAAACTTCAAGCACTATCTCTACTAGAAATATGAAATAATACATAAATTGAATATTCAAATGTAAAGTGGAATCACTGAGATTTTGAGTGATTATTTCTATCCCATTACACTTGTGTGACATTGTAATTTTGTGCCATCACAAAAGTTATTTTTAAGCCTTTCGGTTAAAAATCAAGTAATTTTCAAGTGGGGTTTAAACCATTCAAGCGTAATAAGCAATGGAAAGATATTAATTTAGTATGCATACACTGTCTGAGCACACACGCCTGAATTACTTGCGCATAGAGACTGGTCACACACTTCAGATACACAAACTTGTGTGAAAATGGCCATCTTGGGCATTCATGTAAATGTAGTGTATTTCTTGTGTTATATTTATCTGTCCTATTCCTCATAATTATTTGTTTATTTGTTATTGTATCACTGACTGTGTTATGTCTTTAGTAAGCTTGAAAGTTTTTATATTAAGGTGATGCCAAACTCAAAAATGTTGATATCATAACCTTATTTAAAGCAAAAATAACTATTGTGATAGACCTATATACACTATATTGTCAAAATATTGGGACACCATCTTCTAATGAACAGGTTTAACCACTTTAGTAATTTCCATGAGTACAAATCTTAATGTTTAAGCATATAATAATATTCTAGGGAATTATCTGCTTCTAATTTTATAGCAACAGTTTGGACACAACCCTTTTCTATTCTAACATGACAATGCCTCTGTATAAAGCAAGGTTTTATACTTTTATATAAGAACTTGACCTGGTTCTGCATAAAGTCAAGTCATAATTCCAACTGAACACCTCTGGTGTGACTTTAAATGCAGACCTTTAGCCAAAAACTCATCACTAAACACCAATGACTTGTACATAAGGGTACAGTCATTTTAGACACTTCCAAAACTGGTGGAACAGAGATGGAAATACAATTTTTAAATACAGGAATTATGCTTCCATCTTTGTTGCCACAGTTTTGGAAGTGCCTTTTTTGTGTTCTAAAGAAGGGGGTGTTCCAATACTATTGTCCATATAGTGTATGTCATGACTCTGCGCTGCGGGTTTTCCCTCCTCCACTGGAGGTCGCTGTCTCTATTCCCTCCACACTCCATGCCTCATCACACACACCTGTCACTCTCTGATCACACAGCTGTTCCCCATCACCTAGGACTATTTAGTTCCCACTCTCCCACCACTCTTGGTGTTTGGATTGTTTTCAGTTTTGTGTATTCAGATGTCTGTCTTTCTTGCTCCAGTCTTGCTCTTGCTTGTCGTGTCTTGTTGTGCCGTGTTGGCCTTTTGTTTTGTTTGTTTGTTTGTTTAATTAAATATTCCTCACCTGCATTTTTGGACCCTGACCTCATTCATCTCTCACCGTGACAGAATCCAAACACCACTTATGGGTCCAGCGGGGAAGTTTCTTTTCGAGGCGGCGGTGCCCGCTCACTCTGTTCTCGATGCGGCGGCGTCCGCTCACTCTGTGCCCGATGCGACGGCATCCGCTCACTCTGTGCCCGATGCGGCGGCATCCGCTCACTCTGTGCCCGATGCGGCGGCATCCGCTCACTCTGTGGCCGATGCGGCGGCATCCGCTCACTCTGTGGCCGATGTGATGGCGTCCACTCACGTTCATCTGGTGGCGATGGCCGCTTACGGAGCGGTGGCTGTGCTGGAGCGCGTCCGCTTCATGGCGGCGGCAGAGGCGCTCCTTCGTGGGATGGCGGCCGCGCCGGTGCGCGATCACAGGATGGCAGCGAGTGCCGAACCGGTTCCTGAGTCCGATCACGTTCCTCACGAGGCGGCGGCGTCCGCTCACTCTGTTCCCGATGCAGCGGCGTCCGCTCTCTCTGTGCCCGATGCGGCGGTGTCCGCTCACGTTCCTCTCGAGGCGGTGGTGCCCGCTCACGTTCCTCTGACGGCGATGCCCGCTGACGTTCCTCTGGCGGCAGTGCCCGCTCACGTTCCTCTAGTGGCGGTGCCCGCTCACGTTCCTCTGGCGGCGGTGCCCGCTGACGTTCCTCTGGCGGCGGTGTCCGGTCGCGTTCCTCTGGCGGCGATGCCAGCTCAAGTTCCTCTGGCGGCGGTGTCCGTTGAGATTCCTCTGGCGGCGATGCCCGCTCACGTACTCTGGCGGCGATGCCCGCTCACGTACTCTGGCGGCGATGCCCGCTGACGTTCCTCTGGCGGCGGTGCCCACTCACGTTCCTCTGGCGGCGATGCCAGCTCAAGTTCCTCTGGCGGCGGTGCCCGCTGAGGTTCCTCTGGCGGCGATGCCTGCTCACGTTCCTCTGGCGGCGATGCCCTCTGACGTTCCTCTGGCGGCGGTGCCCGCTGAGGTTCCTCTGGCGGCGATGTCTGCTCACGTTCCTCTGGTGGCGGTGCCCGCTCCGGTGCCCATTCACGTTCCTCTGGCCCGCTCCGGTGCCCATTCACGTTCCTCTGGCGGCGGTGCCCGCTCACTTTCCTCTGGCGGCGGTGCCCGCTCACTTTCCTCTGGCGGCGGTGCCCGCTCACTTTCCTCTGGCGGCGGTGCCCGTTGATGTTCCTCGGGCGGCGGTGCCCGCTCACGTTTTTCCTGACTCCGGTCACGCCCTGCCCGAGCTCCCAAGCCCTACGCTGGTCTCGCCCAGCCTCCCGGAACCTTCGTCTCCGGGCCTGCTGCCGTTACATGGGCCTGGCCCGCCATCCCTCCCCCTGGTTCACCATTCCCCCGTTCCTCCTCCCTCCAGATTTTTTTTTTTCTCGGCCTTTGTGGAACGTCTGGAAGTCATTCCTTGAGGAGAGGGTACTGTCATGACTCTGGGCTGCAGGTTTTCCCTCCTCCACCGGAGGTCGCTGTCTCTATTCCCTCCACACTCCATGCCTCATTACACACACCTGTCACTCTCTGATCACACAGCTGTTCCCCATCACCTAGGACTATTTAGTTCCCACTCTCCCACCACTCTTGGTGTTTGGATTGTCTTCAGTTTTGTGTATTCGGATGTCCGCCTTTCTTGCTCCAGTCTTGCTCTTGCTTGTCGTGTCTTGTTGTGCCGTGTTGGCCTTTTGTTTTGTTTGTTTAATTAAATATTCCTCACCTGCATTTTTGGACCCTGACCTCATTCATCTCTCACCGTGACAGTGTATGTACAAGTCATTGGTGTTAATGAGTTTTTAGCTCAAGGTTTCATTTAAAATCACACATCAGAGATGTTTAACTGGGATTAGGACTTTGCTTTTTGCAGACCAGTCAAGTTCTTCCACACTGACTGAATCAATCATTTCAGTTTGCACCTTGCCTTATGAACAGAGGCATTGTAATGTTAGAATAAAAAAGGGTTGTTTCCAAACTGTTGCTATATTAGAAGTACATTCCCTAAGTAATTCCCTAGAATATCATTAAATGCTTAAACATCATGATTTGTATTCATGGAAATTACTAAAGTTGTCAAACCTTTTCATTAGAAGTGGGTGTCCCAATACTTTTGGCAATATAGTGTATGTATAATAAAAACACTTTTTGTTTGCTTTTGCAAAACGTTTGCTTTTGGCCAAAATAACTCCATAATCCATAACAGAAAAGCAAACCTGAAGAATTATTGTGAGGCTCACCAGGAAGGAAGAAAAGAGGCCTGGCTACTACATCAGTAAAATAACTGACCACATCAATGATCATGAAATATTCACAAACACAAGTGTATTGTGATGCACAGGAGCGTGTTATAGACTGCTGCATTGAGCCTTGTCATGACAGGTTGTTTATTATTGTGCTGAAAATATTTTGGAGGGAGGGGGAAACCACACATTAGATGTCTTCTGTCTGACAGATATCATTGAATTGGGTGTCCCAACCAAGAATCACATCAGTCTCTATGACAGCCATAGGCTGTGTAAATAGCCAAAACGTCTGCTGGCGTAGGTTTGGATGACATATCTGGTGTGGTTGAGTATTAGCATGTTAAGGTAGGCATTGGAATTTGCATGATGCTTTTAAAGTTGCAATGAAACAAGTATTGTTCAATTTTGGTATTGAATGAATTCTGTAATAATGTAATAAGTATGTTGTATGACAGACATAGACTGTGTGCTGCACTGATGTGCTGTAAGAAAGACAAATGGGTTGCTGCAGGAACATATGTTAGACAGCAGACAGACAGGCTGTAAGGTGTTGTAGTAACATTTTGTACAGAGGACAGACGGGCTGTGTTGCTATAGTAACATATGTGTTGAACAGTAGACAAATCAGTTGTATGCTGCTTTGTGTTTTATGAACGACGCAAGACCTAGACTGCTGTTGCACTAATGTGTCTTAGAACATACATATGGGCTGCGTGCTGCTACAATATATGCTCTGTATTTTGCAGCTTGACTGTAGTTTAACTACTTCACATTATATGTTGATTTTAGCTCAGAAAAGTAGTTTTGAAGTTATGTGATCTAACACTTCCTGCTGTAATGCGTAGCAGACAGACCGTTGCATGTGTCCCTTCAAATTTGGGTTTTGTGGGGGTTTTATTTGGTTTAAATATCATGAATATATCATAAAAATAAATGTGACATTTACAGTTGGAGTCAAAAGTTTACATACACCTTGCAGAATCTGCAAAATGTTAATTATTTTACCAAAATAAGAGGGATCATACAAAATGCATGTTATTTTTTATTTAGTACTTACCTGAATAAGATATTTCACATATATTCCACAAGAGAAAATAATAGTTGAATTTATAAAATTGACCCTGTTCAAAAGTTTACACACACTTGATGCTTAATACTGTGTTGTTACCTGAATGATCCACAGCTGTGTTTTTTTTGTTTAGTGATAGTTGTTCATGAGTCCCTTGTTTGTCCTGAACGGTTAAACTGCCTGCTGTTCTTCAGAAAAAATCCTTCAGGTCCCACAAATTCTTTTATCAGCATGTTTGTGTATTTGAACCCTTTCCATCAATGACTGTATGATTTTGGGATCCATCTTTTCACACTAAGGACAACTGAGGGACTCATATGCAGCTATTAAAGGTCCCATATTGTACACATTTCTGGAGGTTTATTTTATTTGTTGATGTCCTTAAGAATATATATTTGCGGTATAAGTGCCAAAATCCATCTCAATATATTTTTACAGCTCCTTTTTTAGGACCTCTGTCAAAAACAGGTCGATTTTGGCCCATCTAATTAATATTCATGAGCCTCTCTTCTTATTGGCCTGTTGTTTTCTGAGTGACGCACAACCAGGCCAATCACAGGTAACTACGGTCATGTATGCTGTAAGCGTAAGCGATATCAGAGCAATAGAGAGAGCTGATACTCAACAGGATATTTTAGAATTATCATTAATGTTTTTTCTTTTTCAAACACCGAATGCAGTAAGCTACATAACAGTTGCTTTAGTAAAGCCCCTTTCACAATGCGCGCTGATTCTGGAAAATTACGGGAACGAGCGCTGTGTGAACCAAAGCCAGAACCATAAAGGCAGTGTTGTAGTAATGATGCACGTTATCAAGCGACTCTTCACAACGAAAAAATACGTGCAAAGTGGAATGAAGCGGCGATCGGGCAGAGCCAGCACCTCACTATCAGCGCTGAAGCACAGTTTGTTCAGGTTAGTTTCAGTTTAGTGAAACGTACGCGTCGCATTACATCTCACATCCAAACGTCACATGTCTTTATGGTTTGTGTGTAAAGCACGCACAGATTCCGGAAAACAACTGTGAATGAACCAAATTAAACAATTCCGGAACAAATCGTGGGACACATTATCCGTGTATTTACCGAAATCGCTGTGTGAAAGAGGCTGAAGTTGACGTGCCGCTGGTCTCTTATATTCACATTGTTCTGAAGCCTGTGTAATGATCGTAGCTTGACATCTATAGACTGAACAGGGTTTTCTCCACTTGTTTTCGTGTTGTTGTTGCTCAATAATGGAATGGATGCGTTGTTGTCTGGGGGTTTGACAAAAGGAGGGTGGGACGTTGGTTGGTGACTGAAGGCGGTGACTTGAGTCGATCGGACGTCACATCGTTACGGAAGTCACAGCTGCTTGTGAAAATGAACAGCTACTTTAAGCAGGCTGTGTGCAGTTTACTGTGGATTGACTGTTTTGAAACTCATATGGTAGTTAGATAGCCCCTAGACCTTAGTTATCATGAAAAAAGCCAGGAAATTTTGATTTTGACGATATGGGACCTTTAAAGAAGGTTCAAATGCTCACTGATGCTCCTGAAGGAAACACAATGCATTAAGAGATGGGGGTGAAAACTTTTTTGAATTTAAAGATCAGGGTAAAATTAACTTAATTTGTCTTCCGGGAAACATGCATGTATTTACATGTACTTACATGTAAGTGTCTTCTGTAGCTTCTGAAGAGCAGTACTAAATGAAAAAATATAGCAAAACAAAAAAAATATACACATCTTCTTTTTGTTTTCACCCCCTGGCTCTTAATGCATTGTTTTTCCTTCTGAAGCATCAGTGAGCATTTGAACCTTCTGTAATAGCTTCATATGAGTCCCTCAGTTGTTCTCAGTGTGAAGGGTTGGATCTCAGAATCATGCAGTCATTGTTGGAAAGGGTTCAAATACACAAAAATGATGAAAAACCAAAGAATTTGTGGGACCTGAAGGATTTTTAACGAAGGAAGTTTAACTGTTCAGGACAAACAGGGGACTCATGAACAACTATAACTAAACAAAAAACACAGCTTTGGATCATTCAGGTAACAACACGGTATTAAGAATCAAGTGTATGTAAAATAATTAACTTTTGGCAGATTCTACAAGGTGTATGTAAACTTTTGACTTCAACTGTATTTGACATTTGACTTAAAAAAACAAAACAACTTTTCTATTTTCCAGTCAGATTTTCAGTTTTAACGTATGTTGAAAGCTATATAAAATCAAATAATAAAATAACAAACCATTTCAGTATAGATTTTGTGTTTTCAAAAAATAATATTGTCCCACTGTTGTGTAATTTCTTCCCCACCCAACATCTGTTCTGCTAATAAAGTTTTATTTAAACTCTGTGTAATTGTTTATCAAGGAGACTGCAGTTTCAGTGAAGAGCTTAGGATGAAAATGTCATAAAAATTCTAGTAGCTATGAAATTAACTATTTACATTTTAGAAATTAGCAAGACGTTACCCTCCCCCATCAAAAAATGTGATGAAAATGACACTCTGGTGGGAATTTTAGATAACAAAAAGTCTAAAATGATAGAATTCTGTTTGTTCTAAAATACCACAGGACCAAAAGTGCCCTAGTTTAAGAAGCATGAATATGCAACACACAGCAGGCCAGTAGCTGTAATTTTATGTTGTATAGCAGACAGACAGACAGACAGGTTGTGTGTTACTGCTGTCACATTGTGTAAAAAAGACAGAGATGCTATGTGATGATTCAGTAATCTATATGTTATACAGTCAGTAAAGGCTGTTCTGCTGTTCAGATATGAACTCTTGATATTTACAATTTGATAGTGTGAGCTTTATTTTTATGGATGAAGGTGCTGTGTGTTTGTGTTTGGTTGAAATAAGCACAGTCTGTCTCCTTCAGGCTGGTCTCATTCTCTGATTAGCTGTTTCTCTCCCCCATCTCTCTGTTTTTCTGGCCTACAGTTTAATTTATGTGTCTTCTGCCTGAGAGAGGGGAACAGACCGGCATTACAGAGGAGTGTAATTTATATTGATTTACCTTTTGGATGGAGGGATGGCTGAGGAAAGAGGGAGAGATGGGAGGAAGAGAGGGATGAAGGATGGTAAGTCTCATCTTTGAAAAGCCCATCCGTCTTTGCAAGGGGAGCCGTGGCAACCCTTTAACCTCCACAGATGAGATGTCTGTGCGTACACAGGATGTGTGTGTGTTTGTGTGTTCATTGTGTGCATTTGTGATGTACCTTCACGCCTCAGGGGAATTGAAATTAATAGCATAAGGGTTGCTTACATGCGTGCAAGATTTTGCCTGACAAAAGACCCAACAAAAGCAAAAAGAACATTTGCCCCTTATCCGTTCAAGCGAGTCAGTGTATTGCACTGAGAGCTGCAGTATAGATCACACATACCATGCACTTGTGTTTTTCTTGATCACAGCTCTTTCCTCAAGCAAAGTAAACCATGACCGTATAGAAATAAACACTTTTTAAAAATAATTTACAACAGCCATATTTATAACATACTTTTTTTGTTATTATTGTGTGTGCGTGTATGTTAAATGTGTGTGTGTGTGTGTGTGTGTATATACAGTATATATATATATATATATATATATATATATATATATATATATATATATATAAAAATAAGTAATGTATTTGTATGTAATGTATTTAAAACAAAAAATACACACACACACACACACACACACACACACACACACACACACACACACACACACACACACACACACACACACACACACACACACACACACACACACACACACACACACACACACACACACACACACACACACACACACACACAAAACATAAGATATTATATACACTATATTGCCAAAAGTATTGGGACACCCCTTTCTAATGAACAGGTTTGACTACTTTATTAATTTCCATGAGTACAAATCTTAATGTTTAAGCAAATAATGATATTCTAGGGAGTTGTGTGCTTCTAATTTTATAGCAACAGTTATAGAATATCATCATTATACAACAGAATATCATTAGATGCTTAAACTTTAAGATTTGTACTCACTGAAATTACAATAGTAATCAAATGTTTTCATTAGAAGGGGGTGTTCCAATACTTTTGGCAATATAGTGTATATATGTCTATATTTAATCAAATTATACAGTTATTTTTGTAAATTAATACATTTCTAGAAATGTGTTCATGTGTTTATATAGACTTATTTTACAGACTAAATTAAGTATATAATTCATTTATTAAAGTAAAAATTTGCTTGTTTTTTTATTTGTTTAAAGTTTTGTTAAAAACTTCTTGGTTTTTGAATATAAGAAGGTTGTTGCTAGGGATACAGCTATAGCCGGAGGTAACACAAGTCGTGCAAAAATTTAGTTTGCTTCTTCACTGTTCGTTTCATATTTTCCTGTCCATTCAGCGAGATTTTAAGAGATTTTGAAATAAAGCTATAGATAGATATATCTGTTTGAAATGAAAATGAGCGAAACCATGTTTGTGTGAAATATTGTCAGAATCACTGTTCCTAGAGCACAGCTTTTACTGAACGCACCAGCGTGATTTAATTACATCTGCTGAGGAAAATATTGCCTGTAGCTCCTAGTAAAAAGAGTATTTGTTATTCTCTTTTTTTCCCTTTACACATGCTCTGTGTTTAAGGGAAGCTGCAGGCATTCAGTTTGGCCCTCATCAGCAGAAATGGCTGACTCCATTTAACCTCTAAAAACCCTTAGCCGCTTTGCCATGACAGACCCATTCCTAAAAATGTGCACTTCTGACCCACACACACACAGCGACCCTGATGCATATTGTTCTCATTTTTTTTTTTTTTTTTAGAAATGGTTTGTGCATATGTAAATGACAGCCATATGTATTGTACTGTAAGTTTTTATTGTCACATTTCTGTGATCACTTCTCTGTTTGTGACATAAAACAAGCATGTCATATTTTTGTTTTTGTGTTACTCTGAATGATGGTTAGCTAGCGGCAGTGTGTCTCTCTGGGTCGCATGAAAGCTGATTCCAAGCTTCTAGTTTAATGGTGACGGTATCAAATGTTTCCAAAACACAAATGTGTGAGATTACAGTTATTGACCAGTGGCAGCACATGTCCATCGGTCAACCGCAGGTGCAAACGTGGTCAGTCTGGTTTGGCAACGCCACAGATCTGCAGAGGAAACATCTGCACGGTATTGTGCACTTGGCCTTACAATCATTGGCTGTGATCTCACCTTCATCTCTGACATCTATGTGTCCAGCATTCAGTCATAAGTCAGAAAATTCCCTGAGGCTTTGAATCAGCTGCCTCCTGGGGCAGCCGTGGCCTAATGGTTCGAGAGTTGGACTTGTAACCCAAAGGTTGCAGGTTCGAGTCTCAAGTCCGGCAGGTATTGTAGGTGGGGGGAGTGAATGTACAGCACTCTCTCCACTCTCAATACCACGACTGAGGTGAGTCCCTTGAGCAAGGCACCGATCCCCCAACTGCTCCCCGGGTGCCGCAGCAATGGCTGCCCACTGCTCCGGGTGTGTGTTCACTACTGTGTGTGTGCACTTGGATGGGTTAAATGCAGAGCACAAATTCCTAGTATGGGTCACCATACTTGGCCTCACTTCACCTCCTTTCCTGTCCGTTCTTTTTTTATCCTAGAGTGTATCCCACTTTGGTGTAGGGTCTACTTGTTTGCATGCCTTTAGGCATCGTCAGGGAGGATTTTGACCTCTGCCAGACAATCAAGCCACTTTTTCAGGCGACCATGTAGTCATCGTCCAGGTGGTGATTGGTAGGCCGTTTTCGACATTTTAGCATCACTGCTTCTGATGACATGGCCATTAGGGTTGGGCATCGTTTTGATTTGAACGATTCTGATTCCGATTCCGATTCTTCCTTTCGATTTTGGTTCTTTTCGATTCTCAATTCCGATTCTTTGTGGGCTGGAGTCAAAACATGTCACAGGCTCATTAGATTTCACAGAGGATAATTTTATTTTGATTCAATATGAGTTTTAGTTTTAGGAGCTGCAGCCCATGTAGGAGAAAATTAGGAATGCCTCTGCACCAGACCAAAAAACAGATTTATATATGCAGAACTTGCACCCTGGTCTGGACTCTCTGTACATGACGAGACAGTGGACCTGCGCAGCACGTCACACACGCTACACCCCTTAATTTGTACATCATGCAGGCGTAGGTGTTTCGTCATATTCGTAGTGCATCCTCCCGTGCAAGATATCATTTTGTCACATGTGTTGCACTGTGCCGACCCAGGCTTTTTTAGGGTGTACTCACACTAGGCACGGTTGCCGTGAACCGGGCCCGAGTACGATTGTCTCCCCTCCCCACTCCCCCTCTGGCCTGCACTCACATAGGGTTTCAGCATTCGTGCCGGAGCACGCTTACGTAATTATGGTTTGACGGTTTCAGGATAAACAGGAAGAGCGCGCTCTCGCTGAACGCAATTTAGTCCATCGCTTTTTACTTTGTGGATAGTAATTTTGAGTCGTTTGTTCCGCGGTTGTCCACAGCCTATTGTTAAACATGTCTATCGCATTTGTGGCACGAAACTTTTCGCGCAATCGTGCTGCTTGTATGAGGAGGTTTGCAAGGTACCAGCTGAAGTGCAGCAAGGACTTTGCAGCTTTGATTATGGACTATAAAAACGCTGATTACCTTGCAAAAACGCGACATCATGCGTCCTGTTCCGTGCTCCAGCACGGTTAGCGCTCACACTGCATGCTAACCGCGCCCGAGTCCAACTGAACCGTGCTCTGGCCCACCTCTTCCAAGCGGGCCAGGGCCGGCTCGGAGCACTCACACTAGTCAAACGAACCGCGCTTTGGTGGTCAAACGCACTCGGGTACGGTTCAAACTGCCTAGTGTGAGTACACCCTTAGTGTGAAATAAAGCCACACTTTTGAGCGCCGCTTACCGTGCTCCATAGCTGCAACTGAACAAGCGCACGGCAAGCACTTCCGGAAATACGGTGGCCACAATGGAAACCAAAACTTGCGTGTTTGGAACCGATGATCGGAATCGAAAACAAATTTTATAAACGATTCCAATGGCATCGTTATTTTTTTAATGGTTCCAAGTTGGAACCGGTTCTCGATGCCCAACCCTAATGGCCATACCAGCGGAGTCAGGCTTTGTGCATCTTTTCGACTATGGGCGCCATGCCCATGCGCCTTTGGACGTCTTCGTTCCTGACGTGGTCGAGTCACAAGGCCGAGTGACCAACGGAGCATCTTTATCTCAATATCTGCTTGTGCTTGTTGGTTGCTGGCCATCACTCAGAACCATACAGCACGACTGTGCATACAACGGTTTTGTAGATCTTGCCCTTGAGTGGTATGGTCACAAAGAACACCCGTAACTTGTCGCCATTTGTCAAATGAAAATTCACAATGGGATGTTTTGCTGTTTTCTTAGAATGAGAAATAGAAAAGCCTGGAATGAAGTTGGAGCAACAACTCTTTGAGCGGTGCGACACACAAGGCTTCATGTTTGAAGAATTTTTGTAGGCGGAGGATATAAAAAATATACACACAGAAATGCAGATGTCACAGAGATGGAAGAACAGAAGCTGCTACGAAAGTGATAGATGGGTCAAATGTAATACCCAACAAGACTGTTTACAAAAAAATCCATCAATCTCAGTTGGACTTTTGAGTAATATAAATCTGCATGTCATCAGCATAACAGCGATAGCCGAGACAACAACAGATGATTTGACCAAGGGGATGCGTGTTGATTATAAAAAGGAGAGGCTTAATGCAGGGGGACACCTTGAGTGAGGGCCGCTCTGAAGGATTTGTGTTTCTGGAGAGATGATAAATCATCTGTCAGCGGGGCAGGAAGTTAACTAGGAGAGAGTGGTGCCAGTGATACAAATACGGTGCCTTGCGAAAGTATTCATACCCCTTCATTTTTTTTCACTTTTTTTTACTTTGCTGCCTTATATTAAACTGCTTTAAATTACTTTTTCCCCACATCAGTCTACGCATCTTTGCAAATTTATTAAAGATAAAAAAATGTAAATGATTCCATTGCATAAGTATTCATACCCTTATCTAGGACAGTCGAAATTTAGCTCAGGAGCATTCATATTGCCTGTGGACATTACTACACTTCAAGTGAAGTTAATCTGTGGCAAATTCAATTGAATGGGTATGATATGAAGAGGCACACACATCTTAATAAAAGGTCTAGCAGCTGAAAATGCTTATCAGAGCAAAAACCAAGCCCTGAGGTAAAAAAAAAAACTGCCTGTAGAGCATCAGAGATAGATTTGCATCAAGCCACACATCTGGGGAAGAGTTAAAAAAAATTCTGCTGCATTGAAGGTTCACAGAAGCATGTAGTATCTTCAAACTGAAGAATTGATGGAGAAGGATCTTGGCTAAAGTGGTGACCAAGAATCTCAACATCACTGCAACACTCCACCAATCTAGGCTTTATGGCAGTGTGGCAAGACTCAATCCTCTCCTCAGTAAAGACACATGAAAACACACTTGTAATTGAAACCACCTAAAGGACCCTCAGACTGTGAAAAACAAGATTCTGTGGTCTGAATGAACCTCAGTTCCAAGCGTCATGTTTGAAGGAAACCAGGCACTGGTCTCCTGCAGAGAACCATCCCAAAAGTAAAGTGTGGTGGTAGCAGCCTCATGCTGTGGGGCTGATTGAGGCACTCGTCAGAGTAAAAGAAATGTTCAGTGCACCAAAATATTCAGATAGCCTTAATTAAAACCCAGTCCAGAGCATTCAGAAACTCAGACTTGGCAGAAAGTTCACCTTCCAACAGGCCAGTGAACTGAAGCACACAGCAAGAGTGGCTTGTAGACAACTGAATGGACTGAATGTCCTTGAGTGGCCCAGCCACAGCCTGAGCTTGAATCCAATCAAACATTTCTGGAGAAAACTGAAAATATTTGCCAGACCCTATACAAGCTGACAGAGCTTGAGAGGTGAGGTGAAGAATGGCAGATAATTGCCAAATGTTGATATATCCAAAAAGACATGAGGCTGTAAATGTGCTTTAACTAAATACTGAGTTAATACTTATGCAATGTACTTATTTCTGTTTTTTTTTTTTTACATTTATGATGAAGTTGTGACAGTTCTGTTTTTGCTTTGTCAGTATGATGCATGTAGATTGTGAAAGTGTAGATTGATGTGGAAAAAAGTCATTTAAAACAGTTTAACATAAGACAGCAACATAACATAAAATGTAGAAAAAATGAAGGGGTATGAATACTTCTGCAAGGCACTGTAGCTGAGAGTTGAGAAAAGAGCATGCTGTGACGGACTATGCCAAAACTTTTATCAGATCAAGCTACATAAGAATACTAAAAGCCTGAGAGTCTGCAGAGACAAAAAGATTATTAATGACTCTGAAGAAAGCTGTCTGGTTATTGTGAAATTGTCAAAAAACTGAAAAGTCTTATCGGGATTATTAGAAAGCAGATGTGACTGTAGCTGGCAGGGAGCAACTCTTTTTGTAAGGTTGGCTAAGAGAGGGAGAGATTGGTGTGTAGTTATTGAATTCTTAACAGTTTTGGTGACTGCAGCAGTATTTGAGTTCACTGAAATAGTGACAGAAGCAACACCTTTATTTATCAAGTGAGAAATGGGCTCAGAGCGGTTGGGACAACTCAAATTACATAAGTTACATTTCATAATGAATACTTTGACAGGGGATTAATGTGTAAACCCATGGATGGACATCTCTAGGGTCTATTTGTGTGGACTTGCATGTAAGATTGGCATGAAAAGAGTCACAGTAAGTAGTTCTTTTGTGTAAGCTTTAGGAAACCTGGGGTTATGGTGTTCAACCTTTCAATTACTTGTTCAGAGCTTTAGCCTCTACCACACCAACAAACTCTTTTCTGCTCTCAATGTCTGACTTTTTCTTTAACTTGAGAGCTCTGCAGTGATGTAACTGATTGAAGAAACAGTCACTATAACGTCATTCATATGCATGCAAAGGCAGGAAATTGGAAGCACAAGCTCATGTGATTTTTGGCAAGTTGACCAAAAATTTGCTAAGCTAAAAGCTAATTCTAATTGATCATCTCTAGTTAGCTGTTCTAAGCATCAGCATCCACAGGACACAATTGACTTCTTCAGGTTACAGCTGACTACTCTGCCTGATACTTGAAACTGCAGTGTTTTTGTTGTACAGAAACATGGCGTCCTGACAAGATCCCATACATCACTAGCCTTTGTTAACTGCTAGTAGAGGTTCATGTTGTGCTATCTACTCATTCATCTGCCATAATTCAATACCACGGCGACTGTGTCTGTGTAAGCACCATTGAACATTCTTTATGGGTTTGCAAGAGCAGTAAAGGCTAAAGGTCATTCCGTGTCAACTCAAGTTGGTCCTCGTCTCAAATTGTCAATATTTTTGGTGAATAAAGATAAACATGTATAGTGAGGAAAGCTGAAATATTTAATGTCACAGATGCATATTTACTCAATAATCCACTATTTTTGTAGAGGGGGGTTAAAATGACAGTTTTAGAGGGAAATAAGCTACAATTCTAGTTTCAAAATTATTATTCAGGCATAGTTCTTTAAATACAGTATATAACGTGACCAACATTTGGTTTTCGAATACTGAAAATGGTTATTATTTAACAATCTGGAGATCAAGCTGCATTGAGATCCCCATATCTCTTGATCTGAACTACATAGGGCCTTGAAAGTGAAGACTCTAAATTAAATGTTTATTAAGAATCAGAATTTAAAACCATACTAAATATCTGTTTAGTACTTCTTGAGTTACTGGCATGCAAACATTGAAAAAATTATATTTATGGCACTCTGACAGGTAATGTTTTGTTCTGGCAGATGTTTTGACAGACGTAAACAAAGATACATTTCTAGTTTCAAGATTATTTCTTCTTTAGACAAATTTTTTAAAGAAAATAAGTATCACCTGTATGTAAAGTGATTCACATTTGGTTTCTGACCTCTGGAAATGTGTACAATTTAACAATTTACTCCTGAGGCCATATTGATATTGCAATATCTCTGGAACTGAACTATTTAGGCCATTGAAAGTTAAGATGCTAAAGGAGTTTGTTAAGACACAAAATCCAAAAAGGCCATTAAGAAATCTTTAATACTTCTTAAGTTACAGACATGCAAACTTTTGAAAAAAAAACAAAAAAAAAGTTTTTCTTTTCTCGTTTTTGAATGGCCACCTTTGGCATACAATGTAACAAAGTTTGCTAAAGTCAATAGATTTTACTAATAGACCTACCAATCTCTGTGTAAAAATAACATAATGATTCTGCTGTCATTCTGAAGTCATTACCACCCTGTAATTTGATTTCGAATCTCAGGAGAAAATTGTCATTTAGATTTTTCTCTACAAAATAGTGAATTACTCAGTAAATATACATCGGTGGCGTTTAATTTGTTTGGCTTTCATCACCATACATATGTATCTTTTTCTCAGAAATTTGAGCTGGGGAAGTTTCTGAAATTTGGTTGATTTGACAAGGAGTGATCCTAAAGGTTTCAGAGGGTTCCTCTATTTTTTTTTTTTTTTTGGTTTAGGTTCTCAGCATGATATATTGGTATGCTGATGTTCCCATTACTTTTGACTTATTTCCTAACAAGTAGTTTCTTTTAACCAGACAGGTTCTTCTAGTGTAAAAAATGCTCACAAAGCTAGATTAGAACCCAGTTCCCATAACCATCAGAAATCAGCCTGGTCTATATGAAAATTCAAGCAGTTTTCAGTAAAGTTGAGCCCCACAACCTCCAGCAACAGGTAAATCTTCAAAGCTAATATATAACATCAAATCCTAAAATTCCAGTGGGCCTGGAAGACTAATTAGTTCAGGAACACAAAGCTAATACCAGAGCCAATATGGTCTAAAGCCACATCCAAATGCACATTCACTCTAGGAGGGGTGTGTGTGGTTTCTCATTCCTCACTTATTATGGACGCATAGACACCTTATGAAGCCTTTTTCAATTACCCTAGCTCCGTCGTTCTTCTTGCTTGCTGTAATTAATAAGCCTTTATGAATCCCAATCTGATCTCAGATCGGGTTTGGACATATTTGATAAGTAAAATGGAATCTGTGAAAGGCCACGCTGAATGGAAATGTAATTACCTCTGAGTCTGGGCATACGTGAGCAGCCGGTCTGCACCCCTTCTTCCGAACTCAGGTTAAACGTGCTCATCATCCTCCGCTAATGAAGCACCGGACGCTGCGGCGCTTGAGCGATTTGTTTTGGCAGGTTCCAGATGCGCGCCTCTCTCTTATTTGCTTTGGTTAAGAGTCCCTAAAACAGCAATCGTTTAATCAGGCTAATGTTCCAGCTCGATAGGTCTAATGAACTTCAACTGGGTTGTGTCGTCTGAAACGTTTTTTCTTCGCTCGCTTGCTTTAAGACACAGTCTTTCACGTTTTGATGAGCATGGCGTTAATATTGCACCCTGTCGCCACCCCCTCCTACTCTTTGGTTTGGATAAACAATTTAATCGAGTAAAATGATTTTATAGTCCAGTAATTACAATTGTATACTAGCGTTCAACTCAAAACACCCTTTGCCTGGTGAGATGTTTTCCTGAGCCAGTATTTGTACAGTATATTAATCATTTTTACAATAGATACAAAAATCATGAATTCTAGTAAATGTACTAGATTTCTAGATGCTTTTCAATGCTATTTATTAAACACTTTTTTTATTAAACAAATTTTACTGTGCCACTGAAGCTGAATGTATACTTTATAGACCAAATTTATGTTTTAGCCTTATGCATCGATTCAGTTTTTGTTTACACAAGTATTTGTATAAATGCAAATATTAGAAGATATTAATCAGAATTCGGTCATATTCCAGTTATATGAGCACAATGTAAACTCATAAAACCCTTTAGCATATTCTAATGCAGGGGTGCCCCACCCTGTTCCTGGAGATCCACCATCCTACATAGTTTAGCTCCAACCCTGATCAAACACAAAATGATTAAGGAGTTTACACTTGAGCTTATATATTTGGAATATGACCAAATTCTGATTAATATCAGAATATATTCATATTCATGTATACAAATTGTTCATTAAAGACGAATATGCTAAATGTTTTATTCAGACTTACAGAAATCAGAATATTGGCTTAATGTGGTTGAGTTTACACTTCCTTTTATATATTTGGAATATGACCAAATTCTGATTAATAGCGAAATATATTCCTATTTATGAATACAAATTATGTTCATGTAAGAACGTGCAAAATGTTTTATTGATACTTACAGAAATCTGAATATTTGCTTAATGTGGTTAATACATTTACACTTCTGCTTATATATTTGGAATATGACCAAATTCTGATTAATATTGGAATATATTCATATTCATGTATACAAATTATTTTCATGTAAGAAGAATATGCTAAATGTTTTATTCACACTTCCAGAAATCAGAATATTGGCTTAATGTGATTGAGTTTACACTTGCGCTTATATATTTGGAATATGACCAAATTCTGATTAATATCGGAATATATTCATATTCATGTATACAAATTATTTTCATGTAAGAAGAATATGCTAAATGTTTTGATACTTACAGAAATCAGAATATTGGCTTAATGTAATTAATGAGTTTACACTTCTGCTTATATATCTGGAATATGACCAAATTCTAATTAATGTCAGAATATATTCATATTCATGTATACAAATTATTTTCATGTAAGAAGAATATGCTAAATGTTTTATTCAGACTTCCAGAAATCAGAATATTGGCTTAATGTAATTAATGAGTTTACACTTCTGCTTATATATTTGGAATATAACCAAATTCTGATTAATACTGGAATATATTCATATTCATGTATACAAATTATTTTCATGTAAGAATAATATGCTAAATGTTTTATTCAGACTTCCGGAAATCAAAATTTTGGCTTAATATGATTGAGTTTACACTTCTGCTGTTATATTATGACCAAATTCTGATTAATATATTCATATTCATGTACACAAATTATGTTAATGTAAGAAGAATGTGTAAAATGTTTTATTCAGACGTACAGAAATCTGAATATTTGCTTAATACATTTACACTTCTGCTTATATATTTTATAATATGACCAAATTCCGATTAATATCGGAATATATTCATATTTATGTATACAAATTATGTTCATGTAAAAACAATGTGTAAAAATGTTTTATTCAGACTTTTAAGAAATCAGAATATTGGCTTAATGTGGTTATTGAGTTTACATGTTTGCTTATATTTTTGGAAGATGATAAAATGTTTGATTAATATTTTCACATTTATATATACAACTTATCTTCATGTAATCAACATAGGTATGAAATCCATTTTTTTAGTCAGTTTAAAAAATATGAATTAAAAGATAAAAATTATAACGATAAGTGGATTATCTATTTAATTATGAAAAAAGTGTACACACAATATGTGCCAATATTAAAAATAAAATCCAAATGATTTTCATTTTCACTTTGAAGCATTTTAGTTATTTTGCTAAATAATTTAGTCGACTCATAAATTTAATTTCACATTCTTGACAACAGCACACAAAAGTGCGATAAATTGCAGAAACTAGATCATGAGACTTTAGGCCGTTATAAATGTAAGCCAATGTTTCTTATAATATTTGTAAAATGTTATTTTAAAAACTAATGTCTTCAGTTAAGTGTTTCTTTAATAACTAGACTAGACATGCTCTGCTGCAGTGAATATTCAGAATATGTGCTTACATGACTTTGAAATTCTGATTAATACCAGATTTCTAATAACCAGAATATTGGCTTAATCTGGTTTTTAGACTGCACTAATAATACACAATAATCAGTAAATGACCAATTAATATCAGAATATTTGTGGTCATGTAAACATAGCCAACATCTCTCGAGTTGACGCCACACAGTGAATACATTACAGCAGAGCATATGAAAGCACCTGAGTCATGTTTAATCCATATTTCCCACCAGACAATTCCCTGAAATGTCTTCCTGCTCTGAGGCATGCTCTCTGGACCAGACAAACGGTATTTCTGGAAGTCCCAGGAGGAGTAAAACCCATGCATCAGGGATACTACTGGAATGAGGTAAGGTGGATGAGACCGAATGGAGGAGCCACTGTAAAAAAATAAATAAAGTGCGGTGCTGCTATTCGACAGAATAAGGTAGAGTGGAGTGAAGGCAGGAGTAATGTGGCCTGGTGCGTGTGTGTGCAGTGAGGGGCGTGTGTGTGTGAGAGAGTCTGATGCTGCTGTTCCTGCAGTAGTCCTGTAGTCACCCTCGTTGAGCTGGTGAGCCGGTCGGCTGCTGCCATTGCTGATACTGCTGCAGGAGAGGATTCCTATCTGATGCTGGGATAGTCACATATACTACAGCAGAAAGAGGCAAAGAAAGGCAGAGGTTTCTGCTAACCTTCCTTGGTCCCGTTGATACCCCGCTTTGTTTTTTACGAGGACAGAGGAGGAAAGAGACTCTTCAGGTGTGAAAAGGAACTCTGAGAGAGGAGGCACGCTTGGCTGGACTGCACTAGGGGGCGAAGGTAGGGGATCTTTACTTTGGAGTAGGGGGGTGACAGTGTGTGTATTTGTGAAAGTGATGGGACAGTGTGTATAGAATGCAGTAGTTGCTTGAGTTTATGTATGGTGGTAAGATTCAATCTTAAGAGATTTATATTAAGTCTGAGTTGTGTGGGTACACTGCAGGCACTGTGTCAGGGCTTTTAGCTCAGAGTGGGTGTACAGGGTTCTGAATGTGTGTGTGTGTGTGTGTGTGTGTGTGTGTGTGTGTGTGTGTGTGTGTGTGTGTGTGTGTGTGTGTGTGTGTGTAAGAATCCGGTTTGCCTACATTTAAGTACAGTAACAGTTCCAGGGACGAAAACATCTAATTTAGTTAACTAATTAAGCAAATACATATTTAGAAAATAATAATAATAATAAATTATTATTATTATAAATAATTACTATAGGTTTAGTATAAGTAGTACACTGTAAAACAGTGTACAAACTAATACTAATAATGATAATAAAAAAAATGTTTAAATTGTTTTAATGAATTATGAACAATAATAAATGTAATTGACAACAACAATATTTATTACTATTATTATTGTAAATAATTATAATTATTTTAAAGTAATGACTAAAGTTGTAACAGTATACATTTTAATAATAATAAAAACATATATAATGTTTATATTGTTTTAATGAATTATGAATAATTTTAATAAATTAAATTAACATTTTTTATTTTATTGTACAGTAAAACATTATTATTATTACTATTATTAAATAATTATATAATAATAATAACTATTAACATTATTATAATAAAACATTTTTATAATAATAATAATAATTATTATTAATATTATTATAAATATTATTACAAATAATAATTTTATAATAATTACTATAGTAGTAGTAGTAGTAGTAGTAGTAGTAGTATACAGTAAAATAAAATAATACTATTTTAATTGTTTTAATTATTTATAAACAATTTTAATACGTTTCATTTTATTTATTCTTGTGTATTTTATTTTACGTAAAACAACAACAATAGCTATTGTTATTATTATTGTTATTATTATAAATAATTATTTTAAAATAATTACTATAGTTGTAGTAGTAGTAGTATACGGTCAAACACACTTTTTAATAATAGTAATGTTTAAATTTTTGTAATGAATTATAAACAATTTTAATAGAATACATTTCAATCAACCAATCAGAATCAAGTGTTCCAAAAACACTAATGTAGTAAGTATTTGTTTATGACAGAAGGTGTGTATACATCTTTGGATATTTTAAAAAGATACAGATACACTTAAATGTATAACAAAATAAGTCAGTGTGAACGTTTATTTGATTTAAACTTTGCCAGATCAGATCTAGATTGTTGTGTTTATGCATGTAGAATTAACCAGTACTTAAGACTCAAACACAAAATGCTTAGACCTACAGTATACACATACACAGCCAATTCTGCAATTGTGTCTCTCTCTCAGTTTAATGGAAGACAGATGGGTTGTTGGGTAATGAGAACGAGGTTATGAATCTGAAATGCAAAAAGCAATTAGGATACACAAGGTCAAAAAAAGTAAACTCTAACAGTCGTTCCATCTGCTGCGAGGTAGTGCTGAGGTGCCTGCGCATAAATGCCCTCCTGCTTGTGTGTAATGGCATCGCTCCCAGCTGATTGATTCCTCTTACATGCTTTGTTGAAATGGGACATGGTTGGCTACACTCAACATGGTTTTTGTATCAGTGTGTGTCTCAGACACATCAATTAGTTTCTGTTGCAGCTCGCTTTGCTGTCTCTCAGCTGATGCAGCAGGTACCGTGTGTCACGATACACCAATACAAATGCACACATAACACAATTTATGAAGACAGATTGTAAATATTCAGAGTGGAATATCCTCCACAAGGTCACGAATGGAGTTGAGGGGGAGGAAACGATAATACCGCTAGACTATGCAGAAGAAGAGAAACTAATTAAAGTGGGCAAAGTGTTATGCGGACCATCTCCTGTGTTTGCTCTGCCGATGATCTATTCTCATGCATGGAATCTTTTTTACATTGTCAAGGCAACCACATTTCAATGTGACATCTCTATGAGTCAGCAGAAAACCAAGGCCTTACTCCCAAACAGCACGGTTGTCAATCTTTCTACGGCTGAACGTGATTGCAGGAGCCTTCTGACAGCTAATTTGAAATCCTTTTTGAAGATATTGCTGAATTAGGCCACAAAATGCACTGTAATAATGGTCTTTGTACTGTAGACTATCACAGAATGATGCTGAGATGGAAGAAGTTAGTTGGTTATTGCTGAATATCGATACTTGTTCAACTTGATCAAGATTCATAAGCTTTCATTTTGCTTTGATTTCAAATTCAGTTTGATTTGATTCTGTTTCACTTTGGTGTATTGCAGGTAAGATGCCCTTTTTTTTAATAAATAAAAGGAGATCTCTCTCTTCTAATACTATCCACCTTATTTTTCAAAGCGGAAGCAAGCCGGTTTCTGTGAATGTGTGCTCCATTATCCACAGTAGGGAAATAAGGAGAAGAATAACAAAGTGCAAAAAACTGTAATATTGGTTGCACTACAAACCAGTGTGTTTATAAATAAGATACATTTCAAATAACATGATAAGACACACAAGTTTGCAATATCAAGCAGCAAAATTAGCTGTTTTGTACAGCTAAAAATAGCTGTAAGCCAATGACACCAGAAGCATTAACCGAAGAATTAAATTTACAAATGTACACGCCTGTTTTTACGAGAAAATTAAGATGGATAGGGTAGAATTGCAGACCAGTTCGAACTGGTAACTCATCTGGCTCATTGGAGTTATTGTTTATGAATCAGACTACACTGATTGTGTTTTTTGTGTGCAGCCTGCGAGGACAAACTCAATATAAACATGTTTCTTGGCATTATTTTGCTGTACTCCCATCAACCAGGAGATACATGAAGCTCAGAAGTGAACTAAATGGTTTGTTGGTGTGAAATCTGTGTTAAGAGTTTCATTGCAATCCACAAATCGATTTATCGTTCCATCCCTAATTGGAAATGGGTCTTAGGTGGCATTGTTATGTGGTTACTCAAGTTCCAGCGATACGTCTGTGTACAACGTCAACTTACATCAGTGTAGAACATCACTGCTGGTATTAATCAACTCATTATGTTTATTGAGTTGGCTCGCGTTTTTTTATGTTTCACGTTTCAGAAGTGTCATGTAATTTCCGGTAAGGGAACATAGTGTTCCCTGGTTTTTGTGGTGCATTATGGTATTTTTCAAGGAGTGAAAGTTCCTAGTGCACTGGATTGAGACAGCCCTTAAAAGGGCCAACTTCCTGATTGGTGCCCTGACTACTGAATTAGGGAGCTGATTTAGAAGCATCCATAGGGTCAACATTTGAGGGTCGGAAATCAAAGTCTGCAGACTGGGTATTGATGGATTTCATGATTCTGTTTCATTCTAATTCCAATTTACAAGCTCTTGATTTGGTTCAATATCAGTTCTTTTGAATATACAGTAGTCAACATTTGAAGTGGATCAAAACCTTTCATCAAAGTTGGCCTAAAACCAAAATAATACCCCTTTTTGTCTTAGGATAACATTGATTAACTTTTTGATCCACTTCAGATCTTGATTACTGCATATCTGTTATATCAGTCAATATCTTAAAGGAGTAGTTCACTTTCAGAACAAAAATTTACAGATAATGTACTCACCCCCTTGTCATCCAAGATATGTCTTTCTTCAGTCGTAAAGAAATTGTTTTTTGAGGAAAACATTTCAGGATTTCTCTCCATATAATGGACTTCTATGGTGCCCCCGAGTATGAACTTCCAAAATGCAGTTTAAATGCAGCTTCAAAGGGCTCTAAATGATCCCAGCCAAGAAAGAAGGGTCTTATCTAGCGAAACGATCAGTTATTTTCTAGTACAGAGAAACACACAGAGCTAGACAAGACGAGCATTTGAGGTTAAAAAGTATATAAATTGTAATTTTTTTTTTTAGAAAATAACCGATCGTTTTGTTAGATAAGTCCCTTCTTTGATTTGATTGATCTTTGATTCTAATCCAGTTTATTTAAACTCATGGTTTCATGACAGATTTGTTGAAACATACAATAGTGAGGGATCACTCTGAGGATAAGTAAAAATATAATACATTTCTAATATAGTAGCCTACATATATTTCGCAATATGCTCCTCTCTAGAGTTGATATGTTTTTGCAGCTTACTAACAAGTTAATGGACATTATGGCGTTTCTCAGGTAAATGTAACATTTTTAGTGTCTTTCTATACACTGATTGTTTATATGAGTTGTACTGTTTACACTGTTGTACTGTTTCTTTCAACATATTGTACCTTCTGATGTTCATGTGCTCTTGTAAATAATCGTTCATGTTCACTTGAAATAAGGCGGCTGCAGTGATCCATCATGGCACATTCAAGAGCATAAAACAACAGTTATACTTTGACTTTAAGTAATAAAAGTGACCGAATTTGAAAGCTAAGACTTTCAGTGACAATGTGACAAAGCACAAAGCTTACTGCAGTTATTGGATAGAAGGCAGAGGTGCACTGCAAATAATGCTTTGTGAAGTTTTGTTCATGAATCAGCATTGACTAAAAGATCGATCTTGGGATTTAACAATTGATATTGATGTGTGAATGAAAAATGAAGATCAAATAAAATAGATTCAGCAATATATATCAGCACAGCCCTACTGTACCCATTGTAATATTCTGAAATCTGTTGACAAAGGACTAAATTATGTGTTAAAGTCAGGTAATGGAATAAGCTATCATTGAAACTAGCTCACTACCATATTTCACATGTACAACGAAGTATCAAGTGATTTGTTTGGCTTATGGAAGTAAAAGGCTAAATACAAAAATATTTTTGTTAGATTTAAAGATTTTGTTACAGTGTAAATATTTCATCCTCTATGCTACAGCTGTGGCTATGCATAGCTAAGTGGATATGCACACTTTCAAAATGGCCAAAACCAATGGATGAAGGCATGAAATCAAATCATGTCCAGCCACAACCAGCCAGACCAGAATCAAATTTTCTGGTTTGAACCTTTCACGAATCTCTTTCAATCATTAAATGGCCTCTGAGCCGTGGAATGGCTATCCATTTCCTGAGTTTTAAATGTTTTCCTCCCTAAGACGCACACACACTGGGCTTTAGTAAGTGTGTTATTTGTGTGTGTGTGTGTGTAAGTAAAAGCTTTCTCTGTGATAGATTTTGTCTCCCACCAGGTCATTATGTGAGTGGTCCTTTGCATGTTTTCTCCCAGGCATTGTTCAAAACTGAAAGCACTCAATCCAATATGGCTGGCCACTTTTTGTCTCCAGGGATTTTTAAAATATTTTGATATAGCTATGAGCTATGAAAAGCAGCCTGTCTGTTTCTCAAACAACATTTGTCGTTTACCTTTCTTTCCCTTCACTGCCCTTCCTCCATCCATTGTTCTTTCCTCCTAACCCAAGGCCAGACTTTAAACACATGCTCGGGAATGACAGATAGTGTGTGAAGGAGTACACGAGAGGAAGCAAAAGAAGGAAACCACATTTCTTCATCAGCGATTTGCACTGACAGTCTCTCTAGGCTTGTGCTAATGAAGTCACATTTATCTCTGGCCTGCCTAGATTCCATTAGCCTATGTCTAATTGTGTTAACTCTCAGTCTGGCCTTAAGTGGGCCACAGTGGCCTTGTGTGTATGTAAGACTGCAAGTCTTTCTGTCTGTATGTCTGTCTGTCTGTCTGTCTGACTGTCAATGTGAGCCACAGCTTCAATTCTGTTGTGTCTTTATATCATTATACTACCATTATAACACACAGTCAAGCCCAAAATTATTCATACCCCTGGCAAATTGACTTAAAGTATTCAACCAGCAAGTTTTATTTTATTAGAAATGACACAGACGTCTCCCAGAAGATAAGAAGATGATGTACAAGAGGCATCATTGTTAGAAAAATTATTACTCGTCTTTTATTTACATTTGGACAAAAAGTGGCATGTCCAAAATTATTCATACCCTTCTCAATATTCAATAGAAAAGCCTTTATTGGCTATTACAGCAATCAAACGCTTCCCATAATTGCTGACCAGCTTTTTGCATGTCTCCACTGGTATTTTTGCCCATTCATCTTTTTTATTGATAAGCTCCAACTCTTTCAGGTTGGAGGTTCTCTTTGCCATCACCCTGATCTTTATCTGCCTCCACAGATTATCAGTTGGATTTAAGTCAGGACTCTGGCTGGGCCACTGCAAGACATTAATGTTTTTGTCTGCTAACCATTTCTTCACCACTTTTGCTGTGTGTTTTGGGTCGTTGTCGTGCTGACTGCAGACTGCCTGATGTTGTTGTTGAGAATTTTGATGTATTGCTGTTTACTGTGATTAGGTTCCCTGGTCCACCGGCTGAAAAGCACCCCCAAAACATTAGGTTCCCACCACCATGTTTGTCAGTGGGCATGGTGTTCTTAGGCTTCTACTTTTTTTTTTACGCCAAATGAAGGCTACATCATTGTGGCCAAACAATTCAATTTTTGTTTCATCTGACCATAAAAAGGAAGACCAGAAGTCTTCTTCTTTGTCCAGATGAGCATTTGCGGGATTTTGTGTGCCCTATCTGGAGAAGCGGTGTCCTCCTTGGTCTGTGTCTGTGGAACCCAGTGGTGTGCAGTGTCCTTTGGACTGTCTGCCTTGAGAATTTGCTACCTGCAGAGCCCAGATTCATTAGGATGGCCTTGGTGGTGATCATTTTTTTTTACCTCTCTCACTATCCTCCTGGCCAGCACAGGTGTCACTTTTGGCTTCCGACCACATCCTTTGAGATTTTTTACAGTGCGGAACATCTTGTATTTTTTAATAATGCTTTGTACTGTAGCCCCTGGAACTTCAAAACATTTAGATATGGTCTTATAGCCCTTTCCTGACTTGTGAGCAGCCACAATGCACAGCTGCAGGTCCTCAGTGAGCTCCTTTGTCTTAGCCATGACTGTCCACAAACCAAAAGCAGAGAGTTTCTGTTTTTCACCTGTTGAGTTGATTAAAACAGCTGTTCCTAACGAATTAGGGTAATTACGATGCTTTAGAACAGCTTGGACTATTTGGAATGGTATAGAACTTTGGATTTTCCCATAGACTGTGACAGTTTGCCACTTTTTGTTTAAATGTAAATAAAAGCGGAGAAATATTTTTTTCCACAATGATTTTCCACCTCTTGTACATCGTCTTATTATCTTTTGGGAGAAGCCTGTGTCATTTCCGGTCAAAAAAAAAACAAAACAAAAAAAAACTTGCTGGTTGAATAAAAGTAACTTTAAGTAAGAATTTGCCAGGGGTATGAATAATTTCGGGCTTGACTGTACTTTTGAGAAGAGTATAGATTGTGGAAACAATGTGATTTACATTAAGTTTGTATTCTTTTAATGTTTTTGGAAACTTCTGATAATGTATATAGTGGACTTCAGTGGGGATCAACGGGTTGAAGTCTTAAGTGACTTATCTAGCGAAAAGATCGGTCATTTTCTAAAAAAAATACAAATGTGTATGCTTTATACCAGAAATGCTTGTCTTGCCCTAGCTTGACTTCACACATTAGTGAAGTCAAGCACTATTGTGGAAAGGTCACATGTGACGTAGGCGGAAGTACCTACCCAGTGTTTGCAAAAAAAAGTCATACGCCCTTTACAAAAAAGATAAAACAATGGATAATTGAAGGACAAAGAGATGGAGATGGATTTTTTTCTCCCATACCCTATCTTTTTGAATCGGAGTACACAGACGAAGAACATAGACCCAGAGCTAGTTTAAAATGAGCATTTGTATATAAATGTGTATTTAGTTTTTAACAAAATGAACAGTCGTTTCGCTAGATAAGACCCTTATTTCTCGGCTGGAGTCATGTAGCCCTTTGAAGCTGCATTGAAACTGCAATTTGGACATTTAGCCTGTTGGCTCCCATTGAGAAAAATCCTGGAATGTTTTCCTCAAAAACCTTTACTTGTTTTCGACTGAAGAAAGAAAGACATGAACATCTTGGATGACATGGGGGTGAGTAAATTATCAGGAAATTTTTATTCTGGAAGTGAACTAATCCTATCATTTTAATTAAATTAAATTTATTGTAGTTTAATTCATGTTAAATGCAATTACCAGAGCATCAGAGTGCGTTTTTGTAGTGCATATTAACTTTAAATGTAATATTGAACTATACACTACAGTTAAAATCATAATTGAGTACTTGATGTGCTTCAGTACGTTAGTCAACAAATCAATATAAGTGTACTTCTGTGAAGCACGACAAAGGATTATGATTTAAAATGTACTTTAAAACTTTTAATTTGACATTATTACAAAGTGCATGTTTCAGAATGTATTTAAGTGTGTTAGGAAACAGTCATCAAAATGTACTCTATGTAAGCTTGAGTGGACTTTTAGTTCTTTAATAGTATATTATCTACAAGTACAAAAATATACTTTTTTGATTTGAAGTACAGTATGCCAGAATTGCACATTCAATATACTATAAGTGCACTTCTTTTTCACCAGGGTCTGTCATTTTGGACATTCCCACAATGAAAATGATAGAAGCCATTGAGACAACAAGTTGAGTATAATAACTAAAATGTTACATTTGATGTTTACCAGGTTGTATACATCCCTAAGGAAGTAAGTAGTGAAATACGGCACATTTATCAAATCACCTTCCTCTCATATAGACCCCACCCTCTCATCTATATCCACTTTCTCTTCTATATAGATTTTGCTCATAAATAACTTGTTTTTTCATCTATAGCTCTTCCTTCTCATGGAGATCATGCTTTTCTTTCATAAAGACTGCTCTCTTTCATGTTTAGCCTTTTTTTCTTAAAGGACTAGTTCACTTCCAGAATAAAAAAAAATACTGATAATTTACTCACCCCCATGTCATCCAAGATGTTCATGTCTTTCTTCCTTCAGTCGAAAATAAATTAAGGTTTTTGAGGAAAACATTCCAGGATTTTTCTTTGTATAATGGACTTCAATGGGGATCAGTGGGTTGAAGCTCCAAATTGCAGTTTCAATGCAGCTTCAAAGGGCTCTACACGATCCCAGCTGAGAAAAAGTGGTCTTATCAAGCAAAACGATCGGGCATTTTTTTTTTTTTAATTTCTGTGACCTTTCCAGTGTGACTATGTAATTCGTGAAGTCAAGCTAGTGCAAGACGAGCATTTGTGGTAAAAAAGTAAATACATTTTTATTTTATTTTTTAAATTACAGATCGTTTGGCTAGGTAAGACCCTTATTTCTCAGCTGGGATCATGCAGACCCTTTGAAGCTCTACTGAAACTGCTATTTGGATCTTCAACCTGCTGATGATTCCTATTGAAGTCCACTATATGGAGAAAAATCCTGGAATGTTTTCCTCAAAAACCTTTCTTTTTGACTGAAAAGACATGGGAGTCAGTAAATAATCAGGGAATTTGTATTCTTGAAGTGAACTAATCCTTTAAATCCTGCCCTACTCTCTATAGTTCTTACCTTTCCTATATAGGCTCATCCCTTTCATGTAGTCCCTCCCTGTCCTCTATTGTTCCTCCCTCTTACATCATGACTCTTGACACGCTACTTTGAATTATTTTGTCTCATTTACACTTTGGACTAGGATGCAAGAACACTCACCCTCTAGAGTGCCTTTCACTAGGCTGGGTTTAGCAGGACTCCCTTGCCTTTGCCTTGTCTCTTTCTGTGCTCAGATGTTAATTACCTGATTGAAGTCATCACCTTTCTATTCTTTTGCTTCACTATCAGCTGCAGTGAAACACCAGAGAGCAGGGTGTCCTTCCCGAGCACCTGAAGGGCATCCATGTCCACTGACTTACAGTTGCACATCTCCACAGGGTTTGCACGGTTTAAAACGACACAATGTGACGCTTCCCAATGTCACACAGCACTATGCATCAGAGTTGAGTAAAGCTTAATTTTCCAGAGGGATATTTGGACAGATGCCACTGTTTTCATTGTGCAAATCACACATACAGAAGCAGGTAAGACATATGATAGATGCTCTCTGTTAGATTTAGGTGACTCACTTGAGAAAGCTGAGGTGCACAACAAGAGCTCCTTGGAATGCTTCACAGGAGCCCTAGGCAAAGATTAGTGTGTGTGTAAGAGATGATGAGAGCTGAAATAGGTGGCAATGGTGTGTGTGCAGTGTGTGAAATTGGAAATGGGTGGCTAGCGTTGTCAATCTCCACATGTCTCACCACTCTCACTAATTTGCTTTTGTCTGCGTCATTTCCAGCCGCTGACCATGGTCTGAAATATCAATGAGTGTGAAAGCGTTCTGTGAAAACTGTGTACAGCAGTAAACAGCACAATGTTTACAGCTTTGAGGCGTTATAACATTATGAATTGTTTCAGAGCAGGCAAATATGCAGAGTGCTATAGAAAAATGACCATTCAGGCTGAAACATGTAGGGTTGTTGAAGGCATTGTGTAAGATTGCAAGAAGGAAAATTAGCCAACAGAGGCTCACTGAAAAAGAAAAACGTGCATGTGGTGACATTTCTGCGAAATATTACACGGTTTCTTTCAAAGTAAATTGTCCATTGAATGCTGTTGAATGCTGTTAAATTTGTTTCACCTTCAATAAACCCTACCGTAAACTTAACCGATAGTGTTAAGACAAGCAAACGTGAGATAAAAACTAATTTGCTGAAGCAACTGTGCCATTTTAGAGTGATTTGAGCTCTTTTATCATGACTCATTTCATGGGATTCATACCTCCATATTGTACGTGCAGTGCTGTATCAGATACACTACCGAGCAAGTTTACTACATTAGAAAAGCCATACATATTGAGCTGGTCATGTGATGCATATGTCAAAATGTGTTCGTTTACAAATTATGTGAAACACTGTCATTTCACACTTTTTTAAAAATTAATATGGGCTTATTTTAATGTGTGTGCAAACGCATTAACATCTTTTTTTTTTTTTTTTTACTGGTGACAAACTACTAAGTACAAACTACTAAGTACAAACACAAGTACAAACACAAGTACAAAATCAAGTACAAACTTTGTTTAGTTGCCACATTTGGCAAATGTTTTGGAAAATCTCATTTGTATCTGTAGTAGGTCTGCATAATTCCGGATAAATTGAGAATCACTTTTTTTTCTGAACTAAGCAAAATAACATAATTTACTAGAGGCTCTGGCAAAATATTAATTGCAGAACATGAATCTATTAGAAAGAGTTCGAAAGAATTGTTAAATACATTTTTTGAATTTGAATTGTATCAGTGACTCACATATAAAAACTTTATTTCTGAATGAATCCGCATTTTTGAACAAATCTTTTGAACGAATGACTCAATGACAAAAGACCCATTTTCAATGCCCTGGTTGAGGTTCTCACCCAAGATTTTGACAGTACATGACCCCATCCATCGTCCCTTTGATGCGGCACAGTTGTTCTGTCCCCTTAGCAGAAAAACACCCCCAAAGCAAAATGTTTTCACCTCCATGTTTGACAGTGGGGATGGTGTTCTTGGGGTCATAAGAATGCTTTCAGTCCTTCACGGCGTAGTGTGTTACCAATTGTTTTCTTGGTGACTATGGTCCCAGCTGTCTTGGGATCATTGGCAAGATCCTCCTGTGTAGTTCTAAGCTGATTCCTCACTGTTCTCATGATCATTGACTCCACGAGGTGAGATCTTTTGTGGAGCCCCAGACCGAGGGAGATTGACAGTTATTTTGTGTTTCTTCCATTTGCGAATAATCACACCAATTGTTGTCACCTTCTCACCAAGCTGCTTGGCGATGGTTTTGTAGCCCATTCCAGCCTTGTGTAGGTCTACAATCTTGTTCCTGACATCCTTGGGCAGCTCTTTGGTCTTGGCCATGGTGGATTGTTTGGAATCTGATCGATTGATTGCTTCTGTGGGCAGGTGTCATTTATACATTATATATTGTGAGTGGCAAACGTACAAGCAGGGGATCACATTTTTTTTCTTACTGTACCATTCAAAGTTTTTGTTGAAAGCAATGAATACTTTCATGAATGCGTTAAATTGGTCAATGCTCACAGTAAAGCTGTTTAAAATGTTACAAAATATTTATGTTTCAAATAAAAGCTGTTATTTTAAACTTTCTATTTAAAAATGTGACTGTAACCTACACAGGCTTTTATAACTGGGTTACACAATTTTACAAACAAACAGTTTTAAAGTCTGTGCTTCTAGTGTGATGCCATCCACTGGATGTCAAGTAGCAGCTGATTACCACATGCTGCACTGCATAATTACATGTCTTTGATTATATCTTCAAACAGAATGAGTTCTAAAGGATTTGTTTTTCCTGCATGTTGATGTGTGTATACTGTGTTGACCTCTTTTCTGTGGGATAAAGGGAAGCAAACTTCATAGATGTTGCTTTTTATCAGGTAGGGTAAATACTGTGTTTCTGCAGTGGATTACTTCTCACTTGTATTACATTTGTATTATCAGAGAACAAATAGTTGAGGGTGGTTCTAATATTTCAGCTCATAAATAGTGAATGAACAGATGGTATATCTTTTTTACACAAATCCTCAGTGTTTAGACTACCTACTGTATTCTGTGTGCTGAAATAATGATCCAAAGCCATTTCAGTTTCTCTAATACTTCTAATTCTGAATCGGTTTGGACTCTTGTCCCATTTCTTTTTAGTTGTCCTGACCTTTTTATGTAGAGACACTAAATTTTAATGACTGGAATAGTGTCAGCTACAGTCCCTGTGCAGCCAGTAGCCTGTGTCCTATATTAAGCATTTTTGACCCTGTGATTTCCCTGTACTTCCATGTAACTAAGCAATTTTTTACCACACATTGATTGGTTTTAATTAATGTGTGCATTCGCGTAGAAGGAAAACCCTCCAAGTTTCAGAGACGGCGCTGTTTCCTGGGTAATCGACTGCAAACGAAAAATGGGAGCGACACACTCCAAACCCTTAAAAGAGACTGTAGAAATGCTGTTAAACATTTAAAAATTCATCTGCCTTCTCTCACACACACATACTCACAGATCCCATGCATACATGTTCTCACACACATGCATAGACTGCAGTCATTTACTCTGCAAGAGCTTGATTAATTTTTGATTAAAAAAAGGAAGAAAGCAACAAAAGGACAAAATGTGTTTCATGTCATGCTTTTATCTAATTAGAATATTGCTGGTCAACAGAAACACATGAAATAATCATTTAGAGTTGTGTTTTGTAGTTGGGTTTGTAACAATTAAAGTAATATACTGTAGCTGATATTTTATTCAGCTGTAGTTCAGTTCTTATATTGCACACATCAGTAACCCACTTTCATAAGAATCAGAATACAAGGAATGTAGTACCCAGTTCATATGAACTACCTTCTTTTACAGGGTTTTTGATTTTTCCTTTTGTACCTTGATATTTTTGGAGGCATAAAGTCAAAATCAGGTTGATACAACTCTGTGGAAGTTTTCTGACTTTTGGATGACTCAAAATTGCAAGGGAAAAAAAGAATTGTGAGATAAAGTCACAATTAACTTTATTTTTAAAGTTTATGTTTATTCTGTGACAGAAATGTGACGCTGTCTGGACCACAAAACCAGCCTTAAGTAGTACGGGTATATTTGTAGCAATAGCCAAACAGTACAGTCGTGGCCAAAAGTTTTGAGAATGACACAAATATTAGTTTTCTCAAAGTTGCTGCTCAACTGCTTTTAGATCTTTGTTTCAGTTGTTTCTGTGATGTACTGAAATATAATTGCAAGCACTTCATACGTTTCAAAGGCTTTTATCGACAATTACATGACATTTATGCAAAGAGTCAGTATTTGCAGTGTTGGCCCTTCTTTTTCAGGACCTCTGCAATTCGACTGGGCATGCTCTCAATCAACTTCTGGGCCAAATCCTGACTGATAGCAACCCATTCTTTCATAATCACTTCTTGGAGTTTGTCAGAATTAGTGGGTTTTTGTTTGTCCACCCGCCTCTTGAAGATTGACCACACGTTTTAAGATCTGGGGAGTTTCCAGGCCATGGACCCAAAATGTCAACGTTTTGGTCCCCGAGCCACTTAGTTATCACTTTTGCCTTATGGCACGGTGCTCCATCGTGCTGGAAAATGCATTGATCTTCACCAAACTGTTGTTGGATTGTTGGAAGAAGTTGCTGTTGGAGGGTGTTTTGGTACCATTCTTTATACATGGCTGTGTTTTTGGGCGAAATTGTGAGTGAGCCCACTCCCTTGGATGAGAAACAACTCCACACATGAATGGTCTCAGGAAGCTTTACTGTTGGCATGACACAGGACTGATGGTAGCGCTCACCTTTTCTTCTCCGGACAAGCCTTTTTCCAGATGCCCCAAACAATCGGAAAGAGGCTTCATCGGAGAATATGACTTTGCCCCAGTCCTCAGTAGTCCATTCGCCATACTTTTTGCAGAAGATCAATCTGTCCCTGATGTTTTTTTTGGAGAGAAGTGGCTTCTTTGCTTCCCTTATTGACACCAGGCCATCTTCCAAAAGTCTTGGCCTCACTGTGCGTGCAGATGCGCTCACACCTGCCTGCTGCCATTCCTGAGCAAGCTCTGCACTGGTGGCACTCTGATCCCGCAGCTGAATCCTCTTTAGGAGACGATCCTGGTGCTTGCTGGACTTTCTTGGATGCCCTGAAGCCTTCTTAACAATGCAGTGGAAAGTTTTTTTCGGGATTAAGTTCATTTTCATGGCAAAGAAAGACTATGCAATTCATCTGATCACTCTTCATAACATTCTGGAGTATATGCAAATTGCTATTATAAAAACTTAAGCAGCAACTTTTCCAATTTCTAATATTTATGTAATTCTCAAAACTTTTGGCCACGACTGTACATTGTATGGGTCAAAATGATTGCTTTTCTTTAATGCCAAAATCATTAGCATATTAAGTAAAGATCGTGTTCCATGAATATATTTTGTATGTTTCCTACTGTAAATATATCAAAACTTAATTTTTGATTAGTAGTATGCATTACTAAAAACTTTATTTGGACAAATTTAAAGGTGATTTTCTTAATATTTAGATTTTTTTTGGCAACCTCAGATTTCAGATATTCAAATAGTTGTATCTCGGCCAAATACTGTTCTGTCTTTAACAAACCATACATCAATGGAAAGCTTATTTATTCTTTCAGGTCATGTATAAATCTCAATTTCAAATAATTTACCCTTATGACTGGTTTTGTGGTCCAGGGTCACAAATTATTTTCCATACAACTCTGTTAATTTTGTTATGAACAAAATGAGAGAAAGAAAAACATTTAAAATTTAGTTTGGCATAATATGTTTTGTTATTGCATCTATGACAAATGCTGTGTGCTGTTTATGAATAAAAAAAAAATAAAATAAAAACTTTTGTCTGTTGAATTAAAGTCATGTGGAGCAACCAACTTGCAGAATAAAAGCATAAAATTGTAAGTAATAGCATTGTTTGATAACTATAATTAGACGATTTTTTGCTGATATTTTGTTATTGTGCTGGTTCTTTGACAGGTTTAGGACTGCCGTGAACAGCTGACTACCAAAGCTTTTGTTTGCTGGAGTAACCGAAATTAAGTTTTTTCAAGAAATTTAAATTGATTTTTGAACTTCTTGTGGGTTTCAATGGAGAAAAACACTTATATTGTGTAGTCTAAATGTGATTTATGTATGTATTTGAATCTGGGCAGTTTGTATTTAGCCAGCTCTTTCCTTTTAGCCAAAAAACATAATAGCTTTAGAGAATGAGGAAAAATACAGAAGCTGGGGTCAAGGAAAGCACTGCTGCTGCACACGCACAGTTGAGTAATGACTACACAGAAGGACTGTCTGATGGGGCAGCCACTCTCTTTGACGTCACCATTAACCAGAATGAGATGAGGGTGAGCGAGGGGGAGAAGAAGAGAAAGACGAGGAAAAGAGGATCTCTCCTGATTTGACGTCACCATTTACCAAGGTACAGGAGAGTGTGATGGATGAGAGAGAAATGGAGAGAGCGCAGGTAATAGTGGGAGGGAGAGAGAGAGTTGATGTGTGGCTTTGTCTGCAGTAGCAGAAGGCTGGTGAAATGGACTGTGATATTGGCTTTTAATTTTCCCTCTGCCTTCAGCAGAAAGAACAGAAGAGAGGAGAGAAGCACTAGAGAGGAGAGCAGAAGGATGGAGAATGTGGAAATTCACATTTCTTTACTGACAAACTCAGCGTAATCTCTGCCGTTGCACCTAGTAGTTTCAAATTCTAATATTTGAATAATGAAGTTGCATATGTGTATTTAAAAAAAGAATCGCTCAGTCAAGGTACGATCACATTTAATGTTGCCTGGAAAAATTTAGCAAATCGTAAAATCCAGTAATTTCAAAGGGAATTGGTACGATGAGCAGTTTCGTCTGATGGACTAAAAGTTTTGATATATGTGAAGTTTGACCAATAGAAAGACCCTCAGTAAGGTGGTAAACTCTGTGTGGGCGGAGCTTTGTGTCTTCGTAACACAGCAAAGCTAAAGCTCAACAACGGACGAGACATATACAAAACTGGCTGAGCAGACACCACCAGAATGAGTAACAGTCCACTTCAGTATTATTAAATGATCCGTAAAAATGGCAGTTTGAAAAGCAGTTACTTAGGGTTGGATCATTTGCTAGCTAGCAAAATAGCTTTGGATGTTTTTTTCATTGTCATTATTCTTATATCATAAATTTTTTTGTCACATGCAGCCCTGCTTTCTTTCACCTGCGAAATATCGCAGAACAGTGGTAAGACTGCATCTTAAAGATATGAAGGTGTGCTGATACAATAATCTTTGAAAATGAAACACAGACCAAGTTTAACCTAGGAATTACTTATCACAGCTGACAAAGGTCTACACAGTGTCATAATTATACAATAAAAAATCAATAATGACGTATATACAGTCAAGCCGGATATTATTCATACCCCTGGCAAAATTCTGACTTCGTTACTTTTATTCAACCAGCTATTATTATTTTTTGACCGGAAATGACACAGGCTTCTCCCAAAAGATAATGAGACGATGTACAAGATGCACCATTGTGGAAAAAAAAATATTTATCAGCTTTTATTGTTTTTTTGTTGCAACAAAAAGTGGCATGTTCAAAATTATTCATACCCTTTGCAAACTGTCACAGTCTATGGGAAAATCCAAAGTTCTATACCATTCCAAATAGTCCAAGCTGTTCTAAAGCATCCTAATAAACCTGATTCATTGGGAACAGCTGTATTAGTCAACTCAACAGGTGAAAAACAGAAGCTCTCTGCTGTTGGTTTGTGGACGGTCATGGCTAAGACAAAGGAGCTCCCTGAGGACTTACAGCTGCGCATTGTGGCTGTTTACAAGTCAGGAGAGGGCTATAAGACCATATCTAAATGTTTTGAAGTTCCAGTGGCTACAGTGCAAAGTATTATTAAGGCACACCGTCCAACGGACACTGCACACTGCTGGGTTTCCACGGATGCAGACCAAGGAGGACACCACTTCTCCAGATAAGGCACACAAATGCCCGCTTGGCCTTTGCAAATGCTCATCTGGACAAGAAGAAGACTTCTTGTCTTCTGTTTTATGGCCAGATGAAACAAAAATTGAATTGTCTGGCCACAATGATGTAGCCTTCATTTGGCATAAAAAAGGAAAAGCACCATTCCCACTGTCAAACATGGTGGTGGGAACCTAATGTTTTGTGGGTGTTTTTCAGCCGGTGGACCAGGGAACCTAATCACAGTAAACGGCATCATGAAAAAGGAGCAATACATCAAAATTCTCAACAACAACATCAGGCAGTCTGCAGAGAAACTTGGCCTTGGGCACCAGTAGACATTTCAGCATGACAACAACCCAAAACACACAGCAAAAGTGGTGAAGAAATGGTTAGCAGACAAAAACATTAATGTTTTGCAGTGGCCCAGCCAGAGTCCTGACTTAAATCCAATTTAAAATCTGTGGAGGGAGCTAAAGCTCAGAGTGATGGCAAGGATACCCTCCAACGTGAAATAGTTGGAGCTCATCGCTAAAGATGAATGGGTAAAAATACAAGGAGACATGCAAAAAGCTGGTCAGCAATTATAGGAAGCGTTTGATTGCTGTAATAGCCAATAAAGGCTGTTCTATTGATTATTGAGAAGGGGATGAATAATTTTGGACATGCCACTTTTTGTTCAAATGTAAATAAAAGATGAGTAAAAAAATTTTCCACAATGATGCTTCTTGTACATTGTCTCTTGTACTTAATATCTTCTGGGAGATGTCTGTATCATTTCTAATCCAAAAAAAAAAAAAAAAACTTGCTGGTTGAATAAAAGTAACTTTAAGTCAGAATTTGCCAGGGGTATGAATAATTTCGGGCTTGACTGTATATCGCTTACACAATTACTCAACAAATGAATTAATACAGTAACAAATATTAATTTGAAATAGTGTGATAAAAAGAAACGTGTCTTTTTGGAAATCAGTTGCCTGAGGCAGTGGACAGTTATACAGTTTAGCAGTTATTATTCTGGATTATTTAACTAAAATGCTTCAATTGCAGCATAGAGGGGAAAAAACTGTAGTACATGACTGCAATGGAGGATCAGGTGAGCCAACTGTTTACTAATTGAAACACTAAAAAACAATGCATTGCATTAGTGTAGTACAGTACGGTTGACATGATTTATGACAAAGTTCCCTGATTTGCAGTGTGTGTGTAAGTGTGTGTATTATTATGTGCCCCAAGAGTATTGATATAATACACATAACCATTACCAGTTATGCAGTAGGCTACCAGTTGTGTTTAAAGTGTGTGTATAACAGAACAGCACCACAAATGTTGTCATGCCGCAATGTTTGGTTTCTAGGTCACTACACAAATAATCAAATTCTGCACAAAAGCAATTCTGTTACAGTGTATCCTTGCATGTGTGTGATGAGTAAGGAACAGCAAGGAAAGCACTAATGGAGCATGAAGTAGCATGTGACATTTAGTGATCCAGTGATTCAGACGTGGAATGTCCTGTTGTAGTCAAACACACACACACACACACACACACACACACACACACACACACACACACACACACACACACACACACACACACACACACACACACACACACACACACACACACACACACACACACACACACACACACACATACATATAGTACAACCTCAGGATTTGAGTTCTTCACCTGTAATGACACAGCCAAGTCACCAGGGAGTCCAGCAAGCACTCCATCGTCATGGTAACAGCCTCGCTGCTAAAAATAGTGTGGCTTTATGGCAATCACGTGGCCCTCGGGGATCTCTGAGAGGTGGATGGGGTCAGTCTGGAGGGTGCTGAGGCTACATGGCCCATTTGAGACATATGGAGAAAAGAAGTAATAAATCAATTTAGAATAAAAAAAGGGATTCCAGAGTGATATCAGGGTTTCTGTTCAGTATTTGCTCGTCATTATTGGGCCATGCTTTAATATTTTGGATAATTTCAAGACATTATCTTAAAATAAATAAACACAGTTTAGTGGTTAGCATGTGTTCCTGCAAAATAGTTCTGTGGTGCTTATGTGGGTGATACAGGTTCAAGGCCTGTGATGCAGGTGTTCAGAGGGAAGCACATGTGCTCATCACATACAGTGCCTTGCGAAAGTATTCATACCCCTTTATGTGTTTCATATTTTGATATGTTGCTTCCTTATGTTTTAAATTACTGTTAAATTACTTTTTTCCCCACAACAATCTACACTCTAACATATACCATAATGACAAAGCAAAAACAGAATTGTCACAACTTCATAAATTTATTAAAAATAAAAAAGCTGAAATAAGTACATTAGCATAAGTATTCATACCCTTAATTCAGTACTTGGCTGAAGCACCAGACAGCCTCAAGTCTTTATGGGTATGATGCAACAAGATTTGCACATCAACATTTGGCAGTTATCTGGCATTTTTCAGCTCACCTCTCAAGCTCTGTCAGCTTGGATGGGGTCTGGCAGACATTTTTGGGTTTCTCCAAAAACGTTTGATTGGGTCGTTCACAGAGTTGTCTATAAGTCACTCTTGCTGTGTGCTTACATTCATTGCCCTGTTGGAAGGTCAACCTTGTGCCCAGTCTAAGGTTCTGAATGGTCTGGGCTGTGTTTTTATTAAGGCAATCTCAATATTTTGGAGAATTGAGCTTTTCCTTCTACTCTGGCGAGTCCCTCAGTCCCTGCCACTGAAAAACAGCCCCACAGCATGAGGCTGCTACCAGCACACTTTACTTTTGGGATGGTACTCTGCAGGTGATGAGCAGTGCCTGGTTTCCTCTAAACAATGATGCTTGGAATCGAGGTTCATCAGACCAGAGAATCATGTTTCTCACAGTCTGAGGGTCCTTTAGGTGCTTTTTTTTGCAAATTTCAAGTGTGTTTTCATGCTGCTTCACTGAGGAGAGAATTGAGACTTGCCTCACAACCATAAAGCCCAGATCGGTGGAGTGTTGCAGTGATGTTTGTCCTTCTGTAATGTTCTCACATCTATGTAGATGATCATGGAGCTCAACTACAGTGACTTGGCCACCATTCTAGCCAAGGCCTTTCTTCATCAATTGCTCATTTTGGCCAGGAGGCCAGCTCTAGGAAGAGTCATGGTTATTTCAAACTTCTTCTATTAAGGGTAACACAGACTACATGTTTCTGTGAACCTTTAATGCAGCAGATGTTTTTCTGAACTCTTCCCCAGGTGTGTCACTTGATACAATCCTGTCTTTAAGTTCTACAGGCAGTTTGTATTTTTTTTTTTTTTACCTCACGGCTCGGTTTTTGCTCTGATATGCATTTTTAGCTGTTAGACCTTTTATTCAGACATGTGTGGCTTTCCAAATCATACACATTCAAATTAATTTACCACAATTTGGCGATATGGCCAAAAAATACAATCCCCGTTTTTTTCACAAAAAATCCGATTTACGATTTAAATTGATTTTTTTTTACCCCCTACTACTTTCAGCATGTAAAAAACCCCCAGCTTTTCCACAATATATATGGGCACCATATATTTTGCAATATACATAGCAACTGCATCAGTGATCGTTTTCCACCAGGCCCCATTCTTATCATACCGCACACAGTAAATGTTTGTAAGATAAATAAATATGACAATATGTATTTTCATGCTTTTCTCTTGCAGTTACATCTTATATAAAAATATACAATTTTGAACACAGAAATATTAAATGATTAAAATAACTGAAACGATCTGCCAGCAGGTGGCGGCAAGACACTGATTTAATTACTGAATCATATCATTCATTTGATTCGTTCGAACCGCTGGTTCATTCAGAATAAAGCGAATTGCTGTGTTTATGAATGGGAAATTGAATCATTTCACTAGATTAGTTTAAAAACACACATTCATTCATAAACAAAACACCGCTGTGTTTGAGTGGAGATGCGCAGCGGCTCAGATGTGACTTGTTTCAGACTACTTTTGACGACGAAATAGAGCAAAATCAGGCAATAGTGTTATAGTCAAACAATGTAAGTCACTTAGTAATAACTTCTTGTTTATTTAACTGTTGTATTAAATCTAATTTACAAACTCCCTTAAAAATTATTATAAGCTGTCACTCATCTTGGTTCGCAATATCACAAAGCTCTATTATAATCAATGACGCTCGCTATACTGTACAATCAAACTCTTATTTACACTCTCTCTACACTTTATTTATGAAAGGATTCGTGAGATATGTCTGTGATACATTGCTCTACGTTGCAAAAACACGTAGAAACCTTTGAAGCTCCCCTGAGCGCAAACACACACATATATATTAGTGTATTTCTAAGTGTCTAATCCTAACGTTTTTGTAATATTTTTATTAAAAATCGCGATTCCTCGATTTCTAAAAAATAAAATCATGACAAAACATTAAATTCGAATCGCCCAGTCCTAACCACAGTAATGTCTACAAGTGATATCAATGCTTCTGAGCTAAATTTCACAAAGATGTTAAAAAACTGTTTTTTTTTTTTTTTTTTTTTTTTTTGCTTTGCCATTACAGTGTAATTATAGTGTATGGAGTGTAGATTGATGTGGGAAAAAAAAGTAATTTAGGGCAGTTTAACATAAGCCAGCAACGTAACAAAATGTGAAACAATGAATACTTTTGCAAGGCACTGTATATGAAGCTGACAAATAAAAACAAGGTTAAAATCTGACCTCCCTGCTGAAAAAAACAGCGAAAACCAGCCTAGGGTGGTTGGCTGGTTTTAGCGGGTTTTAACTAGTCAACCAGGCTGGTTTTAGCTGGTCAGCAGGCTGGTTTTAGAAGGGTTTTGGCCCCTTTCCCAGCCTGGCCAGCCATGCCGAAGACGAACAAATGTCTTATGGGTTTGGAACCACATGAAGGTGACTAATTAATGACAGAAAGTTTTTTTTAGAAATTTCAAACTCGATTTTGTTCGAAATGTCACACCATTTCAATCTTTGATTTTGCTTGAAGAATATTAAGGCTCTTAATGCTACACTATGTAACTTCTAGCCCAGCATAAAACTAAAAAGTTACCTGCAGAGGAACATTATTTTGGTACTTACGTGAGTTGTGGTTTGGCTTTTCTATTCAGCGCAAATGAATCTGATGGATTGAGGTAATGCTGAGTCCATGGTTACAGATGCTTTTCAGCGCGACTGTCAATAGCAGCAATAACGAAAGATATTATCTGAAAAATGTCCCATGATGAGGATGTAAGAAAAATATATCACAGAAACACTAGTGTAAAGCATGTATGAAATTTCAGTGCATGTGTTTGATTGGAGAAAGATACCTTTTGCATGCAAATGGTGTAGTTACAGTACCTACCAGCAGAGGCTAACAGGGCCATACTAACCAGCCAGACCTTGATCCCCTGATGTAAACATGCAACTTGTGAATCCAGTGTGATGAGAGCAGTTGAGAGTGTCTGTGAGATACTGCAGAATGTGGGTAACATGCATAGATAGAGCAGCAGGCTCAGAAACCCATTTTACAGATAGGGCTCTTGGCACTGTCCTGTGGGATAGACGCACACTTCAAAGCGTAATAAATTACAAAACGAATTATCACAACCGAAGGTAAGACGAAAACAGCTGTCTTTTCCGTTTTTACTGCTCTCTCCATGGTCACAGTCACTGCAGTGAGAAGTGCTTTGTCAGTAGACATGGCAGAGAGGAAGGTGATAGTAAGATCTGCTTTAAGAGGATTGCTACCCTTTCACTTTCTCTTTTGGCATGCACAATGTATATTTTGGGGTTTACACTCTAACTGTAACTAACAAGTATTTTGCTTGTCAGTTAATCTTTTGATTATTTCGGAATAACAGTGTTATAAACAGCGTTACTAATGGAATTACTTTTTTCAGTAACGAGTAATCAAACAAATTACTGTTTCTCCGTTGCAACGCCGTTACTGTTACTGATAATAAAATGTGGCGTTACTGTAATTGAGCTCACTGAAGTGTTTTTTTTTTTTTATCCAAGTAGGCTCTCTCTCAGCCATAGGACCTGCAAAGCATTGCGTTCTTCTACTGAGGTAAATTCTGGCTTATTCCTCCCAGAGCGTCTTCTTCCAGAAACGCAAGTAGTTGAGGTGAACTTGATGAATGTTCACGTTTGTTTACAGAGATGATGTTGGCATTTACCTACATGTCCGCATGTCTCAAGTGGATGTTTAAGGGGAGTTACTGCAGGCAAAAACACAGTTTTTTCATGCACCTAAGTCTTTTGGGCTTTTTGGTTTTTCATAAAAGTGTTTTTTTCAGACTAGTGGAAAGAAAACATCCAAAAAACACTGTTAAGTGTTTCTTTTGTAGCACTTTATCTATTTGTGTCAAAAGATTTCAATTACAAAGCATATTTTTAAAGGCCGTTTTCTCAAAATGAGTTTTTTATTCTACACTGAGCCATAAATCTCCACTTCAGTAACACTTTTTGTTCCTGTCTATATCCTGAAGGTTTTTACAGAGGGATTTGTTCATATATAATTAGCTTGATTTTATACAACATTTTATTCCCCCCAAAAATGGTAAAAAAACACTGTAATATGTAAAAACTAAAAAAGAATTTTGAAACTGCCTTTATCCAGTTTTTAGATTTTTGTACTAGAAATGTATGCAAATTAGAGCAGATTTCATTAAATAATGCCTCATTTGCATATATAACCTAACATTTTAGTCGTGTAAGTGCAACAATAACAGACAGTTATCATTCACTCGTGTGGACGCAGATATAGTTATTGTTGTATTTATAGTTATCGTTATCATTTTTGGTGTAAACGGGCCTTAAAGAAGTTCCAGAACAAAAATTCACAGATAATGTACTCTTGTCATCCAAGATGTTCATGAAAAACTCCAATCTCATTCTCTCCCTCAACTTCAAAATCATAATACATCGCTGCATCAATTTTTAAATGATTTTTGAAGTTGAGGGAGAAAATAAGATGGGAGTTTTTCGACATACCCTAACTGTCTTGAACCGGAAAAAAACAGAGTTCAGGCAGAGCAAACCAAGACGAGCATTTGAGGTTAAAAAGTAAATAAATTGTAATAAAAAAAACAATCGCTTCGCTAGATATAAGACCCTTCTTCCTCGGCTGGGATTGTTTACGACCGCATTTGGAATCGTTTGAAGCCGCATTTAAACTGCATTTTGAAAGTTCAAACTCGGGGCACCATAGAAGTCCACTATATGGAGAAAAATCCTGAAATGTTTTTTTTTTCCCCTCAAAAAACATAATTTCTTTACGACTGAAGAAAGAAAGACATGGACATTATCTGTACATTTTTGTTCTTGAAGTGAACTTCTCCTTAAAGACCTTTGATCATCTTCAGAACACAAATTAGGATATTTTTGATGAAATCCGAAAGCTTTCTGACCCTGCGCAGACAGCAACACAACTGACACATTCAAGGCCCAGAAAGGTAGTAAGGACATCTGTAAAATAATCCATGTGACATCTGTGGTTCAACTGTAATTTTTTGAAGCTATTTTATTTTTTGCACTTAGTTTGTTGCATCCTTAGTTTGCACTATTTATCTGTTACACTTACTTGAACCTGCTTTATTTCCTCCTTCATTTGTCTCACCACAACCCCCAGAGGTCTCTTTGTATTTTACCCTCAGTCTCATTCAGGTGAGAAGTGTTTTGGTGCTCCTTTGTAACCTCTCTGTCAATGCAGACTCTCTCTCTCTTTTCCTCTCCCATCGTAGGAAATGACTGAGTGCATGTAGAATGCTGACATCAGATAACGTCTGCATTGGCAGTCCATGTGTGACTGCGCTCTGGTCTTGATTTGCATATCATTTGGAATTCAATAAACTAAATGGACCCGTGCCCACGCTGACTATAAAAGGGGCCATAAATATTCTAATACTACAAGTCCTGACTGATAGCTGTGGAGATGGCTGGCAGGTCCGATTTCACTACGAAAATTGTTTAATTGATTGTTTTCGTGCTGTTATTTATCTTCTCCACCCTGCCAGGAAGTGACATCAGTCTATTTCCTGTTTAGATGATCTTGTTTCTGTCAGTTTGTGACCTCAATCTCTAGCATGATGACTTGGGGATGGGATCAGAAGCTTCTCACTATGAACTCAGCTTGAACTCCAAATCTATTTGTGCCAAAAAAACACCATTCAAACCAGACGCTGATAGAGTCCTGCTACATTGAACAATAAATTACTCGCAGAGTTTGCCGAAACATGCGGTAGAGGTGCCACTCAAGAACCGGGGCGAATAAAAGCGTCTATTTCATCAGTGTGTTTTAATTTCGCTATGATATCAGCGAGTTCTTCCCCTCTGTTGCTTCTACTCAAGATTATTTTCCTGACAGGACGGAGCGTTTTCAATTACGACGTTCATGGCGTGCAACAGTGGGCCTATGCCCCACTAGCGTTGCTTTTATTATTTGCTAACCTTTCTAATTTCACACTTGTTAAATTTTCATGTAAAAGCCCTTTTAAGAGAGAGGCTTCAAGAGAGCGTTATGTCGTTTCAAATCTCCGGGGGGACTTGAGTCTCTGGGGCTTGAGATTTGTAATGGGCTGTGTTTCAGGGTTTGAGGGTGAAGCAGGGTGCTGGCTTGGGCCAGAGATAAATTGTGGCTTATTCAGAAGCTTTGGACAGACATGCTCATTCTTTTTAATTACTATTTTACATATTTCAAGGTATCAAACTATGGAATACCTCACATGGAAGTATAGGAGTTATGTAGGAGTAGACTAGAAATGTTTAAAGTTGCTGCCTTACAGTTTTTTTGTTAGTTTGTTTTGCTTTGATTTTTGTATTGGTTTGCTTTTTATTGCTTTTTTGGTGTGTGTTTTGTTTTGTGGTGCACTTTGTTTTGGGTTGCTTTTTGTTTTGTGGTTTGTTTTGCAATGATTTTTGTTTTGTCATTTGTTTTATTTTGTGGTATGTTTTTTTTTGCGTTGCTTTTTGTTTTGTTTTTCATTGCTGTTTGTTTTGCAGTGTGTTTTGTTTTGATTTGCTTTGTGGTGTTTTGTTTTATTTGCTTTTTGTTTTGTAATTAGTTTTGCTTTGCTTGGTGGTTTGTTGTGTTTTGTTTTGCATTGCTATTTGTTTTGCAGTCAGCAATCCGAGTTGCTTTTTTTGTGTTTTTTTGTATTGCTTTTTGTTTTGTTGCTTTTTTTTATTTTGTGGTGTGTTTTGTTTTGCTTTTTGTTTTGTAGTATGTTTTGTGTTGTTGTGTGTTTTTTTTTTTTTTTTTTTTGCATTGCTGTTTGTTTTGCAGTCCACAATCCGAGTTGCTTTTTGTTTTGTGGTTTGTTTTGTTTTGCGTTGCTTTTAGTTTTGTGGTGTTTTGTTTTGTATTGCTTTTGTTTTGTGGTGTGTTTTGTTTTGCGTTGCTTTTTATTTAGTGGTGTGTTTGGTTTTGCTTTGCACTTGGTAGTATGGTTTGTGTTGTTGTGTGTTTTGTTTTGGGTTGCTGTGTGTTTTGTGTTGTTTTGTTTTGCATTGCTATTTGTTTTGCAGTCAGCAATCCGAGTTGCTTTTTGTTTTGTGGTGTGTTTTGTATTGCTTTTTGTTTTGTTGCTTTTTTATTTTGTGGTGTTTTGTTTAGCTTTGCGTTTTGTAGTACACTGTAAAAATTGTACATTCTTTCAACTTAAATGCTCAGACATATATCTCAACTTCACATCTAATTAAATATTTCAGTTTCAACGAGAAATTCAATTTTTGTTTAATTAAGTTGAGAATGCAGTCGAATTGACTTTAAGTTGAAAAACGTTAAAAAATGACTAATTGGTATAGGGCTGGGCAATATATCGAACGATATTGTGTAAATCTCTGACAAGCTATGCCATATCGCGCTAAATATCGAATGCGATATTTAGCGCGATATGGCGTAGCTTGTCAGAGATTTACGTCTCTGTGTATCAATTGCCGCTCCAGCGGAACCTGAGCGGAACGCACGTGATGGAGATTTACTACTAATCAAAGCACCTGCTTCATTGACTAAACGCGCCTCACAATATCGTACGATATATTGCCCAGCCCTAAATTGGTAACAAGTTGATCCAACTGTTCACTTATGCAGTTGAATTAAGTTAGTGTAATGTAAATATTAGGATTGAATGAACTAAAATTATGTAAGTGTGATTGACCTAGGAAAATTAAGTTAATAAAATGTAATAAATTGAGTTGGAAAAAAACAAAACATTTTTTAGGTGTTACCAATTGAAGTAATTTTTTAAAGTTGATCCAACTGTTCACTTTTTCCAGTGTTTTGTGTTGCTGTGTTTTGTTTTGCGTTGCTGTGTGTTTTGTGTTGCTTTTTGTGTTGTGGTTTGTTTTGTATTGCTTTTTGTTTTGTTGCTTTTTATTTAGTGGTGTGTTTTGTTTTGCTTTGCGTTTTGTAGTAAACTGTAAAAAGTGAACTTGGGTGTAAGTTGGATTACTATAACTATTTGAGTCTATTTAACGTGACTTTCTGTTTTCCAAATTGTAACTCCACACCCATATTTTCCCACCTTTTGCATCAGGATTGGCTAGTAGGAGCTGTATTGTGGTCTGTGATTGGATATTTAAAATGTTGTATAAAAAAAGAACATGCAGATCATCATCTCCTACATCAATATGACAACATAGATTTTTGCAACATTAGTAAGAAAAAAAAAATCAGCAGTTTTAGTGTTTTCAAATGAACACAAATTAGTGTTAATCTCAGAAACACTGCCAACTTCAAAAACAAATATTTTTAAAATTATATTTTCAATTTGTTTTAGAGCAATGATAATGTTAAACATAAATGTAATTTTGTTTCATTTATAATATCACACTTCTTATTTTTTCTAACTTACATGTTCTACATTGAAATATAGATTTTTTACATTATAGGAAAGATGTCTATAGGCAAGGGGATCATTGTCATCAAAATGTTTAAAAAACCCTAATTTAGGCAACAGGCTGTTGGGCTGGAGTGAGGATCAGTTGAACTGGGTGCATAGTTGTACAGGAATTGTTTCAGGGGTTTGCTTTTGTGATCAGGATTGAAAGGGAGATGAGTTCAAGGAAGAAAGGAGAAGTAAGGTATTGGAAAATTATTATTCATATGGACAGTTTGAACATGATTGAACTCATAAAACTTTAACTCAATTCCCCCGTGGATGTGCATGGCTAGGTTTGATTAATAAGATGAATGGCTTGGAGATGGTATGAGTCACCTGTTTCAAATTAAAACACAAATAGACACTCTCACACTCATCTGGTCCAGAACTCAATGAGCCACCAGCTCTTCCACTCGTTTGAAAATATGACACACTCACTTCCTGTGTGATGAGTCGGAGGCTAACGTCAGTCCCTCATCTATCATTTCATCTTTCTATTGTTCTATCGTTCATTCTATCATCTATAGTTCTATCTGTCAATCAATCTGTCATCTATTTTTCTATCCATGTCATTCTATCGTTCTGTCATCTATTGTTTTGTGTATCATTTTATCATCTATCAGTCTGTCATCTATCATTCTCTTTCTATCATTCTATCCATAGTTTTATCTATCAGTCTGTCATTTATCGTTCTATCTTTCTATTGATCTGTCGTTTTGTGTATCATTCTATCATTTTATCTTTCTATTGTTCTATCTTTCATTCTACCATCTATCGTTCTGTCATATATCGCTCTATCTGTCAATCAATCTGTCATCTATTTTTCTATTTATCATCTATAATTTTATCTGTCTGTCATCTGTCGTTCTATCTTTCTTGTTCTGTCGTTCTGTTCTCTATCACTCTGTCAACTATTATTCTATGTATTAACATCTGCTGTTCTGTGTATCATTCTATTATCTGTTGTTCTGTGTACTGTTCTATCATCTGTCGTTTTATATATTAGTCTGTCATGTATCGTTCTATCCATCCGTCATTCTATCTATCGTTCTTTTATCTATTGTTCTGTGTATTGTTTTTATCATCTGTCGTTTTGTCTATCAGTCTGTCATCTATCGTTCTCTTTCTGTCGTTCCTATCTATAGTTTTATCCATCAGTCTGTCATTTATCGTTCTATCTTTCTATTGTTCTATCTTTCATTCTATCATCTATCGTTCTGTCATCTATTGCTCTATCTGTCTATCAATCTGTCATCTATTGTTCTATGTATCATTCTATCATTTTGTCTAGCAGTCTGTCATCTATCGTTCTATCTTTCTATTGTTCTGTCATTCTATGATCTATCGCTCTTTCTTTCATCTATTGTTCTATGTATCGTTATCATCTGTTGTTCTGTGTATCGTTCCGTCAACTATTGTTCTGTGTATTGTTCTGTCATCTATCGTTTTATCTATCGTTCTGTCATCTATTGTTCTGTGTATCGTTCTATCATCTATCGTTTTATCTATCAGTCTTCTATCATTCTATTTTTATCGTTCTATCATCTATAGTTTTATCTATCAGTCTGCCATTTTTCATTCTATCTTTCTATTGTTCTATCATTCTATCATCTGTCGTTCTGTGTATCATTCCGTCCGTTTTATCTATCAATCTGTCTGTCATGATCGGGGCTGTGGATTTTCCCTCAGCCACCTGAGGTCACTGTCCCACACAACACTCCCCTTAGGTGTTCACGTTTGTCTTGTCATTTGCACTGATTACACGCGCACCTGTTCACAATTACCATCAGGACTATAAGTACCCTTCATTGCTCAGTCTGCTTTATGTCTGCATTGTATCGTGTCATGTGTGTTTATGTGTTCTGCGAACCCCTGACTTTTTGATTATGTTTTGGCTCTTGATTATTTTGTGTTCTAGTCTTTAGTTTGTGCCGTGTTGGCCTTTTGTTTGTTTAGTTTGTTTTCATTTTCAATAAAACCAACTTACCTGCATCTTGGACCCAGACCTCCTGTGTGATCGTGACAGAATGCAGACATCCGCTATGGGTCCAGCGGGGAGTAATTTTTTTGAGGAGGCGACGTCCATCCGCTCGGTTCCAGACACGGAGGGGATGTCCTTCGAGGCGGCGTCGGCCAAGCGGTTTGAGTTTATTTATGCCTGCTTGGCGGCGTTGGACATCCGCAGCGGCGAGGCTGCACGGAAGGGTCCCTGCTTTGCGGCGGGGGCGGAGACGATCTTCCGCGGGGAGGCTGCAACGTCTGCTATCTCCGTGCCTGAGGCGACAACATCCGCTATCTCCGTGCCTGAGGCGGCAACATCCGCTATCTCCGTGCTTGAGGCGGCAACATCCGCTATCTCCGTGCCTGAGGCGGCAACATCCGCTATCTCCGTGCCTGAGGCGGCAACATCCGCTATCTCCGTGCCTGAGGCGGTAACATCCGCTATCTCCGTGCCTGAGGCGGCAACATCCGCTATCTCCGTGCCTGAGGCGGCAACGTCTGCTGCCCCCCGGCCTGAGGCGACAACGTCCGCTATCTCCGTGCCTGAGGCTGCAACGTCCGCTGTCTCCGTCCCTGAGGCGACAACATCCCCTATCTCCGTGCCTAAGGCGGTAACATCCGCTATTTCCGTGCCTGAGGCGGCGATGTCCGCTGTCTCCCTGCCTGGGGCGGCGACGTCCGCTATCTCCGTGCTTGATGCGTCGACGTTCGCCATCTCCTTGTTTGACGCGGCGACGTCCGCTATTTCCTTGCCTGAGGCGACGACGTCGGCCGGGGCCCAGCTGGCGGCAAGGCATGTTTGTGGGACCCCGCTGCACGGTCCTGGCCCGCCATCCCTCCCCCTGACTTGCCTACCTCCGTACCTCCTCCCTCCAGACTTTGGGAACGTCTGGAAGCCGTTCCGTAGGGAGGGGGTAATGTCATGATCGGGGCTGTGGATTTTCCCTCAGCCACCTGAGGTCACTGTCCCACACAACACTCCCCTTAGGTGTTCACGTTTGTCTTGTCATTTGCACTGATTACACGCGCACCTGTTCACAATTACCATCAGGACTATAAGTACCCTTCATTGCTCAGTCTGCTTTATGTCTGCATTGTATCGTGTCATGTGTGTTTATGTGTTCTGCGAACCCCTGACTTTTTGATTATGTTTTGGCTCTTGATTATTTTGTGTTCTAGTCTTTAGTTTGTGCCGTGTTGGCCTTTTGTTTGTTTAGTTTGTTTTCATTTTCAATAAAACCAACTTACCTGCATCTTGGACCCAGACCTCCTGTGTGATCGTGACACTGTCATCTGTTGTTCTATATATCGTTCTATCATCTATCGTTTTATCTATCAGTCTGTCATTTATCATTCTATCTTTCTGTTGTTCTATCATTCTATCAGTTTTATCTATCAGTCTGTCATCTATCATTCTCTTTTTATTTTGTCTTTCATTCTATCATCTATCATTCTGTCATCTTTCACTCTATCATTCTGTCATCTTTCACTTTATCAATCTGTCATCTGTTGTTCTATATATCGTTCTATCATCTATAGTTTTTTCTATCAGTCTGTCATTTATCATTCTATCTTTCTATTGTTCTATCATTCTGTCATCTGTCGTTCTGTGTATTGTTCTATCATTCTGTCCGTTTTATCTATCAATCTGTCATCTGTTGTTCTATATATCGTTCTATCATCTATAGTTTTATCTATCAGTCTGTAATTTTCATTCTATCTTTCTATTGTTCTATCATTCTATCATCTGTCGTTCTGTGTATTGTTCTATCATTCTGTCCGTTTTATCTATCAATCTGTCATCTGTTGTTCTATATATCGTTCTATCATCTATCGTTTTATCTATCAGTCTGTAATTTTTCATTGTATCTTTCTATTGTTCTATCATTCTATCAGTTTTATCTATCAGTCTGTCATCTATCGTTCTCTTTTTATCTTGTCTTTCATTCTATCATCTATCATTCTGTCATCTTTCACTCTATCAATCTGTCATCTGTTGTTCTATATATCGTTCTATCATAACGTTTTATCTAACAGTCTGCCATCCATTCTATCTTTCTATTGTGCGATTGTTTTATCATCTATCGTTCTGTGTATTGTTCTATCATTCTATCTGTTTTTTTCTCAGTCTGTCATCTATCATTCTGCCCATCTGTCGTTCTATCTATCGTTCTATCATCTGTTGTTCTGTGTATTGTTCTATCATCTATCGTTTTGTCTATTAGTCTGTCATCTATCGTTCCATCCATCTATCGTTCTATAATTCTATAATTCTATCGTTCTGTCATCTACCATCTTCTGTCTTTCATCTTCGATTATCTTTCTTTCTAACACTCCGTCTATCAATCTGCTATATATCTTTCCATCATCTAACATTTTTTCTATCAATCTATCTGTCATCTGTCATTCTATCTATAGTTTTATCATCTTTCATTCTGTCTGTCAAAGTCATCTGTTGATCTTTGTATTATTCTATCATCTATCATTTTATCGATCAATTTATTGTCTATCATTCTATCTATCAAACTCATATATCCTTCTATCTGTAGTTCTATTATCTATCATTTTATCTATCATTCTATGTATCATTCTGTCATCTTTTGTTTTGTTTATCTGGCATATATCGTTCAATCGAAATTTTCTAACATTCATATGATAAATATATACAGCTAAACATGTGTTGGATAGCAGTACATAATGTTGCTCAGATCATTTTGGAGGAATTTACTAAAAAAATGTTTGAGCTCATTGAAACATTTGACGTTTGATTCCAGACTTTGGTGTCTTGGCAAATCTAAACACAGCCTGTGCTTGCAGAGCTTACATAAATTCTGAAGCTTCAGAGGAAACATGAGGTTACTAGAAGCTTTTTCTCAAAAAGAAAAAAAAAATCTGAGAAGCAGAAGGATTAAGCAAAATGTCCATTTGGTCTCCAGTTAATCACTTTGCTGTTGAGGAAAATCATTGAAAATATGAAATATGATTTTTTTTCTTTCCTGTAGGAAGTCACCATGTTTCTTTTTTCCCCATTTACTTATTGTGTGTATTACACTTACTGTATTGTTTTATACTATGTTAATATTTTCTTTCCTCTACACCCTCACAAAGCTTTCTACATTTTTGCATGTTCATTAAGACATGATTTAGTGTGTTTGTTAAGCTGTTTTCCTCATGGGAACCATTGCCTGGTCCCCACAACGGAGGTGATTTCAGATTTTACTATCCTTGTGGGGACATTTGATCCCTACAGTGTAGACACATCCTGACCCACACACACAATTCATCCCCTCTTCTTTTTCCTGTTCACTGTCTCCCTCTTTCTTTCCACTGGTGCTGCATTGATTCGATACACCTTGCAGTGGTTCACCACCTCCTGCACTGCAGTGCTGTCTGGATCTATTCAGGAGATTCAGAAAACTCACACTACAAAATATAGACACAACCCGGTCAAACAAACATGCACACTGTTAAATTCATTACACAATATTACAATATCACATTAACCAATAGCATAGCTCCAGGTGGTTAATAAAGGCCTTCTGAAGCAAATCGATGCGTTTGTGTAAGAAAAATATTGCGTTTTGTTTACAGCAAAAGAAAAAACAGTATCCTCTTGGCTTATATCCAGAAATTCAGAAATCCTCTGACATTTTTCTTTACAAATCCTTGTTTTGTACTTCTGATTCATAACCAGCATTTTGTTTTGCTCTCTCCACTGTGCTTCCGCATTTGTTTTTCTCACAGGAGCCTACTAAAATATTTATATTATAAATAATCATTTTCATTTTGTGATTAATGAGCTTTGTGTATATTATTTGTCACTGTATCTATCTATATAGATATACTGTATCCAGTGTGTTTGTGTGTGTTGCACTATGTCTGTTTTCCCCCCTCTATCTCTCTTTTTTCTCTTAATACAAAGAGAGCAGAATCCTCTGGTTGTGGCTGTCAGTCATCTGCCAGGTGTGGAAACGTGAAACCGCAGGAGTGTATGTGAGCCTTCAGTCGTGTTTTGATCCTCTACCCTCACAGCAGACAGACCTCGATATATGTGTGTGTACACAGTATGTCCAAGCATCATCTGTGCATATTTCTAGATTATATATATTTTTACTGTATGCTATCAGAACACATCAATCATCGTTACATGCTAAATTAGCCATTTTTAAACTAGACTCCATGTTGCATAATATAATACATAAAATATTTTTTTCTTTACTGGTTTTGCAAGCATATTCGTTTATGTGAGCACACTGCTCTCGTTTTTTCAAAAAGGGCATGTTCTCTGTACAGATCTTCAGACTGATCGTAGTGTGTTATGAATCTGCGGTTCCACGCTGTCGGCTGTGTCAGACCTCATGTTATTCATATTTGCTACTCTCTGTCTCAGTTCTTTTCCTTTTTTCTTCTTTTTCATTAAATAAAATCACAACACTGAGGGTGTGTTTGCCATCTGTCTATCATATGTAATGCAGTCAGGTCACTGAAGTGTGCTATATGCTATGGAAATGTTGTGTAAATTCTATGGACTAATCGGAAAACTGTGAACCCTTGAAAATATTGCTTCACTGAGTCAGCAGGTTTTTTTTTACTGCTATCCTGTAGACTACAAACCTGCCTGAAACCACTTACTGTGGTAAAATCACTTGCTGCTTTGAATTATTATGATTAAAATGGCAGGAATCATATGCTATGTTTTTGAAAGAAGTATTTTAAGCTCACCAAATCTACTTTTCTTTGATTAAAACTATAGTAAAAACTGTAACACTAAAATGACTGTTCTCTATTGTAATATATTTTTTAACAATTTACAGTGGGGATCGAAAGTTTGGGCACCCCAGGTAAAAATTTGTATTAATGTGCATAAAGAAGCCAAGGAAAGATGGAAAAATCTCCAAAAGGCATCGAATTACAGATTAGACATTGTTATAATATGTCAAAAAAGTTAGATTTTATTTCCATCATTTACACTTTCAAAATAACAGAAAACAAAAAAGCCGTCTACAAAAGTTTGGGCACCCTGCAGAGTTTATAGCATGCACTGCCCCTTTTGGAAAGCTGAGACCTGACAGTGTCATGGATTGTTCTCAATCATCATCTGGAAGACCAGGTGATGCCAATCTCAAAGGTTTGCCCAGACTCATCTGACCTTGCCCCAACAATCAGCACCATGGGTTCTTCTAAGCAGTTGTCTAGAAAACTGAAACTGAAAATAGTTGACGCTCACATAGCAGGATAAGGCTATAAGAAGATAGCAAAGCGTTTTCAGATGCCAAAATCCTCTGTTCGGAATGTAATTAAGAAATGGCAGTCATCAGGAACAGTGGAAGTTAAAGCAAGATCTGGAAGACCAAGAAAAATATCAGACAGAACAGCTCGCAGGATTGTGAGAAAAGCAAGTAAAAACCCACGTTTGACTGCACGATCCCTCCAGAAAGATCTGGCAGACACTGGAGTTGTGGTACACTATTCCACTATAAAGAGATACTTGTACAAATATGGTCTTCATGGAAGAGTCATCTGAAGAAAACCTCTTCTATGTCCTCACCACAAAAATCAGCGTTTGAACTTTGCAAATGAATATATAGACAAGCCTGATGCATTTTGGAAACAAGTTCTGTGGACCGATGAGGTTAAAATAGAACTTTTTGGCCGGAATGAGCAAAGGTACGTTTGGAGAAGAAAGGGCACAGAATTTAATGAAAAGAACCTCTGTCCAACTGTTAAGCATAGGGGTGGATTAGTCATGCTTTGGGGTTGTATTGCAGCCAGTGGCACAGGGAACATTTCACGAGTAGAAGGAAAAATGGATTCAATAAAGTTTCAGCAAATTTGGGACGGTAATTTGACGCCATCTGTGAAAAAGCTGAAGTTAGCCCTGGAGTGGTCAGAAGTCTTTTGCTGAAAGAGGGATATCTGGGTGCAGATCAGATGGAGAAAGCATACATTTTGCTCTTTTACATATACACTGTAACAATTCAAAAAATGTGAGAATTTAATGTCCAGTGTGGCTTAATAAAATTTATTTTAGAAGCTTTTCATTTTTAGAATACTTTGTGATCACTTTTATGTCTGATCAACAGGAAACCACTTTAGCCAGATGTGTCTCAATCATCTCTCTCGCACACACAGATGTTCTGTTTGAGAAGCGGAGGGAGGGAAAGGTGGGCTAGAGTGTGTGAGAGGAGGAGAAATGGAGGGCTAGCAGGAAGAGAAGGACAGATTATAATGACTTGAGGAAAATATAATGTAATTCTGTCTTGCAATGAAGTGTGCTGTCAGCTTTATGACAAAGGCTACATCCTTTCCTTTTCATATCCTCTTCACCCTCTCATGCCTTCACCCCTCCTCTTCTCCAAATCTCTTTTTCCTCTCCATTTTCTCCTCTCCTCACCCGCTCCCCTCCTTTCTTGCTCTCTCGATTGGCTTATTGAGGTTGTACAGCAGCACCTGATGGCATTTGAGATTCTCCTTTATTCCTGTTGAGCTCTTGTCAGCTCACTGTATATGTGTGTGTGTACGTGTGCGTGTGTGTTGACTATTAAACTAGCCACTAGAGAATGACATTTACTGCAAATGAACTGTTCCTCTGACACATGTCGTTGTTTAATGAACTGGGGATATGTATTGACACAGAGGCTTAGTCCTTAGGTGTGTGTGAGTGTGTGCGTGCCTGTGTGGGAGTTAAAATGACACTTTATCTTGTGTCTTTATGTATGTGCGTCTGCACTCTATTGAAACTGTAATCTGAGTGTTTGTATTTGCCTAGTATGCCTATATGCATTGGTACAGGTTGTACCTACACAGAAAAAAAAACTGATGTAAAAAGAATTTTCACTTAGAAATAGCTAGCAAACATCGCAATTAATTTTAGTTTTTGTGTCACGGAATGTAGTTTTAAGATCTTTTTAGGCGAGAATGTACTTGTTTAGACTTCCAATATGTTGTTTGTTAATATAGACAACGTCTGATTGAAAATTTGTTTCAATGTTTTCAATATCATAGCAATTGCAATAGCACTCATACTGTAGCTGTACAGTATATGGCTGTTTTTTTTTTTTTTACTTTTGAGTGAATGTTTTCTGGTTGATTCAAAGATAATTATGACTTTTTATCTAACAATTCTAACTTTTTTCTTGCAATTATGAGTTTACATTTCACAATTCTAACTTTTTTGTCAGAATTGAGAGATATAAACTAGCAATGGCGAGTAATAAAGTCAGAATTGTGAGATATGAGCTTCCAATTCTGAGAAATGAAGTCACAATTGTGACATAAAGAGGCAATTCTGACTTTTTTCTCAGAATTGTGTGATATAAACTCACAGTTGTGAGAAATAAAGTCAGAATTGCGAGATATAAATTCACAATTCTATTTTTTTTCTCAGAACTGCATTTATATCTTACAATTGTGACCTTTTTTTATCAGAATTGTAAGATACAAACTTGCCCCATACAGAAATGTAATATATGTGCTTATATGAAATACCCATGTATTAAATACATGTCTTGTATATGCCATATCCATATATGATTCCTATTAGAAAATGGAACAATTTCATATATTGACATATAAGTCTACCCCATACAAAAATATATGTTTATGTATGTATAATACATGTATTGCCATATATGGAATATATATAATTATTAATATATGTGAGATATATGCATTTTTTTATGTTATATACAAATTGGACAAATATGAAACCATATATTTCATGCATATTTAATATTTTAATATGTGATCTTTGATCTTTAAATACAGGACACATGTGAGACACTACACTCTACAAAGTTGCAGTGCATTGCACATTTCACACCTTGAGCCTTAAATGTTAAATGGTACACAAAGAAACATCTTTATTTAAACAGAATTTATTTAAATAGGAAAAAAAATGTTACTGACATGCACAATCAAACAGAAAAAAAGAAACAATTACATATATAACTGATCAAAACACTGAACAGGCATAAGAAACAAAACATCAATTGTAGTGGTCCAGCTAAAGTTCTGCAGGTTTGTATTCCCACAGCTTGGTTAGTTTTTGGTTTATTGCCATCCCCAGAAGGCCCCAGGTGAAGAAATGTCTTGATTCCAGCATCTGTATAAAAAAAGAAAAGATAAAAGTTAGATTTTGATAAGATAATTACAAAACATTTTCTGAACCATATACTTAAGACTTGCAATCCAACATTGTACCAAAGTGATAAACTACTATAAGATGACAAATATACTGAATATTAAACAGTTGGTAAAGTTAAAGATTCTTTTAAAACTGCAGAATCCTAATTATGTATATATGTTTGTAAGTTGTAGTTGTAAAATATTCCCAGATACCACAAGGACATGGCAGAACAACAGAGCACAGCCTGCATGGCCCCTCAAATAATATGTCTCTATATACATGAAGAACTAAAATATAGTAGCCCAAATGCTCAATGACAGAGTTCACAGCTAAGGGTACAATTTAATTTGCCATTTAACATCAATTAAAGGTTGTATCAGCGATTTCTAGCCTAAAACATAAAGTGTCAAATTGAGCTGACCTTTATTCACGATCCGCTTGCTGCCTGCCCCATAAATTGTCTGTGAAAAAACAACGTCTCTCTGGTCAGCCTAGGGTCCGAGATATGCCAAAAAAACAATCGGCGCTATCAACTATTCCACACATAAACAAACCGTGTTCCAACCAATCAGCGTCAGCGGGTTCATGTTGTGGACTTTCCTACTGGTGCAGGGATGTGAGGGAGGCGGAGCGAAAGTCCACAACACCAAACCCCTGACGCTGATTGGTTGGAACAATGTTTGTTTTTGCTATGGAATGGTTGGTAGTGCCGATTGTTTTTTTTGGCATATCTCGGACACTAGGCTGACCAGAGAGACGCGTTTTTTTTCACAGACAATTTATGGGGCAGGCAGCGAGCGGATCGTGATGAAAGGTCAGCTGAATTTGACACTTTATGTTTCAGGCTAGAAATCGCTGATACAACCTTTAAATAAAGTGTTGACATTCATAATACCTAATATGTGCATTGTTTTGGCCTGGAGAAAACAGGGTGGAACTATTACATGGATTTTTGAATGACAATATTGATTAAATCCCCTAAAATAATGTCCGCCGTTCACACAAACTCATAATCCTTTCACATTTTATTCTATGACATAAAAAAACACCAGTTAAACCCCACTTTTGATTCGTATTTTAATTTTTAAACTCTTATGTTTCTTAAAAAAGATGGTTGCTAACATGCTGCTAAATGGGACTACAGGGCCTGTCGGAGGCATTAAACATCATCACGCCGAACAGTTTATCAATTTACTGTGTTTTGCATTGTAGTTTAATTTATAGTGCAATTAATTGTAGAATTATCAATTAATAGTTTCCCGGACCACATTTACTGCCTTTGTCACAGTGAAAGTGAAACTTTAATAATCTATAGTGCTTAAAGCCACGTTTAAGATAAATGGTTACGGCCATATGAAGCTGTTAGAAAGCATATAGATTGAGGATTTTCTTGAAGCAAGGATAAAATAATATTTTGTGTACCCACCCTAACAACATGATAGCTAAAATGTGGTACTTCATTCACTAAAATAAGTTTAATCTTACCATATCCAAAACCTCTACAGTTATTTATAGATTAAATGCACTAGAATTTTATTAAATAGTACACGGAGACACATATTTTGTTGATTTGATTTGTCTACATATTTAACCTTTTCTGTGTAGACGCTCCATCATTCACATCACTGCCATCCACATCTGCAGGTTCGGCCTCCATTTCTGTTTTCTGAGAATTTCGGGACTCATTACCTATTCATGGGACACAAACGAGAATAGCACAATTATCAGCAAAGATATGAACAAAATTTACTACTATAGATTAACCATATTTTTAAAACCCCATAATCACATAGTGTACTGTTACCTTTATGCAATGTACACAACATGCATGTTCTTATGCACCCACTCTAGGCATGTCACTGACATGCCAATGCACTTGGTGCAATATAACCAAGTACTGCAATTTACTATATGAATTCAAGGTGCTTTTATTTAAATAATTCCATTTTTTGCAGTTTTATAGTTCTAGTCTAGACTACATCTCAGAGATAACGTTAAACGTTATGGTTTTCATCCGTTATTTTTGTCAGACAGCTTAAAATAATTTCCAGATGTGGCATTGCTTATCCAGTGAAGACAATGAGCTTACAGTATCTCCATACAGATCGTTCATTAACCTACCCAGTAGCTAAAATTAACTTTAATGCAAGCAAATTGCAAAACACATCAATGCAGCTGTAAACATAACATCATATATAAAACAATGCAAGGGAATATTTTAAAAAAACTTATCTGCTCTATATAGAGACAGAGGCTCTTGCAGACCAAAACAATCATATAACACTTAGTTTCTATGAAATATAAGCGTAGGAATAAAGCGTTGAGTAACGTTAAATTAGCATACATTACCTGCACCGCTGCCACATTCAAAGGCGTTTCATCGTTTCCTCTCATTGATGTCGGTCTGTCTTCGTGCCCGTCTATAAAATCATTGTCGTTTATTATGTGAATGTATTGGCCCATTTGTTATCCTTCCACTTACTAAGAAAAACATCTTACCGCAGATGACTTGTTTAGCCCCAGCCATTGCTCAGACTCTGCCGTTGGCGCGGGTGAGTTTGAATTTTGGCGCATGCGCAGTAGCGGTGTTGTGACATACGCACTCGATCGCTCATGTATTTTAATGAAATGCGTTTTAGTTCATTGATGATGACAGCACATATGGACAAACAGTTACATGAAGTGTTTTCCCTCTCAATAACTCTATATTACATTCGTTTTACTACAAGTAGCTAGTACATTGGCATTTTTTGAACAGGTTATATATTCATCTGTATTTTTTCCCCAGAAAACTGAATTGAAACAATAAAGTTAAGCAAAAAAATATTTTGTTATGTGATTTACAATAAGCAGTATCTTTTAGGCATAAATGGTTAATAAACTTGCATAAATTCAATATATACATTGGTAATTTTGATATATATTGTTAACATATATGGTCTTATCATATAATACAATATACAATTTTAATATATATTGTAAACATATATGGTCATAACATGCAATACCATATAAAAGTTGACCATATATATACTTTCAATATATGTTTATATACAAATTGTACTATGGGAAATTCATATATGTTATAAACATATATCTACATATATCCAGAAGATGTATATATGTGATAATAATATATTGCCCTATATTTAACATATATGAGAGTAGCACTTCTGATATAGGGACATATATGTCATATATTACATTTCGGTATGGGGCATTTGTGAGTTATAAAATCCAGTTCTGATATTTTAGCATTAGCGAGTATACCTCATGCAATTATGAGGAAAAAAGTCAGCATTGCCTGTTTATATCTTGCAATTCTGACTTAATTTCTCAGAATTGTGAGTTTATATCTTGCAATTCTGATTTTATTACTCACAGTTATTGTCTTCTTGTTAGCACATTGCCAGGGTGTTACTAGGTTTTTTTTGGCATCTAGGTAGTTACTTATTCTTTTAAGTTTTTTTGTGATATTTTGGCCCCTAAATATGACTTCTGTTTTTGCCTGTTTTCTTCAATTGCAGTCAAACATTTGCAGTAAGTAATTGTTATTAAACTGTTCCACTGTCACCGAAATCCTCTATAATTTTATAAATAGTACAGTTTTTGTGTCACGGAATGCAGTTTTAATATTTTTATTAGGCAGGAATGTACTTGTTTAGACTTCAAATATGAAGTTTGTTAATATAGACAACATCTGTTTAAAAAATTTGCTTCAATGTTTTTAATATCAGAACAGTAGCAATATCCCTATACTGTAGCTGTATATAGCTGTTTTTTGTTTGTTTTTTTCTACTTTTGAGTAAATTTTTCTTGGGTGATTTAAAAAATGACAAGTTGTCATGTTTTTCACATTTTAACAATACAGTTTTTTTCCCCCCTGACTTTTTTGTGTTTTTCAAAGTGTTGTCTTTTGGCAAATTGTGCAGAACACAATGGCGGTTAAAAATCATAATCTTCGTACAGCTTTTAAAAAAAGTATCTACAGTATGTGTCGAAACTTTGCATGCATTTGAAGTGCATTTAAAGTTTTCTTTATCTGTTTGATTGGGGTTTTACTACTAACGTTCCTTTCGGTTGTGGTGTTCCACAAGGATCAATCCTTGGGCCTGTGTTTTCCCTGTTTTTGCTCTCCTTGGCTTCTATGTCTCAAAAAATATGGTGTTTCTTTTCATTTGTATGTCTATGATACCCATCTTAGAGAATAATAATAAATACTCTCTTCAGCCACTGTTAGACTGCCTAAACAAACTAAAGTTATGGGTTTCAAGCTATTTTTTTTTACACCACATTATGTTTGGTCCTAAGGAAAACGGTCCTTTTGATTTTGATCTTGGCTTCCTTGCCCCATATAATACACAGTGTGCCAGTAAGTTGGGCATCGTTTTTGATTCACAGATCTCATCTGTTTTCAAGTCATATTTTTTACCAACTTCGTCTTCTCTGTAAAGTTAAGCCCTTTTTATCCAGGAGAAATCTTGAAACAGCTGTCCATGCCTTTGTAACATCTCAGGTTGATTATGGCACAATAAGTCGCTGTACTATTACATTTCTCAGGCCTACATTGCTTGCTTCATTTGGTTTGAAATGCAGCCACTAGGCTACTCAAAGGGAAACGAAAATACACTTTGACAATATAACTCCTATTTAATGTCCCTGCACTGGCTTACTGTCAAGTATATGATTGATTGATTTTTAAAATATTATTTTATATAAAGTCCTCAATAACCTGGCACCTAAATACCCCATCTAGAAACTTGAGATCTTGTGACCTTGGCCTACTCATAGTTCCTCCTAGATTAAAATATTATTTGTTTTGCGAATTCAGAACATCATTTTTTAGGATGTAAATACAATGATAATGGTCTACTGTGTGGATAATGCGGGAATGTGTCTGGCAGCAAGCATGCTGTAATTGCTGAGGTGGTGGTCTGGAAATGAAGTTTATTTGAGTTTTTCTTTCTTCATTTTGGGAGTTTTAATTATATTTTTATCTTTTCTCAGAGGCTGTGAGTGTCTGTTCTCCACATTAAAAGATCTTTTAATGGCCATCTGTTGTAATGCAATCATCCAAACACACAAACTGTGCCAATTTTGATAACTTTTTTGCTTTCAAAGTGCTTCTGGCTCTGTGCCGTCTGCACTTTACATGACAGAGACTCATTATTGTTGATTAGACTGATGTGGATGTTGAACACAAGATTCATGACAATTAGCTATGCTAATGAACATGCACAATTTCTCTTTTATGTGCACACTCACATCCTTTAGGACTCTGTAATGTTATCATAACAGAGGAGACAATTAGTTTTGAATGCAGAACTTGTGGAGCTCTTTGTCTAGTCTGCAAGTTCTTCAAGCATGTGATGTGACTGGTTAACCCATTGTGATAGTTTAAAATTATTGAGCATGCATACATGTCTGATCAGTGAATGTCAGCTGATGGATATTTTCAACCCAATCTCATGGCAATTTATATGATGTTTTATAAACAAGGTTCCGGAGGAGCACGATCAGATAATCAATCCATTTGGCAACTCGTTTAAACCAATCATTCAATTAGCGCATCACCAATATATTGCCAGCCGTCTTACCTCTATCCAGCGACAGTTTCTTGGCATCCCTCCTCCACCCCTACTCCCCACTTCTAATCTGTTTCTATCCTAAACTAGCAGGGGGAGTTCTCTGGGTCCGGCCTGTATTCCGGCCTGGAGCCCTTCCCCAGGACAGCACGCCAAAATATGCTTATTACTCGCTCAAGCAGATTAGATGTAAGGGCGAACTCGTGAAACATATTTTATGTGGTGGGTTATCTGTTTTTTTGCTAAATCATGTGCATTTTATGAGTTCCCCAATTCGTATGAATTTGTACGAATTACCTATCCCTAATCCCGCCACTGTGGCCTAGAAAATCGTACAAAACATACGAGTGAGGTAGTACAAATTTGTACGAATTAGCCCCTTTGTAAAATACGTACAAATTGGTTGTGAAATAGCATTAGATATTTCTGTATAGTGTGCACAGAAATGTTAGTTGGACTGAGATTTTTCATTATTTTTGAACAAAGTTATGCATTTTAGATGGATTTTATTTTATAATCAAAAATACAGAAAAAAAACAGTAATGTTGTGAAAAATTGCAATTTTAAAATAACTTTTCTGGTTTAATGTATTAAAATGTTTGTTTATTCATGAGATTGCAAATTTTCAGCATCATTATTCTATTTTTCAGTATCTCATGATCCTTTATTCTTATATGCTGATTTGGTGCTCAAGAAACATTAATACTCAAAATAGTGCTTTTTAATATTTTTTGAGTGGAAACCATTACATTTTTTTCAGGATGCTTTAAATAAAATAAGTATTTATTTGTAGGGTCATTCCGTGTCAACTCAATCAGAGGTCCCTGGCTAGAATTTTTGATTTTGCTAATATTTCTTCTAAAGAAAGATAGACATCGTGATGATAGACAAAATATTAAATGTCATGGATGAATATTTATCCACTGTTCCCTTCCGGAGGGAACTCTACGCTGCGTCCTGGTTAGGACACTTTGGGAACTGCCTTCAGCGTGACCGGTTCTGAAGCTCTTATAAAACAACGGCAATGAACTTGACATTGACCGGCGCCAGCCCATGACGTCATTAACAAGGCGCCTACTAGTATAAAAGGGCGCTTGTGAATACAGCAACCATCTTTTTGTTCTTCAGATCACCTTGTTCTAAGCGTGAGTTTGATGGCAATGTCCGGAGGTAAGCAATTTAGGAAGTGTGCTGATCCGTGTCCGCGGAGTCTGACACCGGATGATTCGCACGATTTATGCGTGATATGTTTGAGTGAGCAGCACGCGCGCTCCGTCCTTGAGGGGGCGGAGTGCGTACACTGTGAGAGCTTTTCTATCAAAAAGCTCCGCTCTCGTTTGTCCTTATTCTCGAGGGGATCAGGACATCCGCCTCCCCCACGCGGCTCTGGTCCCGCGGCAGCTGAGGCTGCCCGGCGGCTGAGATCGTGGGGTTCTCAGGTGGAGCTCGCTGACGAGTTTCAGAGAGGCGTGTCTCTCTCGCGCTCGTCAGCGGGAGACGAGGGCGCGCTGCTGGATGAGGATGTGTTGTCTCTCACATCCTCAGATCCAGCGGCGAGTGTGCTGTTGGCTGCTAGCCAGGGCGAGCAGGAAGAGGCTGAGATGGGCGAAGATGAGTCTTTTGAGCCCATCCAGCCCTCCTGCTCCGCGTATGAGGAGCTGATGGACGTCATGGGGCGCGCCGCCGCGAGGTTAGATCTGCCGTGGCGGCGCGCGCAGGAAGAGGTCTCTCACGGCAGGCTTGGTGAGAAATATCTTCCTGGCCAGGTCAGGCCACCTCCTTTGAGCCTCCCATTCCTTCCCGACCTCCATGCTGAGGTCGAGAAGGCATAGGATAAACCTTACTCTGCCCGCATTGCCAGACATCAGCATGTCAATTATGCTGATGTCCAGGGAATGCGCGAGCACGGGTATGTGTTGATGCCCCCGGTGGAAGATACCCTGGCTGCGTATCTTTCCTCGGGAGGGACGTCGACACTCACGGCTCCAACCCTGCCGAATAAGCCGCTCAAGGAGACATCGCGGCTGAACGGCAGGGCATACGCGGCAGTAGGTCAGGCTGGTGCCGCCCTGCACACTGTAGCGGTGTTGCAGGCGTACCAGGCCGACCTACTAAAAGATCTGGACCAGGGCCTGGGGCTTTCCCCGGAGGAGATGACTGAGCTGCGCCGCACCACTGATCTCTCTCTGAGGGCCACCAGACAGACAGCGACCGCTGTTGGTCGCGCTATGTCTGCTTTGGTGGCCACAGAGAGACATCTGTGGGTGAACCTGACGGGCATCGGGGAGAAAGAGAAGCGTTTTCTCCTCGATGCCCCGGTTTCGCCTTCCGAACTTTTCGGCACGTCTGTACAGACGGTGGTGGAGAAGTTCAGGGAGGCGAAGGCGCGCTCAGCGGCTTTTAAGTCCTTCATCCCTCACCGGTCCGCGCCCGCACCCGACCAGCATAGACAACCTGGCCCGTCCTGGCCCCAGGGCCGGAGACAGGGCCAGGTGGCTAGTGTGGCCGCTCGAGGCCCTCCACCTCCACGGAGCAGGTCTCAGAGGAGGCGCGATGCGCGGCGTAGGAAGCCGGATCTCAGGGAGACGATCCAGCGCCGGCGTCAAAGCAGGCAGGAGTCGGGTACCTGAGGTCCCTCCCTTTCGCCCCTCGCGCCCGCTCGGCCGCCTGCCTTCCTGTCCTACTCCTAGACTCCGGGGCCGGGCCTATGATGAAGTTACTAACGCATTCTGACAGGCCCGGTATACGAACTGACATATCTGGGTGTTATATGTGTGTGCACATGTTTGTCTTCCAGCTCCGCTTGGGTGAGACTTAGTTTGGGCTCCTTAATCTGAGCCCCCTGGTCCCTGAATGCCAAGTGTAGTTAGGTCTCCCCTCTTCCTGAGGTAGTGTCTGGACCTCCACTTCTGTTAACTCCTGTGGGGTTAGAAGCGTTGTTAGGCTCCCCTAAGCAAGCACCACCGAGTGTTTCTCGCCCGGAGCCTCCGCCGTTGGAGCTCAATGTGGCAAACCTGCATACGCATGTTCACCCATCCACTGGGGCAGCAGTCTACCCCGTCCCGTGGTAAGAGTCTCTCCAGACTCCGCTCGTCTGAGTGTGAAGACCGGGAGGTTGGGTAGGTTCCCCACCCTTAGAAGATAGGTGCAACCCAGGGTTGAGCGCATGGGCTGCCTCTCTTGGTGAGTCAGTGCACTGTAGGCCCCGCTCCCCAGGGCCCTGTCAAAAGGGAAAGAAAGAAGTTTCTTTAGTGAGAGAGGGCAGTTTAGGAACCCCCCCTAAGAAGGTGAAGCCCTAAGTGTAGGGATTTTCAGGCCTCCTCTCCCTGAGAGTTGTGCCGACAAGATTCCCCTCCATGGAGGCTCTTGTTTAGGCTGATTTCTCACAAGCTGAGTTCTGTTGGTTAGCACCCCCTCTCCCAGACTGTCCTGCCATGGTGAGCGTTGTCAGGGTGTTGCAGGCTTCCTCTCGATCGAGAGTTCTTCTGTATTGAGCCTCCGCTCTTCGCTGCTGCTGTTCAAGACCTCCTTTCGCCTAGTGGCGTCATAATGTAGGTCGGGCCATTGGTCTTCCCCCACGGTTTAGACTTAGAATGGTTAGACGCGTTCCCCTGTTTTGAGAACCATCCAGTTGCAGCCTTCGCTCCCCTCAGTGCTCCGCTGACAAGTACATACTCGTGGTTTTTAGCTGGTAGGCCTGCTAGGCCTCGCTAACTGCCGGCTATGTGCTTTGTGCTCTTTGCCAAAGCCCAGTATTGTAAGGCTCTTTTCGTTCAGACTTGAAGCCTCCTCTCCACAGTATCCTGTGAGGTGGGTTCATGTACTTGTAGCGTTGAGTGTAGCCAGGTCTCCCCTCAGTGGGGTTTCACTGAGACCTCCACTTTTGAGCATCTCTCTCGCTAGAGACTACTAGACTACTAGAATACCGCTCACCAAGACCGAGTGTTGTCAGGCTTTTTTCTCTCTGTAAGATTCGCTTCAAAGCCTCCACTCTACGGGGCCCCTGCTTTCTGCATTTAGGCCCTGCTGTGAGTCCTGGTATTCTCTAAAGCGTTGAGTGTAGCTAGGTCTCCCCTCACTAAAATATTGGATGAGATCTCCACTCTATAGAGCTAGGAGATTGAGCGTTGCTAGGCTTCCTCTCACTCGAGGGCTTCTGTGAAGCCTCCGTTCCCCTGAAGCTCCGCTCTGGTACTTTTAGACGTGAGTGTAGCTAGATCTCCCCTCACTGATTTTTGAGTGTGAGATCTCCACTCTTTAGAGCTGAGGTTAAGCGTTGTCAGGTGTTCCTCTCTTTCTGAGAGTCTCTCTGAAGGCCTCCGTTCCTCAGAAGCTCCGCCCTTAGTACCTCCAAGCGTGAGTGTAGTCAGGTCTCCCCTCACTCAGAGTGTTGTGACCTCCACTCGTAAAGAGCTGGCGGATCGAGCATGGTCGGGCTTCCCCTTTTGGTGAGGCCCCCGTTCTCCAGAAGCTCCGCTTCCAGTCTTTCCCCTTCCAGGCGTGAGTGTAGTCAGGTCTCCCCTCACTGAAGGGTTATTTGAGACCTCCACTCCTAAGAGCTAGTGGATGGAATGTCGTCAGGTTTCCTCTCTTTTTAGAGAGTCTTCTGTGAAGCCTCCGTTCTCCAGAAGCTCCGCCTCCAGTACTTCTAGGCGTGAGTGTAGCCAGGTCTCCCCTCACTGAAGGGTTATTTGAGACCTCCACTCCTAAGAGCTAGTGGATGGAATGTTGTTAGGTTTCCTCTCTTTTAGAGAGTCCTTTATGAAGCCTCCGTCCTCCAGAAGCTCCGCTTTTAGTACATTCAGGCGTGAGTGTAGCCAGGTCTCCCCTCACTCAAGGGTTATTTTGAGACCTCCACTTCCAAAGAGCTAGTGGATTGAATGTGGTCAGGTGTCCTCTCTTTTTAGAGAGTCTTCTGGGAAGCCTCCATTCTCCAGAAGCTCCGCTTCCAGGCTTTGCTGTCGCCTGTGATAATGATATGGTGATTCCCTCGCTACGCTCTGGGCACCTCCTCAAATCCACAATAGTGGTGAGTACTCACGCGAAGCTTTGAGCACTCCTTTAAACCCACATGAAGTGGTAAGTGCACACGCAAGTCCTTGGGCACTTTCTGAAATCCACATGAGTGGTAAAGACTCCCCCCGAAGGTTGGGTTCTTTTCTAAAATCCTGTATGGTATGGGTTACGCAGTATTTCTCCGTTCCCATTCTAGAGTTGGTTCTAAACACCCCTGGGTGGTTACAACTCCACTGCAGATAGCACTACCTATAGGTTTGAGTGCCGCTAGGCTTCCTCTCATCTAGAGAGTCTTCCTGCAGAAGCCTCCACTCTCCCTAAAGGGAAAATAAGTTTGGGCGTGAGTGTAGCCAGGTCTCTCCTCACTTAGAGCGTTGAGGCCTCCACTCGTAAAGAGCTGGCGGATTGAGCGTGTTGGGGCTTCCCCTCCGGTGAGGCCCCCGTTCTCCAGAAGCTCCGCTTCCAGTCTTTCCCTCCAGGCGTGAGTGTAGTCAGGTCTCCCCTCACGAAGGGTTACTGAGATCTCCACTCCTAAGAGCTAGTGGTTTGAACGTTGTCAAGGTTTCCTCTCCTTAGAGAGTCTTCTGTGAAGCCTCCGTTTTCCAGAAGCTCCGCCTCTGTACTTACAAGCATGAGTGTAGTCAGGTCTCCCCTCACACAAGGGTTTATGTTTGAGACCTCCACTCTTACAGAGCTCCGAAGCTCCAGGCTTTGCTGTCGCCTGTGATAATTATATGGTGATTCCCTCGCTACGCTCTGGGCACCTCCTCAAATCCACAATAGTGGTGAGTACTCACGCGAAGCTTTGAGCACTCCTTAAAACCCATGTGAAGTGGTAAGTGCACACGCAAGTCCTTGGGCACTTTCTGAAATCCACATGAGTGGTAAAGATTCCCCCCGAAGGTTGGGTTCTTTTCTAAAATCCTATATGGTATGGGTCACGCAGTATTTCTCCGTTCCCATTCTACGGTTGGTTCTAAAAACCCCTGGGTTTTTCCAACTCCACTACAGACAGCACTACTTATAGGATCGAGTGTCGCTAGGCTTCCTCTCATCTAGAGAGTCTTCTTGCAGAAGCCTCCACTCTCCTGAGAACTCCACTTAAGTGGTTCTATTGCTTAGGCTCCTGGAGCCTCATGGATCACCTCCAGTGTTGAGTGTAGTTAGGTCTCTGACCTCCACTCCCAGAGTTCCCCGCAAGCACAGAGTGTTGCTAGGCTTCCTCTCGATTAGAGAATCTCCTTAGAGCCTCCGCTCTCCAGAACCCCCGCCTAGTATGAAAGCTTAAGGGTAAGCTTCACCACTAGCGGTGAGTGTAGGTAGGCCTACTCTCGCTTAGAAGTATCAGGCCTCCACTCCTAGGAGTTCCGTGCTTGGGTGGCCGAGCCAGCTGTGACGTCGGCCCAAGCGATTCTCGCTGGTAGTGGGGAGTGATGTTCCTTCTTGACTCCTCAATCAGTCAGTTGTTCACTTACTCCTCAGCATGGCGGCGTTGGTATATCGTTCCCAAAGTGTCCTAACCAGGACGCAGCGTAGAGTTCCCTCCGGAAGGGAACGTCTCAGGTTACGTAGGTAACCCTGGTTCCCTGAGGACAGGGAACGAGACGCTGCGTCTCGTAGCCATGCATCGGGCCCCCACTTTCCATCAGACAAAAAGATGGTTGCTGTATTCACAAGCGCCCTTTTATACTAGTAGGCGCCTTGTTAATGACGTCATGGGCTGGTGCCGGTCAATGTCAAGTTCATTGCCGTTGTTTTATAAGAGCTTCAGAACCGGTCACGCTGAAGGCAGTTCCCAAAGTGTCCTAACCAGGACGCAGCGTCTCGTTCTCTGTCCTCAGGGAACCAGGGTTACCTACGTAACCTGAGACGTTTTGTAGAGGGAGGTCAAAATGTAAATTTTCACCTGAGATTCAGAGTCAAATTACAGGGGGGTAAAAATGAATTTAAAAAGATGGCAGCATCATAATGTTATTTTTACACAATAGTTTGGTAGGTCTGTTAGTAAGTCTGTTGACTTTAGCAATCTTTGTTGCATTATGTGCCAGTGGTGAACATTTAAATATGCGGAAACAGAGCTTTTTTGTCTTCAAAGTTCGCAAAGTTTTTCAAAGTTTGCTATAACTGTATCTTAATGGCCTTTTAAACATTGGATCTTAAAAAAAATGTTAAAATGTACATATTTTCAACCAAATGTTGATCAGTTTGCAATTATATGATATTTAATTTCTTATAAAGAGGATTGTCTGAAGAACAAATAATGATTTTGTTTGTATCTTGTTTCCTTTTGTCAAGACAGATGCATTAAACATACCTGTCTGAATGCCATAAATATGATTTTTCCAAAGTTTGCGTGACTATAACTCAAGAAGTTTTAAAGATATCTCAATATGATTTTAGATTCTAGTTGTTAATGAACTAATGAACCTCATTTTCAAGGCCCTATATCGTTCTGTCCCAGAGATATGCGATCTCAATGAGGCTCCATGTCCAGATTGTTGAATATTACCCATTTTCAGTGGTTGAAAACCAAATGTTGGTCACTTTGTATACAGCTGATACTTAATTTATTTAAAAAAACAATGTCTAAAAAATAAATAATGTAGAATTGTATTTTGTTTAAAGGTGCCATAGAATGCATTGATACAATATTTTAAATTGTTCTCTGATATCTACATAAAAGATATATGGCATAGGAAAGGGCAAACATTCTCCAGAAACGGTTTTACAGTACAAGTCCATTTACAACCCTAGGATTTTTCCCTAGAATGAAATTCTCTGTTATTGCCTTATTTGGAAGGTCCGTGAATATTAATGATGAGCTCTGCTCTGATTGGCTGTCTCACAGAGCTGCTCATCTCAATAGCTTGCACATAGAGGAAATATATATTTAATTACGGAGCTCTAGCCGCTTTTAATATGCGGTTTGTTGAATCTGCCGTTTTGAATCAACAACATTTTACTCTCACTATTGTGATTGCATGTGCTCTGTGTAAAGTTATACTGCAGCGACACAAGTACTTACCTCACAAGTTCAGATGCTTCTTAGTGATGCTCAGGATCTGTAAATCCATTCGCCATCATCAGTGCAGTCATCTCTCTGTTTATGTGGTAAGTGAAATCTTATGTACTCCAATGTAACAGGCTACCGCTAGCATTAAGCTAAACATGTCCCTTCAGTGGCTGGCCTTATTTTACTGATGTACTGACTTTACTGATGATTGGGCGATGCAAATGTTGGGGGCGTAACTATTAACGATCGCGACTATTGCTTAATAGTCGGTGTTATGTTGGAATTCACCTATTTTTCAGTGGTCTTTTGCAAACAGCAGATTTATAAAAGAAGGAGGAAATGGTGGTGTTTGAGACTCATGGTATGTCATGTCCATGTACTGAACTGTTATTATTTAACTATGCCAAAGTAAATACAGTTTTCCATTCTATGGCACCTTTAAAAATAACATGATGCTGCCATCTTTCTGAAGTCATTTTTATCCCCCTGTAATTTGGCTCTGTATCTCAGGTGAAAATTGGCATTTTGACCCCCCTTCAACAAAACCGTGGATTACTCAGTAAATATTCATCCATGACATTTAATATTTTGGTTTTCATCACTATACATTTTTATCGTTTTTAAGAAAAAAAAAAAAATCTGAGCCGGGAAAGTTTCTGAAATTTGGTTGATTTGACACGGAATGGCCCTGTACTTGTACTGTCACTCTTGAGCAATTCACTTTTCAAATAAAACTTAATGTCTTAAAAAAAATCTACTGTTCTTGTGCTTTTGAATGTTAGTAAATAGCATGTTGAAACTTGTTTTTAAAGAAACATTACAGGTGTTTCTTCATTTCTTTCTTTCTCTAATAAAAAAATAAAACATTTCAGTCCAAATTTAGTTTCTGTCCTATTAGTCTGTTGAAATATTTCTTTATTACTAAAAGTTAGTTTCTCAATAGCTTCACTCTCCAGTTTAAATTAGCTCCTTTTTGTGATAGTATTACTACTCAATGACATTCTATTTATTTATGATCTATTTATAGAATTTGGCATGCTAATTTGTTAATATACTTTGTTTTATTTTAGAATCGATCTTACATTTAACATTACTATTACTAAACAAGCTCAATAATGTTTAATAAAAACCCTTTTGGTGTCTTATAAGCACAGATATTTATATATTGCGATGTTTCCTTCTGTTTGGCTGAAAATGTCGCACAATCTCATGCACAAACAGAATGTGATATATCCAGCATGATTCCAAAGCTTTTTGTTGTGCTCTTTTTCCATTTCCCTGTTTATGTCTAACCGGTTTGGACAGAAGCGCACAAACACAAACATCCAGGCTGACATAGAGACACTAACACTTCTGTCACCTGTGAAAAATGTAATGTAGCTTTGTAGGACACTGTATAGCCAAAATACCCAGGAGAAAGGCAAAGGTGGGAAGGTTAAACGAACAGACCGAGCTCAAATGGAAGCTATGGACACACAAGGTTATAGAGGCCTTCGTATGAAACACTAATATGCAAACACACACACAAGGGGTGCTAAAGGTGGGATGGGGTCTGGAGCGTGGTGTGTGGTTTATTTTTAATGAGACACTTCTGTCATGTTTATTTATTCATCTCTCCTCTTAATTAATACAGCATAGCGCACACACATGTGCTGACGGAGTATGTGTTTTAGCATGCTACCTCCATTTATAATTAGGAAGGCCATACTGCGGAGCCCAGCGCTGGAAGGAAGCTCTTTATCAGAAGTATCTTTGTGATTAAATGAAGTATTTTTCCATTACAGATACTCCCAGATCATTAGCATTACCCAATATGAAATCCGAGAGAGAATTTCAAGCATATCACCTCAATTTACTTGCATCTTCTCAGAACTGTCAGGCTTAAATCAAATAATTGCATATCATCCAGCATGTGTGTGTGTATTTATCGGCGATGTTTGTGAGACCTCGCCATGCAGCCTCAAATCTTAGATATTCATTATCATATATATGGACTGATGGTGCGGGGAATATTCGAGAAGGCTTTCAGAAAGCTCACCTGTCCTTCCTCTTCACTTAAAGTGATTAAAAAGCCATCTCTTCCCTTCTCATCTAATATTCCTCATGATTGACGGCCCACTGTCCTTTACGAGGGTGGAAATCGTGGACGTGCGTTAATGAAAATGGAGTCCGTCGGTTTGCATGATGAAGCGGGCTTAATGTGGACGCTCGCTAACAAGGCAGTGTGTGTTTTAAAGGTGAAGGGCGAAGGCAGGGGGCAGGAAAAATAATAACAGTCGTATTTAGATGTTGGCTTCGAGGATTAGTCGTATTTGCATAATGCTGTACGTCTGCTGGGCGAGTAGCGTAGGGTTTTAGGGCGTGGATGGGCTTTCTCAACGGTTCGAGGTGTTGCCTTTGGTGGAATAAGGAAGTCGTTGACATGCTCTGTAGCTTTTCGTATGAATGTGATTAAATATTTTACTTGCACTGGGAGTTCTGAGTGGATTTCATTGGATTTCAAGGGCTGTTAGAGATGAGCTCCACCCAGTTCCATATGTGGACCCTTGTGTGTGTGTGAGTGACACAAATGAAGATGAAGGTGACGAAAAGAAGGGTTTTTAATTTGTGCTTGAGGGGTTAGTCGTGATTTAATGGTTGAGTACGGGTTAAATTGTGTGTGTGCACATGAACGTGGCCTAAATTAACTGAATTAATAGGTTTGCCTCCCAAAATCACTATGACATTGGTGTGTTGATAATTATATTGAGTAAAAAGGGACATGAAGATATTTTTGGATCAGTGGCATGAGAGTGTCTGTAATTAAAAAAAAAAATAGAAGAAAAATCGTTTAAATTCAAGTGAAAATGTAATGCATTTGCTATGTTCTTTGAAATGTACTCACTGTATTTATGTAGATTTCATGTGGTTTTGAAAAAAAATATTTTTCAAGAAAAGTTTTGACATGCCCTGACACTTGTGCTTTTTTCAGTTGCTTATAAACATAAATGGCTAAAGTCTAAAATGATAGACACTTTATTCAGTACAAACTGGGCTACAATAATATTTGAGCTGCATGTATGTATATAATTGTGTTTTTGAGGAAAGAACGTTTATGTGTGGTTCGTGAAGAACAAAAAAAATTGAAGCCATTGATACAGGAGAAACTGTACATCTAACTTTCATACAGATTACTTAATCAGAGAATATTTGATTATACATTTTTGATTTGAATTGGTTTATGTAAAAGTACTTTTACATAAAGTGCGGACCCTGTCTGTTTTCTTTATTTTATAAAAGCACAGGATTTTATTGTTATTATGAGTGTATCCAAATGAAAATAGACCCTCTACAGATTTAAATGATGTATTGGTTGTATCTGTACGATCAAAAATGACGGGGCATTTTACATTCTTTTCGGCGTTATCATGAAAACATGCGTCAAAACAGGCCAGCGTTAAAGGTTAAAGGTCCTTGCACAATGAGTCCAAAATTTTTGTATGCAATTTTTTAGGTTATAATGAAACAGAACATCACGGTGGCTCATAATTGTCAAACACCTCTCAAAATACTTGCTACAGATGCAGAAAATTGAACCCAATCCAATTGTTTTTATGACGGATGAAAGTTTCAGAGGCAGTGTGTAAACATAATTGAAACATCGTATTCATTTTTTTAACGTACTAAAATTTTGGACTCTGTGTGCAAGGACCTTAATTCAAAAATGTGGTGTAAACATCAAGTAATAACTAATAACATTTTTTCTACAAAGGGTTCACATCTTAATCATTAATTAAAAAAATAATCAATTTTTAAAAGTAAACTTTTTTTTTGACAAACTCATTTATTCATGTATAAATATCAGAACATTTTTGATACAGTAAGTCACAATACATGCACTGTTAAAACAAATCTGTAGTTTTTAGAAAAAATTTGCAGCTGTGGTTGCCAGAATAATTTTGTAAAAAATTTTCACATTTACAGAACAATCTGTAAATTTTACAGTATAAAACTGTAATTTACAAACAAGAAAACTGGAACACAACATTAAACAACAAAAGATGTAACGTAAAACTCAAATGTTCATAACTCATAAGAAAAACTAGTAAGAAACATGAATATTTAAACAAAATACTTTCAAATGTGTAGTGTCATGCAGAGAATTTTGGAAATATCAGTTTTTAGTTTTTGACTAAATTATTTGTTCTATTTTACTTCTAAAGACTGTACACTTAAAATTTTACTGTACAATTATATGTAATTTCCTGTTAGATCTTTTACAGTTTTTTCCCTTTATATAGTATGGGAATGTACTGTTAACAATTAACATTTTTTTATTCAATATTTTACAGTTAAAATTACAGTCAAATTTGGTATTTAAAAAAACACATTTATTATTATTATTTTTTTTATTATTTTTTTTATTTTTTTTTTTACGAATCATGAGGTCTTCATTAGTCCTCTGCTATATATATTCTTGTTTTGCGTTTTCTGCATGTTGGTCATCCCACATGACTTTGTTTTGGTAGACAAAGGTTTTTTCAAACAAATTATCGTTGATGCATTTTTCTTAATTTTCTGAGAAATATTAATAAAAGACAAAGCTGAATGAATCAAAAAGGCTTTCTTTTAAAGGTATTCGTCTTTATTACGATATCAGGACGTTGTATAATTTTAATTTAGAAATAAGTACATGCTCATTATACAAGAGGTGTATTCAAGTCATTGCAAGACATGAGTTGCATTTTTGATGTATTTTTGGATAAATTAATAGATCTGGGCCAGAAAAAAAGAGAGAAAGAATGTTGTTGACCCTTATATGCATGTTGAGCATGTGCATGTTTGTCTGGGCCCAATCTCCCATTCATCTGAATATTTGCAGACTGAGGCAGAATATGAATCATTTCCCCTCACTGCAATTAGCCTGAAATATGTAGGTCCTTACTGTGTGTGTGTGTGTGTGTCCTTTGAAAGGGTGAGGTGGGCTTAATGTAGCTGAACTCCCTGCATGTAAAAACAATGTGGAGAAGTGCACCATAAAAAACATCTTCAAAAATATTTTTAACAAGGTCAAATTAGCTTCAACAGAGGCAGCAGTAATTTGGGTGACATTTCTGAAAAGAGCATGTCTGCTTTGTGACACTAAAAAACAGATGGTTAAAGCTTCAGTGATACCTATCAGACTGGATATACTAGGTTATACTGAAATAATCAGAAAGGAGAAAGGAAATTAGACATTTTGAAATTACTACAATTATTATTATAGCCATAAAGATGCTTTCATGCTTCGTATGATCTTAAATCACTACTAAAGTATCCAAAAATATAATTAGAGTTGACTTTGAGAACTGGATTAGTCAGATTTGTGAATGAATCATTCAGAACTGGATCTGATTCAGTGAGAAGATCTTACTCAAAATGGAATCATTCTTGAATTGGATATTACCATTTCATTCATTAACTCTTAGATGCTTTTTTCAGTAAACATGGAGAGAGGTGATCACATTTGAGTGCTGAGATAAAAGACATAGGGCTGAAGCCCCCCTACATGAGGCTTAGATTCGCCTGCGGTCAAATAAAAAAATTATCATTTAATTTTGCTCCCTCAAGTCCACTTATAATGTTAGTCAAGTGTGTTTGAAGTATTTTGCACCCTCTCTATGAATGAGCCATTTTTGCGGCTTATTTTCAATAGATGGTCTTGCGTGGACCCAGCGGGAAATGTTGGGTCCTGAAAATCTCACTGATTTTATTGTACAATGAACTCTTTTATAGTATAAAATTATTATCTCATTTTGAAAATGTCTATTTTGAGAAGAAGCAGAGATGCTCTTTTCATGCATGTTTCTTTAAATGCAAATGAGCTGCTGCTTCTCTCCGCCCCCTTTTCCAAAATAGGACTGTGCCTTTACAGCTCATGCCTCAGATGCTCTGCCAAAAAACATCTGTTTGGTTTTGATTATCATGTCTATCGCACTCAAATCTAAACTAAGTTCTCTTTCACATCTTATTGCGCTTAAACGGTCAAATACATACAAGTTTATGTTAAAAACACACAAAACAGTTGGTAATGTCTGTGAAGGTCTTAGAAAGAAAATACCAGTGCCGTGGGTGAAAACATGCAGAATAAGGAGTGGTGATATAAGATTCCTACTTTCCCCTTCCTACATTTGACATTTTTGCAGAGAAAGACTTAACAAAACAAAGATCACAGAGACCCGATTATAGCACTTTAACACAGAAATAAAATTCATTTTTTGACAGTAGGGCCCTAGCCTGGCTATCACCAGACCACGTTATGACTTCGTCATGATTCGTGGTCTGGGAACCACATGTTCATTTTCTCGTATTTGAGGCGTGGTTTACGAATGCCCAGAGCCGTTTATTGGGCGATACGAATGTCTATCAAATGCGCCTGTGCGTAGCTCATAGCCAATCGTTTCAATTATACCGGATGACGTATGTAGAGCGAACGCCAAAAGTTGCTGTTTTTTCAAAATAAACTTGCATTCTAATGTCATTTGTCGCGCCGCTCGCGTCCAGTGTAGACCATGGTGTAGACACGAAAGATAACTTCGCGTCTGCTGCCATGCTGGATCCTTCGGTGAGTCGCATAGAAGGCGTCATCGTCTTGCTGCTCCCTCCCCGTTCTGTGATTGGTTCCCTATCTTAGGTGAAAATTAGGTCCATGGTTTCCAGACTGACTAGAAGCGTGAATAAAATCGCGCTGCGCAAGGCAGTATGGGGACACCCAGGCTAGTAGGGCCCCAGGCTTACTAACTATTTCATGTAAAACTAAACACACACTTTGATAAGAAATAGTCTTTTAAAGATTACCTTTTACTGTTAACATTTTACTGTAAACCTTTGCTTGTTATCCAGTCTTTATGCTGCTTATGTGCCAGTGTTAATGCTAGTAAAACAGTCCACTAAACTGGCAGTCAACATGCATGACGTGTGCTTAAAGTCCAGTGCGGGACAGTGTTGTGATTTCCAAAGACTGTTTTGGTTCCTATGCCGTGTTTTGGTCCCCTGAGAGAACAGGAAGTTCCCGCCTCATCTTCAGACTGAGCCAGGAAGTGGAAAAGCCCTCTGGGCTCTGCAGGAAATGGGCAAAGCTGTACCGTAGCAACACATTTCTGCCTTATTAGCTCAGAAATAAATGAATCCTGAGGAAATCAGGGAAAATGGCCAGATTTTCACTTCTTGTATATGTTTTTTTCTTTTTTAAATATATTTCTGTTTCAACTCTCTTTACCATAATAGTTTTTTCCCACTGTGGTTTGGCTACAATGTATTGCAGATACATTTTTGAGGCTGATATGCTGATGGAAATCAGGCAGCGTCATGCTCTGACAGACAGCTGCATATTTAATAAAGTCTGTGACGTTTGAACTGCTGGGTGAACACAGATTCAGGCCTCTTTGGCTTATGCCCACATTAATATAGGATCCTAAAGAGTTCTGAGTGAAAGTGGAAGAGTAAAGAGAAACGAGAGGCTTTTGCCACTGGATGGCATCAGCCGATCTTAGTCGCTGTTTCTTTGCTGTCTCTGGATTTAATTCAACAAATGCTTTTTAAATGCTCTGATTGTCTATAAATATGAGTTTGAGTCACAAATGCTGCATTGATGCAGGCGGTAATGGATATATGGGGGAGTTTTTAACATTGAAATAGTATGTGGCTAATTTCGAAGGAAGTGCCCTTCTCTTGCTTTCTGGTTGTTGAGTAGTTAATGACTTTCTATTAAAGACATTTGCTATATCATCTCATTTTAAGGTTTGGACTTTTATCAAAAAACATTTGCGTTTGTGTATAAGTGTGTAAGGCTGTTCTGTAAGCGTTCAACAGGAAACAGAGGTGAAAAAAAAGAAAAAAGAAAACAGCAGTATTGAGTGTCAAAAGCCTCTGCAGTGGAAGCTGCAGTTGTGCATCCTGAGAGACGCGTCCAAATCAGTGGATGGAGGGCAGGATGAACATTCAGAGAAAACAATCTCACATCACAAGATCATTGGAAAAATATGCCAGTGGCGACAATTCTGCAAGATGCTATTATGTTGGTTTTGTGACACTTTCAAAATCAAATGTCCAATGAGTGGCTCTAAAAATATGTTTGGTTTTATCTGGAACAAATGAACTTGCCTATGCTTTATTACATTGGTTGTTGTATGTATTGTGGTAGTTTGGACATAAAATGCCCTGTGAGTGGCGCTAAAAAAATAACGCTTTTGAAAATAATGTACAAACTACACTAAAACTTTCTCTAAACTTAACCAATCGTGTTAACAGAATCAAAAGGACACAACATGAGTTTCGTGATAACAGAGATGGAATGTAAACGCACAATTTACATGTTTAAAAGAGCACGAAAATCTGACAAAATCTTATATGACAAACTATGTTACATATCATCAAGGCTGAGAAAAGAACACAATGCTGCAGACAACAGATAAATGAAAAAAGTGAAATGCCGTTATTCCTGTATTGCCATGTTTGTGGAGTAAATATTTTCACATGGCTTTTTAAAAATGACAGGTAGCCGTTGTTTCATATGCATTTGGCCAATAAGTGTACAATCACGCCACTTTAGACCCTACTCTGAAGTAGGACCTAATATAGTTCCTCCAAATGGAGTTCATAGCACTAAAACCGTTCCTACTTCCTGTGGTGCTATTCTGCCAACTTCTGTCAATAGTTCTAGAAACTATGAAAAGGTTCCTCCGGTGCGAAAGCCCCTAAACATGAGATAAAAACTGTTTGGTGAAGGAACAGTTTCATTTTAGCTTGCTTTGAGCTATTTTATCCTGACTCATGTCTCACAGGACTTGCAATAGTCCTATCTGTAGTCCTATCAGGTGCGCTACCAAGCAAGTTTACTCTGTCAAAAAAAAAAAAAAAAAAGCCATACATATGGAGCTGGTTATCCAGGAACTTTTTTTGTGTAAAAATGAAGATTTGTTGGTGTTTTAATGCCACTCATGGTAAATTTCATCTGGAAACTGTAATCTATATTGTGTATAGATGGAGTTTTGCAAAAATTTTATTATTATTTTCAATGTTGGAAGTTGAGTTTCATAGATACAGAATAATAGGTTAAAATTGCCGTTTTCCTTTTGATAGAAACTTCAAGCGAGTCTTGAAGGTTGGAGATTTTTAGCTGGTAATTTGCTGGTGAACCAGCTACTATGTTCTAAAAACCTTACTGGTCACCTTTATGGTGTGTTGTTAAACCAAAATGATCTACTTAGCAGCTTTAACTATCTAATGACCAGCTAGAAACCAGCTAATGACCTGTTTGAACAGGCTAATGAATATCAGCTAGAATCCAGCCAGCTACCAACTATTAACCAGCTTTCCTCTGTTAGGAAAGACACAAATATATAAAAAATGAATACCGCCAAATACATCTGTACCAACACGCACATCTTCTGAGGTTCTTTTGCAGGTTCATTCATGCAGCAAGAGCTATATTGTAGTTCTGCATTGCTTTATCTCCTCACACATCCCTTTGTTTAGCCGTCTTTTTGTCTGAGTAAGCATTTGGTCCAATCATTTGTGCATATGCAAAGCCAGCATCGCTCTCATCTTCTCACATGCCAAACCGTAACTTCAAAGAGCCTGTCTCAAGCCCAGCGATGCAGAATGTTGTTACTCTCTTTCTCTCTCTGTCTGACCGCTTCTGACAGCTCCCCTAACTTTCCCATATCCTCTCATTCTAAACTCTCCATGCACGTTCCTCCTTTCTCACACATGTTCACTTTCTCTAGTCTTAATCAAAGTGCAAGTCAGGGTGTAGTTTCTCTGGAGCCTTGATCAACAGCTGTTGCACATAAAGAAAGAATGAATGTGGAGGAAAAGAAGAAAGAGTGCATGGACTTCTTTCTCTGTGTTCTACTTTGTACATATTGGCATGGGCTATGAGGGTCTCCTCAGTGATTTCAGAGACTGTATAAAATGTTGAAAACAAGTTCCATTTGTATTGCACAAAACCGTGGATGTGTGGATATACTGAATATATACCTTTGCCAAACAATTTGGAGGTATGATGGAGTATTTCTGTGCCAAATACACTCCTTATAGATTCGTACAAGTTTCAGAAAGTTTATTTTTCGATCATGGCTCCTAATGACATCAACTGATGTGCTGCTTAACATTTGTGTGGAAACATTGTTAAATTTTATAGGATTCTTTAAATGAAGTTGTTATACAGTTTATTTGTAACATTATAAATGTCTCGACAGTCACTTTTGATTAATGTAATGTTTCAGTTTAGTATTTCATATTTCTTTAAAAAACACTTTTGAACAGTAGTTTATGCATTTTGTCCTAATCATAAGAATTAGTGCTTTTTCTGTCCTGCATTTGCGATTACTGCAAAGGATATTTATTGCTTATGCTCATTAAAAAGACTGTTTAAAAGCACCTATTCTACTAGATATGGCCAGGATCCAAAATGAACACACTAAGTGCCAAATGTGAGTAAATTTAGCTTTGCCAAGTAAACAAATGAATTTAATGACCATTTGGCTTTTTAACTTTTTAAGAACGCAACATAATTAATTTAGAAAAATGATTTAAATTACAAAAACGATATCTGGCCCTTGCTGTTTTTACATAAGTGATGTGAGCAAATGAAATGGAAACCCTATGCTAAAGCGGCTGTTAAAGGGCACCTAATATGCAAAATCCACTTTTAAATGGTGTTTGGGCATAAATGTGTGTTGGTAGTGTGTCATTAAAAAAACAGTCTCATTATGCATGTTGTTTTTTTTGTGGTCAAGACATGTGGTCTTGATTCTTTAAGTTTAAGCAATGTGACATCACATTGTTTAGGCCCCGCCCACGGCCACTGACTGACAGTCCTCCATTGCAAAAGTTTCCATCTTTAGCAAGTTGTCTTTGCTTGTACACTGTTCTCCATTTTATCTGTCCTAGAGCAGCTGTAATGCTAACAATGTCTTGTCAGCAATCCCAGTGTTCTGTTTGGACGTAAGACTGAACATAAGAGTCTTCATTTTCTTCCAACATCTAAGCCCCACTTTTGATGTGTTTGGCATCCTACATATGGCTGAACACTGGTTCTCTCACTCTGTCATGTTGCTTCTACCAAGGGTTGCCAGGTGTTCTAAACAAAATCCGTCCAATTGCTACTCAAAAGTAGCCCAAAAGTAGCTCGGTCGTGTTTCGAGAGGTGTCCCCCAGTAAAAATCATGTTCCAAGGGGTACAATACACATTTAGTGGTAGGGTTCCTCTGGTAAAATTAGCATTCAAGGGGCTAAATATTACGTTATTAGGGTCGCTTCAACCCGCAGACATGAAAAACAACCCACAGCGACAGTATGAAAGTAGCCCAATTCCTTGGACTTGGCAACACTGCTTTTACTAGCTGTTTATTGCTGTATGCAAAGCAGATATGTATAGGCTACACCCTCTTCTAAAGACTGGACAGGAAATATGCAGCTCATTTGCATTTAAAGTGATACACACCAAAACAGCTCTTTTTTTAGACACACCCCAAAAATTACATTTTCCAGATGTTATAATCAATGATCTGTGGGGTATTTTGAGCTGAAACGTCACAGACACATTCTGGGGACACCCAATTCTATATTACATCTTGTAAAAGGTAAGTAAGGATAATTGTGTTTATTTCTTTTCCTCCAATGTCTTCTAACTACTTCACAACTCCATATAACCACACATTATTATGAGATGGATCATGAAGCAATTCACATAACTGAAAAATACAGTTTTTATAATTACATTATTGTTTTTCTCAAAGTTATTTGTGCTTGTTTGTTAAAATTGAATTTGTTCTCATATTGACTTTAGTTGTTTGTCCAAGAATGGCACTAATGCCACTATTTTATAACATTTGGTCAGACAGTTGAATTCCGTTTTATAACAATGTAAAATAATGTAACATAAGGAGTGTGAACAAGCACAATACATGAATAGCCTGTCTCGCAATCCCACTGCAATATTCGCTCCTTGTTAGCGAAGCGCAAAGAAGCTCTCTTCTGTGTTTCTCCTGCTGTAGAGCTTTATTACTGAAATGTCAAAGACACCTCCAGAACGACAGTTATTCATTATTCAGTTAGACTTTTTTAAACCTGCTGAGCTGAAAGTTGTGCTGTTTCATTTGAGTTCACTCCCTGAGAGGAAGACGCAGCAGTCCTGCTGAGTCTCTGTTCAAGAACACACTTAAGCATGCTGAGGCCTTGACAAACACAACACGGCCCTGCACTTAATATGCTGTTTTATGGAAACCAAGGTTTGCCATTTGTGGTTTTAGCTTTGTTTCAGTAAACAGGAAGCTGGCATGGCCCAATTATATACCGCGGGGCAGTACTGATGTGTGCACCCAAGCTGAACCTTAAAGTGCTGCTGTTGTTTTCTTGACGAAACAATATGCTCTTATGAAACTTTTGTACTTTATGCAAAAGTACAGTGGAGTATCATGCTATAGAGATGGTATTAAAGAGGTGCTGTGATGTATATTGTGGTATTGTATGATTACCATATTCACATATGGTATTTATGATACTTAAGGAGGAATACTATGGTTTCGCTTTGGTATTGTACAGTACATACCTAAAAATGGCATTTATATTATATTTTCAATTGGGAACTGCTACTAAATTTCACAAACAACAAAAAAAAGCAAGTTACGAATTGAATAAAAAAATAATATTTTACCGTTTTCAAACAAATTTGTAATTCTTAATTGGCACAGGTATATTTGTAGCAAGAGCCAAAAATACATTGTATTGTATCAAAATTGATTTTTCTTTTATGCCAAAAATCATTAGGATATTATGTAAAGATCATGTTCCATGAAGATATTTTGTACATTTCCTACTGTAAATATATCACAACTTAATTTTCGATTAGTAATATGCATTGCTAAAAACTTCATTTGGACAACTTTAAAGGCGATTTTCTCGATATTTAGATTTTTTTGCACCCTCATATTCCAGATTTTCAAATAGTTGTATCTCAAACAAATATGTGACCCTGGACCACAAAACCAGTCTTAAGTCGCTGGGGTATATTTGTAGCAATAGCCAAAAATACATTGCGTGGGTCAAAATTTTTGATTTTTCTTTTATGCCAAAAATCATTAATAAATTAAGTAAAGTTCATGTTCCATGAAGATTTTTTGTAAAATTCCTACTGTAAACATATCAAAATGTAATTTTTGATTTGTAATATGCATTGTTAAGAACCTAATTTGGACAACTTTAAAGGTGATTTTCTCAGTCTTTTTGATTTTTTTGCATCCTCAGATTTCTGATTTCAAATAGATGTATCTCAGTCAAATATTGTCCTATCCTAACAAACCATACATCAATAGAAAGCTTTCATATGATGTATAAATCTCAGTTTTGTCAAATTTAACCTTATGACTGGTTTTGTGGTCCAGGGTCACATATTGTCCTATCCTAACAAACCATCCATCAATGGAAAGCTTATTTAATCAGGTGATTTTTAAATCTAAGTTTTGAAAAACTGACCATTATGACTGGTTTTGTGGTCCATGGTCACATTTATTTTTGAATTATTCTTTGCAACAGTGAGATCTGAGTCATTTTTAAAAAATATAAACAAAAAATGTATATTCTGTTATAATAATCTTTAATGTTAATATGTTTTGCTCATAAATAACAATAAACAATAAATTGAGGTGAATCTAATATTGAATTTTTGGAATAATTTGGTTGTATTTATAATAAAATAGATTAATTAAATGTTTAAAAACATCAGTTTGTTTGCAAAGTAAATCCAGAAACATTTTAAATAAAAATTATGAATGTGTCTATTTCGAAATCCATAGAAAAGACCTCACATTGTGAAGCGGCATAACATAACAAATAAACAAATGTGAATGATAAATGCCGGTATGCTTCCTTGAAAAATTAGTAATGTTTCCCTCACGGTTTCCATCTTAATTAAGGAAATGAATCGCTGACAGTCAAAACAGTAGGTATTCCCGAAACATCGCACAACCAAAACCACCCATACTGCTTCTGCCTAAAACTTCTGTCTGTCCCTGTCATGTCAAATTATGCCAAACAGAGTGGGAGTTTTATGAATTAGAATGAGTCAATCTGGATCAGTGAAATATGCTTAGCACGCAGAGATGCCATGTTTGATAAGTGCGCTGGCTGTCTGTTAGCTCTGAGGTGCTGTGTAATTGGGGGCGTCTCTGACTAAAAACTGTCCTTGGATCACAGGAGGCGCTCTGCGGTGGATTAAAACTCTTTGCTATCCTGCCGGCTGCCTGATTTGGAGGTAATTGATGTGAATTAGCGCTAAAGGGGCAGTAGGCTATTAATATTAGCAATAGATTTCTTGAGGGAACAGCTGCAGTGACTCCAGCCAGTTATGTCGTTATCAGATTGTAATTTAAATAGTGAGATAAGCCTATATAGCTGAGAATACCTACAATCTTGCTCTATACAGATCAATGACAATTAAGTGTGTCAACCAAAAAAAAAAAAAAAAAAACTAGCTAAAAATCAATAAATGTAGTCTTTGTTGTTTTTGAATGTGTATATATATATATGTATATGTGTGTGTGTGTGTGTGTGTGTGTGTGTGCGCGTGTGTATACATGTTAGTAATACATCTTGGTTATTATTTTAGTTTTTAAACATATTTTTCAAGGTAAGACGTGTTTTTATAACAAATAATATATTTAAATATTTATCTTCATTTACTATATTTCATATAGGAAGGTGTAAAGGCCAGCAGAGGGAGCCCTTACTCACTCTGACTGTTGCTGCTCCCTCTGCTGCCTCATTGGTTACTTCCTGTTTGGTGGCCATTTAAGGAGGCCTACACCAAACAGGCCCCGCAAAGTATTGTTTTGCTGTGCGGACTCTACTAAGCGTTTTCTCTTGTTTCATTGCCTTTTTGCCACGGTTTTGTTTCATTGTCATAGTTATTTTGCCATTGTCTTGTTCTGTTTCTTTGCCATAGTTTTTGCCTTGTTTCATTGCCTTGTTAATTTGTTACTTTTTGGACTGCCCTCTCTGGTTTTTGGACTCTGCCTGTATTTTTGTGGATTACACTATTGTTTTGCCTCCGTGTTTGTTTGGATATTGACCCTGCCTGTCTCGACTACGATCTGTGATAAAGCTCGCAATTGGATTTTACACACTTACCTGAGTCCTGCGTTACAGAAGGGCCAAACAGAAAATAACTATATACAATCTGAATGTGTAATTGTAAATCTATATACAATTATATACTAATATAATTGTACATATAATAGGAAAAGTCTGAATATGTAGATACAGAACTGAATATATAAATTTAAAAGTCTGATTACATAAATGCAAATTGTGAATAAATCATGAATATTTTAGTGCTGTCAAATCGATTAATCGTGATTAATCGCATCCAAAATAAAAGTTTGTGTTTATTTAACTACTGTGTATATATATATGTGTATATAAATATAAACACTGATTATGTATATATTTAAGAAAAATATGTATTATATATTTATCTATAATACATTATATACACATTATATAAACAAACTTGGATGCGATTAATCGCAATTAATCGAACTCGCGATTAAACTTCATATTCTTAAGATTAATAAAAATGTTTAGTTTAGAATTATATATATATATATATATATATATATATATATATATATATATATATATATATATATATATATATATATATATGTAGTCACTATTTACATTTATACTGTTTATTAAAACTTATATTTTTGGATTACTTCTTTACACATGCATTCAGAATTATAACTACATAATCATTATTTCAATTTATATATTCAGATTTATAACTATACATTCTGATTTGTATATATTCACGATTATAAGATATAATCGTCAATATTGTATATATTCACCCATTTTTACAGTTATAAGAATTAAGATTATTAATTGTTTATTTATTTATTGATAAGTATTAAGTATCATTATTTCTCATTTTTAAATTGATTATTTGGATACTTAAATATGCATTATGCATGCATATGCATTACATCGTTTATTTATTCTATAAGTACAGTATTTTATGAATACCTTTAAAATGCATCAATTTCAGAGTTACAGCTTAATGGGTTGCCCTTCGACATGTCACAAACCATGTGACTGGAACAGTAGTCAGATTAGTCCAGGAAAACTTAAATTTGGTTGGCATGGACATTCTCAGGTCTTGTAAATTTCTTCTGTTTATCTCTCCTTTAGTTTACTGCTTCTTGTCATTCAAAAACTGGCATGCACACACACACATGGTGTCCTCTATGGCAGTGGGTTTGGCTGGGATCCTGAGCCAAAACAATAGCTTCAAGACATCTGAGAGAGTTTGGCCAAAAAGCGCCTGCACACACACACACGGACACTGGCCAAACTCCATAACAACTTATGGCCTAGAGTGTTGGGTCAGCACACGGAAAACCAGTTCAAGGATAGTGTTTCGTGCAGAGAGCTCGTAAACCTGCTCGGCTCTCTGAGCGCATACAGAATGTCTGTGCTGGGGTTTGAAAATAAACTAGCAAGCGTGACCTTCACACTGATGAGACCGAACCTTCGTGTTGTAAATGGAATTTTGCTGATGTGTTTGGTCTTCTATTTACAAAATATTCCTAATGTAAAGGGATAGAAGATCAACTTCAAGGACATGTCGCATAAATCAAACTGCAGAGAACATTTAATGCTCACTCTCACACTGTAGCCAAACTGGTTTACTGAAACCAAGGGCAACACAATATCTGGAGAATGTTGAGAGAGCTGTGTTTGCAGTTACTTGGTTTATCAGAATGCTGTATATACTCTGACACAAATGTCTGCGTTACACCTGACATTAACCTGTTTCATATCTGGGTGGTGTTTTTTTTAAAGTTAAATTGCATTTATTCATTACATTCCAATATTATTATTTTCTGTCAGTTATAGAATTAATGCTTATTCTTACAGCAGGGCTCAACTGTAACAGATTGTAACAGAAATTTGATATATATTTTTGAAATTTCCCGGGTTTTAAGACTTGAATGACTTAATATAACGTAAGTGATGTCTCTTACTGAAAAATATAGTAGAAAACCCATGAAAGACAAGACGTTATTTAAAAAATCCACATCGTTTTATACCTATTTTGGACTATTTGGACCATTATTTCAATTATGTAAAATGGTTGCACTCGGTGAGCTCTACCTGTTGCTATTTTTACCACAGCACAACTTGGAAAATAAAATACCAATACGATGACCACAGCTATTGAAAGAACTTACTGGTGGCATACACTCTTAAAAATAAAGGTTCCAAAAGGGTGTTTTCACAGTGATTCCATGGAAGATTCCCCAAAGAACCTTTCAGGTGACAGGTCTTATAAGAACCAATTTGAAGAACATTTTAAAAATCTAAAGAAACTTTTCTGCATTTGAAAGGTTCCACTGATGTTCAAGGTCCTTAATGGAACTATCAATGGCAATAAAGAACCTTTAGTTTTAGGAGTGTAGGCTTAAACCAAATGCCGTACCATTGATTTTTCCCCAACATGGAGTCTAAACGCCTCTGGATATTGAGTGAAATCTGCACTGAGAAACTCCTTCAGTGGCTGCAGCATCATGACAGGCATCAGCATGTTTACATCCTACCAGAATGGCATTTAGCGTTTCTTGTCTCTGCTGTTTGTAAGCTCTTTGGTTTACTAAGAGTTTCAGTGCATCAGGGCTAAAGTGGAGAGAACAAACACGCAGGTCTTAGGAAGTTTTATTTGTCCACAGGCTTCATCCCATTATTTTCTGCTTTTCATAGGAAAGCAGTGAAGACTTGCATTGCTTCTCTTGTTGTCCTTCGACTGAAAATGACAGCCAAAAGCCGCACAATGTGGCATTATATCAGTTTTTTTATTTTCCAAGTTGCTTATTCCAAATTGTGTTGTTGTAAAAAATAGCAACAGGTAGTGCCAGTAGCTCACTGAGTTCAGCCATTTTACAATATTGAAATAATGGCACCGCCAATAGTCTACAATATGTAATAAACGATGTGGATTATTTAAATAACGTAAATCTTTCATGGGTTTTCTACTACATTTTTTTTACTGATGATACAACCAAGAGTATTTCAAGTCCTTCTTGCAATTGGGGGCAGCCATGGCCTAATGGTACTTGTAACCTAAAGGTTGCAGGTTCGAGTCTCAGGTCCGGCAGGGACTGTAGGTGGGGGGAGTGAATAACCAGCACTCTCTTCACCCTCAATGCCACGACTGAGGTGAGGTGAGTCCCTTGAACAAGGCACCGTTCCCCCAACTGCTCCCCGGGCACCGCAGCAATGGCTGCCCACTGCTCCGGGTGTGTGTTCACTACTGTGTGTGTGCACTTGGATGGGTTAAATGCAGACCACAAATTCCTAGAATGGGTCACCATACTTGGCCTCACTTCATCTCCTTTCCTTTCCTTTCCTTTCCTTTCCTTTCCTTTCCTTTCCTTTCCTTTCCTTTCCTTTCCTTTCCTTTAGGTTACAAGTATTTCCTTTCCTTTCCTTTCCTTTCCTTTCCTTTCCTTTCCTTTCCTTTCCTTTCCTTTCCTTTCCTTTCCTTTCCAATTTCAATAAAAGCCTCAATCTTTGTTATTGAGTTAGATGTTGCTTGCCAGTTAAATAATCTAACTTACTTAAACAGATTGAGGTTTAAAGACAAACAGTATTCATTAACAAAAGTCACAGAAAACCACAAATTTAAGTCTTCACTGGATAAAAATGCATGTAGATAGTAGGGGTGCAACGGTTCAACTTACTTACGGTTCGGTTTGTATCACGGTTTTAGAGTCACGGTTTCGGTACATGTGCTATGTTAAAATTTAAAGTAAATAAATACGAATAATCTATCTAACTAGAAGCAACAGCACAAATAAATACAATAGAGTAGAGATACAATAAAATAAACTGATTTATTTAAACTGATACATTAGTTTTTAGGTACAGAAACTGTGCCGGGGCCCACCTCCTTCTCGGGTCAATTTTGCAAGGCCCCCCTATGCCTGACATTTCCTATAAAGGTGTTTATTTTTAAACCTTTTTTATTAACCAAAACATTTGTTTTGCATTTTTATTCTTCTAATGCATGTCATAAAAAACCTCAAACAAACAAATAAATAAACAAACTTTAAATTAAAACTATACTTTTGAATTTAAAAGAAAACCCTCTGCTCAGTTCTAACTTTTTAACATATATACAGATTTAAATCTCCTGAATTCTTTAATTCAGAGATTCTTTACAACTTCAGAGTATTTTTTAAGTAAGTGAACCTGCCAAACAGAGCAACAGGGAGATGCCAAAAGACCACTCACTAAACCTGTCCTTGTGAACTGGACTGACGAAATATCTTCTGTTTGTATCCATTGTAAAATAAACACACAAATGAAAAATACAGCAAATACATTCTAAATCTGTTGATGCTGGTGCTCATATGTGCATAAACACCACTGACCCTTACAAGATTCACCTTTATGGGTGAGCATTCATTATAAAACACTCACAGGACTTTCATTTTGACAACTATGAAAATACTTTAAAATTTCACGCAAAAATACTATGGATCAGAGCCCCGAAAGCATGAATAGTTTGTGAATCAATAGCGGACATATGCGTGCCTAGAAAGACTCCGATATACAAGAGTGTCGTATATTATGCGCGAGTTCGTTACTATTACTCTGATCGTACCTTTACATTAGTGCGAGGGTGTGTTTCATGCAGCCAAGAGATGAAGTGGAGACCTGTTTTCCCGCGGGGGTATAGGTTACTTTTATGCAGGTTTTTGCAGGCGGGAGTGGGACAAAACATAAATGTCGCGGGCGGGAGCAGGACGAAATAACATATTTTTCTGCGGGAGTAATATTTGCGCGCGTTCTGAGGCGCGGGTTTGCGCTCTTTGGATGAGCGCACACACAGATCTTCTCACTTCTCACTGTGCGCACGGATTTGCGTCTTATGGCTCTTAAATGTTGAAACTGGCAAAGCTTAAATGAGTTTAGTTTAAATCCAGATAGCAATGTGTGCTGTTCAGGTCTCACCTGCACACGAGCGCTATCAGCACCCGGGAGACGACGGAATAATGACTGCTCATATTAGGCCTACAGCATATGCGGCACTCGCATTGAACAAGAATGGTTTGTCCACGTTTTTTATTTAATCGCTGTTGTTATAAGTATTGATAAGCCAGAATGCACATCCATCAATAGAAACATGCATTAGCCGAACCCTGTTTGTTTTACTTGTTTTTATTTAAAACATATTACAGATGCCTTGTCAGTTTCAAGTTGAACCGCGGTCCTGGTACGTACCGAACCGTGGGAGGAGAACTCCGTTGCACCCCTAGTAGATAGGTGTAAGCAAGCTATATGACTACATAACAGGGCAAGTAACCGCTTCATCATGTGACCTGAACCTTTCTGTCACCATATAATTAGGGGCCTATTTTGAGCCCTGTATGGTAAACTAAAACACTTGCTAAAGCACTTTTAATATATATTTTTTAAATGCCTGTGTTGTTTTACTGTATGGTTTCAAAGGCTGCATTCGGAAGTCATTTGAATGACCTTTCATGTACTTCAAACAAGCTCTTACAAATGCTCATTTGCAATTAAAAATGTAAGAAAATGTGCTGAATTTTGAGTTCTAATATTAAAACCTCTCTAACAGCCTGCGGTCTCAGGGTTGCTGTAAAGCGAAGGGGGGATTTTCTACCACAGAACTGCCATCTTGCTTTGTGTTGATTGCTCTTTGTTCTGCAATGTAATGCTGGATGAATTCCATTCTTAGGTGGCCCAATGGGGGCTCAGGCAGACAACAGGTCCAATCCAGTGCCATTGTCAGACAGCTTAGCTGCCATTGTCTTTGTCATGGAGACTCTATGATGATCTCGTTCCATTTCAATAGGAGAGCGGCGACAATCCCCAGTGCTGGGACGAACATGTGCATATTATGAATCTGGAGTGACATGGTGTGTGTTGTGGTGTCTTGGACTTGTGTGCATGTGTGTGTAAGGATTGCACCTCTTTTCTATATTTATCTTCAAAGTGTGCCACCTCTCATGTGAGCTCTAGCCCAGAACCTGGAGGGAGGGAAGAAGGGAGGGAGAGGGAAATATAATGAAAAGGAGGAGGGTTTAGGGATGAACTGTGTTCATTGTGTTAGTTGGTATCTGGGACACTGCATGCCACATCTCACCCCACTTTATTGTCTGCTTTCATATTGTGCTGTGTATGTGTGCACGTTCATGGGTGTATATGCACATTAACAAGCAACAACCAATATGTTAATATTCTGCTTTGTTTATATTAACATGCTACACTGATTAGCCACAACATTAAAACCACTTGGGCAATATCATAACCTCTGAACATGTTCTGTGGTTTCTGGCACCAAGACATAAGCATCATATCAAGTCATATAGGTTAGGAGATAGACCCACCATGCATTGGATTTGTTCTTCCAGCGCATTCCATAGATGCTGAATTGATTAAAATCTGGGGAATTTGGAAAAAAATATGTGAACCCCATGCTGATTTTGCACGTTTGCCCAGTGAAAAAGAAATGATGAATCTATTATTTTAATGGTAGGTTTATTTTAACAGTGAGAGACAGAATAATAAAAACATCCAGAAAAACACATTTCAAAAAAGTCATAAACTGATTTGCATTGGAATGAGTGAAATAAGTATTTGACCCCTTTGCAAAACATGACTTAGCATAACCCTTGTTGTCAATCACAGAGGTCAGCCATTTCTTGTAGCTGACCACCAGGTTTGCACACATCTCAGAAGGGATTTTGTCTCACTCCTCTTTGCAGATCCTCTCCAAATCATTAAGGTTTCGAGGCTGACATTTGGCAACTCAAACCTTCAGCTCCCTCCACAGATTTTCTATGGGATTAAGGTCTGGTGACTGGCTAGGCCACTTCGGGACCTTAATGTGCTTCTTCTTAAGCCACTCCTTTGCTGCCTTGGCCATGTGTTTTGGGTCATTGTCATGGTGGAATACCCATCCATGACACATTTATAATGCCCTGGCTGAGGTTCTCACCCAAGATTTGATGGTACATGGCCCTGTCCATCGTCCCTTTGATGTGGTGCAGTTGTCCTGTCCCCTTAGCAGAAGAAAAACCACAAAACATAATGTTTCCACCTCCATGTTTGACGGTGGGGATGGTGTTCTTGGGGTTATAGGCAGCATTCTTAGTCCTCCAAACACGACGAGTTGACTTTATGCCAAAGAGCTCGATTTTGGTCTCATCTGATCACAACACTTTCACCCAGTTCTTCTCTGAATCATTCAGGTGTTCACTGGCAAACTTTAGATGGGCAAGTACATGTGCTTTCTTGAGCAGGTGGACCACTGTAGGATTTCAGTCCTTCGCAGCCTAGTGTGTTACCAATTGTTTTCTTGTTGACTATGGTCCTAGCTGCCTTGAGATCATTGACAAGATCCTCCTGTGTAGTTCTTGGCTGATTTCTCACCGTTATTGTGATCATTGAAACTCCACAAGGTGAGATCTTTCATAAAGCCCCAAACTAAGGAAGATTTGACAGTTATTTTGTGCTTCTTCCATTTGCGAATAATCGCACCAACTGTTGTCACCTTTCCACCAAGCTGCTTGGCGATGGTCTTCTAGCCCATTTCAGCCTTGTGTAGGTCTACAATCTTATCCCTGACATCCTCATATAGCTCTTTGGTCTTTGGAGAGTTTCGAATCTGATTGATTGATTGCTTCTGGGGACAGGTGTCTTTTAGACAGGTAACAAACTGAGATTAGGACCACTCCCTTTAAGAGAGTGCTCCTAATCTCAGTTTGTTACCTGTATTAAAGACACCTGGGAGCCAGAAATCTTGCTGATTGATAGAGGATCAAACACTTATTTCACTGGATTTCTTTGTTGTTATTCTGTCTCACTGTTCAAACAAACCTACCATTAAAATTATAGACTGATCATTTCTTTGTCAGTGGGCAAATGTACAAAATCAGCAGGGGAATAAATAAATTTTTCCCTCTCTGTAAAAGTGCATGTCTTTTGCAAATTTTGCATCTGATGTCTCCTTTAAATTGTTACAGATATATAACTATATAATATATTTAGATAAATATATTAATTTTTAATCATAGTTAAGATTTTTATTTAGATTCAGACATTAATCATTTATTTAGTTTTTTCTCTAGTTCAGTTCTTGCGGATTTGTGTTCCAGTCGATTTGAGTAGCCCTGATCAGAGGAGTGTGAGGGTGGTGTGTCTGTGAGTATTTGTGTGTTTGGATGAGGATTAACTGGATTCTCTGTTTTAAACCTGCCGTTTGGCCCTTATCATAGAGTCCCTGTAGTCTTTCACTCCATTAAGCTGGACTTCACACACATTAATTAACAGACAGGAAAAGAGAAAGTCCAGCCTGCGGGCCAAATCCAGCCAGCCACCACAATCTGAATGTTTTTTTTTTTTTTGGATTTAATTGTATTGCTGCGTATGTGTTTGCACTAGTGGTGTTTCGGTGATAAATTAAATTTCTTATTCCTAATATTCCTATTATCAGATGGCAATATAAACGGTACATTGATAAGCAACAATGTTCATCACTGTACCATTTATATTGCCATCTGATACCATCACTGTACCGTAGCACCTCACAGTACTTATTAGGAAACCAATAACTATTCTAAAGAGTCTTCAGGACTGATGGTCATAATATAACAAACATCTGGACAATGAAACATATTTGAACATCTGCTAGCACTTGTGTTTTTTGCAAGATGAAGCTCTCCTCAAGGGACAAATATTACCAAATCGTCCACGTCTGTGACAGAGACAAGGATTCCAGTCATGTTGCAATCCGTTGTCATTGTCATAGCGACACAGGTTTCATTGTTCCATTGTCATTGTGATGAGAACACGCTGGTCATTGTTTCCTGTTGCCAGGAGTGAAAACATCACCTGCTTCTTCTTGTTCTATTCATGTGTGAATTCCATTCTCGCCCAAGCTGTTGTGCACCTCAGATGGCTACCGCGAGTGTATTTATGTGTATGCAAAGCTGTAAAACCAAGTCTAAATTACAATTGAAAATCGCTGTATGGTGTAAATTAAAAGGCCCCAATGTCCAAATAACCATTCTGTGCTATGGCATCTTTGAGCATGTATAGTTAGTCTGAGTGGAGCGATTTTTTTTTTTTTTCCCTCTAAATGCTCTTCAGCGTTAATGAGGGTTGAGTGTCTAGTAAAGCCCTTCCATTGCTTCACATATCACACTGGAAGACAAACAATATTAATTATACAACTCATCCACATTTACCCACACAGTCCCACAGCATCTTATGTGTGTGAAACATAACATAATCCAAGCTCAGTGAGAATTTACTATGTATTGGATGCCTTTGTACAAAACATCCTGAATGGATTAGTTCACTTCCAGAACAAAAATTTACAGATAATTTACTCATTTACGAAGAAATTATGTTTTTTTTTTTAGGAAACTTTCTCCATATAGTGGACTTCAATGGTGCATTTAAACTGCATTTTTGGAAGTTCAAACTCATGGGCCCCATTGAAGTCCACTATATATACTATATATATTTCTTTACGTCTAAAGACATGACATGAACATCTTGGATGAATGAGTGGTGTGAGCAAATTATCTGTAAATATTTGTTATGGAAGTGAACTATTCCTTTAAAATAGATGCAAGGCTTACATAGGGCCTTATGAAATCAGTTTTATTTTTCCCTTTTTGATGCTTTCTGTGTTATATGCTGTTTTACGATTTAAAAAGTGTATAATTAAACTTTAATCGTTTTGTATTGTTCTGTTCATGTATTTCTGAAAAGGTCATCTGTGGCTTTGTCACAGTTCTCAAATGTGATTTCCTACTTGCTAGTTGGTTTGTTGTTGAAATTATAGGGAAAGTTCAACTTTAAATGAAACTGTCATTGTTTGCTTATAGGTTATTTCTTCTGTAGACCATAAAACCAAGTATTCTGAAAAATGTTAAAAAGCTTTGGTCTTTTATGAAAAGAAAAAAAAAATATCTAAAGTTTAACAAAAGAAATAAAAGTCATAATGGCAAGTGATCACTATTTTAATTTTTGGGTGAACTGTCCCTTTTAGAGGCGGGTCATTTTCAATCTAGATCCATCTGATTGGACAAAAATTAGTGTAGTGCAGGATGAGTCATGAGTGTTTTTTCCTTGTTTGCCTAGAAGTCAAAGACTGGATTTTTTTTTGTGTGTTTATCTGCTGCAGTTTTCATTATGACTGCGGTAATACTGTAGATAGCTTCATAGCTAACACACATGGAACTGATTTATTGTGATTTTGTGAGATCTCAAAGAACAGAGCTGAGAGCCTTTAATGCAGATCTTTTTAGAAAAACAATATAGCCATTCCAAAACGCTTTTACAACCAAAGTGATTCTTGATGAGAAGTGTTTTGAGGCACTGCAAAAAGCATATGTATTTGTCTTGTTATATCAAGCCGTGAAAGTGGAGCAAAGACTGCATTCATTTGCCTCGTATGGACTCTATAGACTGATGGAGAAATGCAAATTGTGTGACAAAGAGATGGGAGGAGGGGAGGCTGCAGAGGAAACATGGGGAAAAGATCTGTAAAGGAAGAGAAATCTGAGAGAATGTTACATGTTAAATGAGCTTATTATGGGATTATAATCAAGTAGATAAAGCCACTGAGACTGAAAGATGCTGCACAAATCCCTTCCACCAGCCCTCGCTCTTTTTCAGTAAGTCTTATTCATAGACAAATATGTAATGGCATATTTATTCCCTAACAGGCTGTATATGCTTTTTTTGTTTTTGATGTGTTTTTAGTCCATATTATTTAGTCCATGCCGCCTTTGTTTCTTTTTCTCTGTGTTGTTTTGTGTTGGTATGCAGAGGCAGTCATTGGCATTGCTTCCTAGTTCAAACACACACACATGCAGGGACTGTCTCAGCTCCAGCAGACAACAGACAGTGAGAGATTAGGATCTGTGTGAAGCCTGCACAGAGGCAGAGCTCTGAGAGAGAGGTAGGGACAGAGAGAGGGGGCGGGGACAGATCGGGGAGAGGGCGGGGTCATTTGGGAATGGGTGTGGTTAGGTAAGAAGTGGAGGAAAATGAGTATTGAAGCAGATATATGGTGTTGAAGTACTGAAGCCTACACGGTATTACATTTTAGATTTAATTTATAGATAGGAAATAGCACATGCATAATTTCTGCAATTTAAAAAACAAAATGAATGAATTAAACAAATAATAATTTGTACTTGATAAAAAAGCATGTTTGTTTTGAATATGTGCCCTCTGAGTATTAAAGCTGATAAAGCCAATGTTGGCCTATATAGTATCACACAATTTAAATATAGTTTAATAGTATTTTTATTTCATAGTATTACAATAATTACAATAATTATTATATATATATAAGCATGGGCTACATTTGACTCTTGAGTCGGGGGGGCAAGAAAAAAAAATCAGATGTAAGCATTAAAACAGTGCCCTACGGTATTGCAGCACATCAAAGCAGTCAATTAAAGCGCTGCACTTCAGCCCGGGCCGATGGGCCCTGACTTTTTTTTACACCCCAGGGCTACAGCTTCGGGCCAATTTTCACGTCATAGTTCAGACCCGGGCCGGCATCGGGCCTGTTTTAGGCTTCTCCTTATTTTCATAATTTAGACATCCATCAATTATGGTGAAGAAAAAAAAAATGCTGCGCTGGTGGAAACAACACGAAACTTCACTTTCGCTTTCACTTTTGAGAATGACTCAGACACCGTTTAGTGTGCTTTAGCGCAGCTGAATCCGCGTTCAAGCGCACACAATAGGCTAAAACTCGCCCCAAGCACCGGCAAAAATAAATAACAATGAATGTGTCGAGGAAAGAGTAAGGACATAAATGAATTATTTATTAATTAATTTGTGTATTCTGAGTCAGTGTCGCAAAGATCCTGACTCGCAATCTCCTTTTTGGACGCGCCTTTAGAGAGAAATTCATCTTTACGGATTACATGAAAGAGTTTGTGCTTTTGATTTGTTTTATTTCGTTAAGTAATAATTTAAAGCTTTCTATAAATGTAGGCTATTTATTATGTCTGTGAAGCATGCATTTCGCTTCATTTTGTTAAGCACTCATGTTCAAGAACCAGACGGCAGAAAGCACATAATTTTTGTTTTCTTTATTTTATAAAAATGCTGTAACGTTTTTTTCGATGTATTACTCGTACTTTGTGAGCAAAAATGACGGATAATTTTAAATTGCTTCCAATGAAAAAAAATGCAAGTGATCACGCTGGTGCCTCGATGTCCTGCAAGCTTTAGCTTCCACTTTCTGCACAAACTATGCGCATATAGCGCACATTTATCTGTAACGTTTAAACTACCATTGTTTTATACTTGAACTGTTTTATATCTATAGATTTCATTTTAGGCAAGTCGTGATGATTTGAGAAGGCAAACTGATCAAACAGACTATGATCAGTCTTCCGCTGGGCGCTCTTCGGTAAATATATACATATTTAACGAATAAAAAATGCTCCAAGCGTTTTTCGAAATTAGTTAAATAAAAAACGAAACTAAATATAAACATTTTGCCATTACATACAAAACTGAACTATTTTATAGCTGAAACAGTAAGTTGTTTTGGGAGAAGGGGAAAATATATTTTTATCCCGTCTATTGCTTCACCGTTATTTCGAGAATAAACCCAGCGTAAATATGCAAATGTCACTCCCAAAACATATCAGCTTGCATGTGCCGAAAAACGAAAGTTTCATACAAATTCTAAATGGATTATAGCCTGGAAAGTGCAAAGCACGCTCCCCTTATTATCACTAAAAGTTCATAGAGATCTCACAAAATTCCGTTATAATTAATAAAGCTCTCTAAACTACACAATTAATATTTTATTTACATCGCGTCTACACTCATAAGATGATTCACGAGCGCACAAAACGGCACTTAATAAAAACCGATCAGGCGCTTTCAACAGTGAGTGAATTCTGACAAGTGTTTCTAATTGTTCGGAAAAAACAGATATGTCTGTGATTGGCTACATTGCTCAACGCTGCAAAAACACGTTGGATAGTTTGAAGATCTCAATTGCTTTGCTTTCGTTTGAGGGTTATATAGCACCGTCTAGTTCCCAAGTACAACCGAGCCTAAGCTTGGCTAAAGCAGTTGCAGCGGGGCTGTTGAGGATTCCATGACTAACCACAGGAGGGGCAACTGCCCCCCCTTGCCCCCCCTCCTAATGTCGCCCATGTATATAAGCATGTTGTCAAAAGTCCAGTTTTGACCATTATCAGCAAAACAGAAAAACTTAATAGCCAATGCCAATAATAAAAAATACCAAGAGGTGGAGGAAAATGAATATCGAAGCTGATATAAAGCCAATTTAAGTCTATATAATATCACAAAATTTAATTTAAATATAGTAAATAACACATGCATACCGTGTGCATATTTTCTATAATTAAACTGATATTTATTTCACATTTATTTTCACATTTACAACCCCAATTCCAGAAAAGCTGGGATGTTTTGTGAAATGCCATAAAATCTAGAATATGTTATCTGTTCATTCTCTTTAACCTTTATTTAATTGACTAAAGTACAAAGAAAAAATGTTCAATGTTTTCAGTGGCCAACTTGTAATTTTATTTTGTAAATATAATCAAATTTTGATTTTAATGGCTGCAACACACTCCAAAAAAGTGGGACAGAGGCAAAATAAAAGTGAAAAGGTTATGGAATATCTAAATTAAACTGTTTTGAAATGGAAATAGGTGAGGATATCATGTTTGGGTATAAAAGGAGCATTTCAGTCTTTGCAGGCGAAGTTGGATCATGTCAAACGTGTCAAACAAATCAAAAGTCACATTTCTTAATAAAAAATCACAAAGAAGTCTTTCATCAACTACCACACATAATGTTGTGAAAAGATTCAGGGAATCCAGAAAAATGTCAGTCTGTGTAGGGCAAGGCAAGACACCTTGGGTGAATGTGCATGACCTTTGAGCCCTCAGATGGCATTGCGTAACAAACCGTCATGCTGCAGTGTTAAATATAGCCACATGGGTTCAGGAGTAAAACTGCTATCACTGAACACATTCTGCAGCCTCATCAATAAATGCAACTTGAATTTCTGTTACTCTAGCAGAAAGCTATACCTCAATTCTATGCAGTGATGCCATGGGGTTCTCTGGGCCAGAGCTCATCTCAGATAGTCAAAAAGACGATGGAAATGTGTGCTGTGGTCCACGTTTCAGCTTGTTTCTGGAAAAAATAGACACTGAGTTGTCAGTATCAAAGATACTGATAATTCAGTGAAACTCAATTAAATCCTGGATTGACTTTATTTCATTTACTCATTTACTTATTCACTTCCAGAGAGATAGAGAAGTGAATCTAAGAGGTATGAGTTTTTTTTTTTTTTTTCTTCTAGGTTTGTTTGGGTAAATGACGTGGTCCCTCTCGGCCAGGCATCGTATGTGTCTATAAATCTCTATTAAGCACAGGCAGTTCTACACAACAGAGCCCCAAAGACCCCTCACACATTCAACAAGCACTTCTTCTGAATAGTGCACTGTGCATACGCCTGTCCCACAGATCATGATGACCTTGTTTGGTATCTTGCTGTGTGGTGCAGGGCTTTGTCCAGCCTATCTACAGCGATATCTGCTCCTGATAGCAATTACTGCTTATACCTGCCATAGGAGGACAATCAGGAAGGAAATAAACAGTAAATAACAAAATGTTCCATCCTGTTTTCTTTCTTATTGCTGAATGAATCATAACCCAAAAAAGCCTGGAGAAGAAAATAACAATGTTCATGTAAATGTCACATAAACGCATTACCAAAGCTCCAGGAGACGGGGGCCAGTTAAAGCGTTCATGGTGTCATGGTGTGATGGAGCAGATCAGGCCAGGCATGGCCGCTAATGCATTTCTTCTTTAATTGATGCGGGCTGCTGTGAACAGGCAGGACGAGTGGATGTATGGTCAACAGCTCACCATAGGCTATTAATGATCTTTTGCAAACGCACTGGACAAGTTTCTCTCATTCTGTATTTAATTTTCAGCTTTTCTTTTATATGTTCTTCCTCTTAACTACATATTTCACTGGGTAGGTTACTTTGCCAAGCACATTTACAGACGTTTACTTAGGACGAGAATATACAGTTGAGGTCAAAAGTTTACACACCCCTCGCAGAATCTGTAAAATGTCAATTATTTTATCAAAATAAGAGAGATCATACAAAATGCATGTTATTTTTTATTTAGTAATGACCTGAATAAGATATTTCACATAGAAGACATAACAAATAGTCCATAAGAGAAAATAATAGTTTAATTAATAAAAATGACCCCGTTCAGAAGTTCACATCCCCTTAATTCTTAATACGGTGTTGGTACCTGAATGATCAACAGCTGTTTTTTTTAAATGTTCATGAGTTCATGTCCTGAACAGTTAAACTGCCTGCTGTTCCTCAGAAAAATCCATCAGGTCCCACAAGTTGTTTAATTTTTTATTTTTTAACAATGGCTATATTATCTTTTCACACTGAGGACAACTAAGAAACTATTAAGGAAGGTTCACCCACTCACTGATGCTTCAGAAGGAAAAAACATGAATTGGAATTAGAAAATTAGGGTAAATTTAACTTATTTTGTCTTCTTGGAAACATGTAAGTACCTTCTGTAGATTCTGAAGGGCAGTACTAAATGAAAAAATGAGATTTTTAGGCAAAATAAGAAAAATCTTCATTCTTTTCATCTTATTCAGGTCAGCACTAAATAAAAAACAACAACATGCATTTTGTATAATCCATGTTATTTTGGCAAAATAATTAACATTTTGCAGATTCTGCAAGGTGTATGTAAACTTTTGACTTCAGCTATGCTAGAATTTCTATTGTGGTTTATGTATGTATGTATGTTTCAGCCACTTCCAAACCTGTAAGACCTTCATTCATCTTTGGAACACAAATGAAGATATTTTTTCTGACCCTGCATAGACCGACATGTTCAAGACACATGTTGATGAGAGTACCATGACACATGCGTGGTGCTGCCTGTATATGAGCCGGTATTCTTGTTTATTCTAGTCTCTGACCGCCTTTCCCTGGTGAAAAAACCAGCTAAAACCAGCCTAGGCTGGTTGGCTGGTTTTAGCTGGTCAACCAGCCTGGTCTTGGCTGGTCATAGCTGGTCGCCAGGCTGGTTTTAGAGGGGTTTTGGCCATTTTTCCAGCCTGGCCAGGCTGGTCTTAGCTGGTCAGGCTGGAAAACCACCTGCTAAAACCAGCCTGACCAGCCTGGCCAGGCTGGGAGACCAGCTAAAACCAGCTACTTCCAGCTTAAACCAGCTAATACCAGCCAACCAGCCTAGGCTGGTTTTAGCAGTTTTTTTTCAGCAGGGTTTTCTGATCTCTCTTTTCTTTCATCATCCCGTTATTCTCTTTTTTATGTGTCTCATCCTGTCTCCATCCTTCTTCCTCTTTCCATCAAACTAATATCTTCTTCACAGCCTCGGTTCCTTCCACTTTCTTTCTTGGATATCCTCCAAGCCTTGCTCTCTCGCCAAAAACACGCAAGTACATGTGTGTGTGTGTGTGTGTGTGTGTGTGTGTGTGTGTGTGTGTGTGTGTGTGTCTGTGTCAGTGGAGGGCGTAACACAGTGCTGTTCATCCTTTTCCAAGTTCTTTTTGTCTGTCTTTCATCCAGACTCCCTACCTCTGTCCCCTTTCATCCAAAAACCCTCCATCTCGAGGTGGCAGTCCCACCGGTCATAGCAGGCCGAGCTCGCTGATCTGTACCTACAGTGACAGGATGATTCGGAGAAACAAAAAATCAATCATCTTAATTTCTGGATGCACTGAAGTGAACTCATGCAATCTAATGCGCACAGACTCCGCTGCAGTTAAACACACCATCGGCTGTATTGATTATGCCACCTGCTGTGTATTTGTGTTGTGTGTGTGTGTGTGTTGCGCAGAAACACTAAAATATTCCATTCATGCACAACTATTCATCATATAATCTTTTTCAGTCTCGCCTCCCCACCCTGCCTTGATTTTTATTCCTCTCCCTCCCTCTCTGTAGTTTATATCTACAGCATTTCCAGGCTGCTTTATGACACTCAGCTGAACAATAGAGACAAGCCTTTCTCTCTTTTTCGTTTGCACTCTTTTGATCTTGCTTCCTTTCTGCCTCGTTCTACTGCTCCGTAATTAAAACCAACAGCTTTCCATTGCACTGTGAGAGATACAGGAAAGATTATAAAGAAACAGTAATACTAAATGATTCAGAACGTGTGTAACTCAAAGGGATAGTTCACACGAAAATGAAAATTATGTCATCATTTATTTCACTTCAGTCTCTCCAAACTTGAATGGCTTAGATTGTTCTGTGGAACACAAAAGAAGTTTAATGTACAGTGCTGGTCATTTTATACAGGAAATAGATCAAAATTTAAGCTATTCTTTTTGCCAAATTGAGCATTGAACCAGATCAGTTCCATTTGTGAATGTACCATTCAGACAAAATTTGACTATTTTTGTCGTCATTTTTCTTAATTTTGAAATAAATAAATAATAAACTTAAAGGATTACTCCACTTCCAAAATAAAACTTTACTGATAATTTACTCACCCCCATGTCATCCAAGATGTTCCTGTCTTCTTTCTTCAGTCACAAAGAAATAAAAATTTAAGGAATACATTCCAGGATTTTTCTCCATACAGTGGATTTCAATGCTGCTCAATGGATTGAAGGTTAAAAAAAGCAGTTTTAGTGCTTTACACAATCCCAGTGGAGGAATAAGGGTCTTATCTAATGAAAAATCATCCTGGTTTACAAAGTGAGATGGGAGTTTTTTGACATACCCTAACTGTCTTGAACCGGAGTACGCATGTGCATCACAGAGCTAGAAAACATGAGCATTTGTGGCTAGATAAGACTCTTATTTCTCGACTGGGATTGTTTAGAGCCCTTTGAAGCTGCATTTTTAACCTTCAATCCGTTGAGCACCATTGAAGTCCACTATATGGAGAAAAATCCTGGAATATTTTCCTCAAAAAACTTTTTTTTGCAACTAAAGAAAGAAAGACATGAATATTGTCTTTGGATGACATGGGGTGAGTTAATTATCAGGAAATTTTTATTTGGAAGTGGAGTAATCCTTATCCTTAAAAACTAAAAATTCAGGCACACAGGTTTAGAATCAAGCCTATGGCAAAGTTGCTTTTTGCCAAATAAGAATTGTACTGGCTTACAGTCTTTGTATGCTTACCATGCGACAAGCTCTCCGCAGAGATTCCCATAGTTAAATCAAGCTGTTGTGTGCTCTGACACCTCTGATTTCAACCAGTAGGGAGTCCAGGGTCCGTCACGGGTTAGCAGGCAGGTGAAGTTCCTCTGAAGTGCCCAATCGATTTCTTTCCTCTCAGAAACCCTGGTGGCAAAAAATCTATCCCACATAACATCAAATAGCTCTCAGACCGGGCGTATGTCCTCTGGCGTATGTCCTCTGGCTTTCTCCCTGCTGCTGTTGGGAGCTGACAAAGGCCCCTCAAGTCATTTCCAGAGCTGGCGTTTGGCATGTCGTCCCAAGGAGTGTGATTGTGTGACCTGCGGACTGTGTGTGTGACAGTGCCCATTGAGCTGCTAAAAGCTCTTAATAACAACACTGACCACTTCAACACTTCTCAGAAAACACAAGCGGGACTTTGACCTTTAGTCTGGTCAAATCACAGCACTGCAAAAAGCACTTTAACTCAGAACACTTCCTTTTTACAAATAAAAGCAGGTTTTGGGCAAACTGAGGTTCTTAACAGTGTTGGAGAAGCTACTGTAGGTTCTTTTAACTCTCATAAGTAGTTAAATTACAGTTGAGAGACTTTTAAAAAAGTATTCAGCTTTTCAAGCTACTAAAGAAACATCTGTTTTGAGAGGAAGTACATTGAGTACCATCCATCAAGTCTTAACTGGGCCTCAAAAGAATCAGTGATTCATTTTTGTTCATTTGGCTTGTAGAATTACTGCAAAAAAGACTTACTTAGTATTTTTGTCTTGTCTAGTCAAAATATCTAAAAATTCATAAATTAAGATGCATTTACTAGTTAAGCAAAATGACAGAAGCTATTTAATCTTGTTTTAGGCTAAATGCACTTAATTTATTTATTTTTCCCCCTGGAAACAAGTAAAATAATCTGCCAGTGGGGTAAGTAAAATACTCTTAAAACAAGAATACCCCATTAGCAGATAATTCTTAGGCAAACTGCACTTAATTTTGTTAGTTTTTTTACCCCTGGAAACAACACTAAATATTGTGTCATTTTGCTTATCAATTAAATGCATCTTAATATTTTTTTTTGATATTTTGACTAGAAACAAGACAAAAATACTAAGTAAGATAAGCCTTTTTTTTGCAGTGAATGTACTTGCTTGATTTACAGCACATGAACAGTTTGACTAAAAAGATGTTCTGAGAGTCAAATGGTTGACTTTTTGTGAACCACTTGACACAGTAAATACTTTTTCAGTGACCATTCAAACAACCTGAAAAATTAATCAAACTTCTCAACTCTGTGTTTGATTATTGTGGTAATGTAGAATTTTCACCCTTACACTGCTTGAAAAAAGTTATTTAGAGGGATAGTTCACTCAAATATGAAAATTACCCTATGATTTACTTCCCTCAAGCCATAGGTGCATATTACTTTCTTCTTTCAGACGAATAGAATTTGTTATATTAAAAAATACCCTTCCAAGCTTTAGAATAGTAGTAAATGACTGTTGAGATTCAATAGTCCAATAGAGGTCCAATAAAGTACATGCATCCATCATTAAAAAAGTATTTCTAACTTCTGCTAACTGTTGCATGCATTCATGAGAGAGTAGTGTTCCAATGGATGATGTAGGACAGCTGTGGTGAGAAGTGACAAACATGAAAACGCAGAGGATGAGGATTTGTAACCAAAAATGTTGGAAGATTTTAATATAAGTCAAGAGGACACTGGTTTTCCTTTGCTTGAAACAAAACTTGGTTCTCACAAGACTAGTATATTCTCACTGGAGCTTATGCTATGCCTACGACCTATGTTATCCGCTAGAACGCAACTCTTTCATGAACGCATGTGTACAACAGTAAGTGGAAGCTAGAGATTACGGTTTATAAAGTTTTAAGTGCATCGATTCACTTTAGAAGGCCTTTATTATCCCATCGGAGCCACGTGGAGCACTTTTTATGATGGATGGCTGAACTTTATTGGACTTCAAAATCTCAACACCCATTTACTGCCATTATTAAGCTTGGAAGAGCCAGGACTTTTTTAAAATATAACTCAAATTCTATTCATCTGAAAGAAAAAAGTCATATACACCTAGGATTGATTGAGGGTAAGTAAAACATGGGGTAATTTTCATTTTTGGGTGAACTATCCCTTTAAGGTGTGGTCATATTAGCAAAACTTTGGGGATTTATTGTCAGTAGTGTAGTGATGCATAAAGCACAGCTCACATAGAAGACACTTCTGTAGTTCGGTTCGTTTGGTTCATTTGGTCCGGACCAAAAAGGAAAAGGATACATTTAGTCCTGGTATGCTTGGTGTTGACAGCGAACCTAAAGATACAGAACCTTAAGGTATAGTGATACGTTCACAACCTGATTGATCGGGTTGAATGATGTATATATTGTGACGGAACTCACCGAACAATCCAAACAAAAGGAAAATGCGCATTCGACTTAAAGCGGTGCTGCGGGTGTATGACAGGAAAGTACCCATTCACTGATCGGTCTGCTGAATACTGCTTTAAGTCAAATACATGCAGTGCAGTCTGCTGGACAGAGCGTGCTCGTTGCATGCATATCATTTTATTTTCACCACCTGCGAACTCACAAAGAGCTCACAAAAAGGCACTTTACCTCCTCGTTGCTCCATGTTTGCCCTCTGCTTGTTTTGTTTTGGATACACTGCTTGCTACCTTCATGAAATCATATCGCATAGCGTCGCATCTTGTCATTACTTCCTGTTTTTGGTTCGTTTAGAAGCATTTGCTCCATGTTGCGTTCATATTTCATTCGAACCGCACCAGAGTTCATTTGGAAGCGGATCGAGAGCCGTCTTTTTGGTGGTCTCAGTCTGCTCACCAGGGTTCGGATGGTAGCATTCACACTTACTCAAATGAACCGCACTAACAGAGCAATCGCACCAGAGTTTGTTTTAGTCGAACCAAACACGACAAGTGTGAACACACCCTTAAACCAAACTGCTTGCTGTTGGTCAGAATTCGGGTGACCAACTTGAACACAAGTAACATTTGATCTATAAACTTCTTTGTCCTCAAGCAAAATTCTAAAATGACTTGATTTTCCTTGTAAGTCTTTGCCAAGCAATGGTGAATATGACAGCGCTTTACTGCAGAAACTGCATATTTTGCTTAAATCCGACCAAAAACCACATACACACTCGAGGCCACCTTTGAACAATTATTTAAACCACTACAAGTCTGTTCTTTCTGTATGAGTAATGACTTTTAAGCAGTAAATAATAGATGAGCCTCTGAAAATTCACCCAGGGTTATGTTTATTTATTAGGCTGTTTTCTCTCATTAGACTCCATCTGACATTTGATCTGGCCACGGCTGCACTTTCCGCACGAGTCTAGACTGTGTCACCCTTCAAATTAACGAATATGAAGGGGTGCCGCGGCAAGTAAAGCTCTGTAATATGAATAAAAATGGTATTTAAATCAGGATCCAGCTGATCTCCTGTCAGGCCCGGCTGTCTCTCCTCCCATTCATTATACAGCTTTGTCACCAGTGTCTCTCTTTCACTCCACCTCCTCTTCCCCTTTTCCTTTTCATCCTGCCATCCTCCTGCGAGGACCCTTTGTAGTGACAAAAAGCATGTGTGTTTGTCTATGACAGGTGTGTTAATGTGCCTCTGTTTAGCACATTGGGTGCTAATGGGAGTCTTCGCTGTGAAGAGAGCAAGCGCGACAGGGTAACCGCAGAACAGAAAGAGCGTGCATCCGAGCTCAAGAGGTGAGACGGAGCTCTAATTTGCCTCAGCTCCAGACAAACCCCACTCTAATCCCACATCGGGCTGTCAAATAGGGCGGAAGATCCAGGATTCTGTACCTAAAGAACGACGTGTTTGAAGTGTGCGCCATGCTGCCCGCTTGTCTTTGTGTCTGGAGCAGTCTGCCTCAAGGACAAGTTAAAAGTTTAGTCGAATGAAATCCCTCAGAACTCTTCAAACCCACATGGCCGGAGGCCTGTATGGATTAGCGATTTCTCTTCAAAGCGTCGAATCTAGATTTTGGCTGCTAATTTACACATTTGAACAAAATGTCAAAATTGCTAGTGGTTTTGCGTGCCAGGTAATGACTACCTTTGAGACGGCTCTGCCAAGGCAAACCTCGCTCATCAATTTAGCACATCACGCGAGCCTTTCCAGCAATGCTAATGTTGCTTTTCAGGCTGTGAAGACCAAGAACGTGGTCTGCTGAGAGTTTCTTTGAGGTTGCACTGTGGTCTCAAGAGGTCTTGATTTATTGTGTGGTTGAATTAGCGGGAGTATCTCTCTTGTAGCGCTGGAACCTCGCTGGCCCGTAATATTTTTCACTGCTCTCAATCTTGTTGTATCTCTGTGTGCAGTGTACCGATCTATCGCTCAAAGTTGTTTTTGTCTCTCCGCGCTTTGCTTATTGTGTTTTATCTGTACTCTAAGCCATTGTGCTTTGTAGTGGCCGTGCTTGTCTGCTCTTTTTTTTAAGAGAAGGAAGCAGGGATCGGTCTGATGAGTAAATATGTGCTATTTTTTTTTAAATTTCAAGAGGGATGTGACCATCGGGTCATGGGCAATTCTAAAAACCAGACGCCATTATCTCTTTGCCATTTTGTAAGTGACCGGGCCACCGATTAAGTCGTAAAACTAAGAGCTGTCAAACAAATCACTGTGGAAATGTAAAAGTATAGCTGCAAAAATTAAATAAGATGGCATTAGGTAGCATTGACGTTTCTTTGAAGAATTAAAGTTAATGGCAGCCACTTCTGCAAGAGAAAGGATTTTTTTGCTATTAAAGAAATTTAACTGATATGAGATGAAGATTGATCTAGAAAGCAAATGTATTATATTACATGAGAATAAGACAATGTTGAGATTAAATGGCCAAATAATTACTAGTGAGCATTAAGACAGTATTATTAGTTACTTAATCTATTTTTACTCCTACAAAACAAAACAAAGAAAACAAAGACACAGCAGAATCAATCATTGTGTATCTATGAGTAAAACAAGGTATTAGTGTTCTTATATGAAATCAGTGTTTTTAAATAAATCAGCTTGGTGAATGATTCAATGACTCCCTCATAAGACAGTACTTTGTTTCATTTCTTAACATGTCTGAACAAATCTGTTGAATGATTTAATAACTCACCTTTGAAGAAAGTTACTTTTAAATGAATTTTGAGAGAATGATTCTTAAATTTGTTTCTCAATGAATCAGTGCATTTGAACAAACCTGTTGAACAAATCACACCTAAGTGGACCCACTTAATAAATATTTAATTGATTTAGTCATAACTCATTCTTAAATGTGTTTAAAATGATTGTTAAGTGAATCATTCAGTGTCTTACTCATAATGACAGTCACTTGTTTTTTTCTCAAATAATTCAAATGTTTGTGAGTGAATCAATAAATGAATGATTCTTTGTGAATTTGTTTAAATGGATTGTTGAGTGAATCATTCAATGACTTACTCATAAAGACAGTGGCTGCATTCGAAATTGCATACTTCCATACTATTTAGTAGGCAAAAAGCAGTAGGTGAAGAAAAATATGCATGAAATCTCAAAATCCACAAAAGAGTAGGCGAGATTTACCTGGATGAAGCACTATTTCTCGCGAGATTCAGGTGTACGTATACCTAAGTATCGTTCGAATATGCCTACTTACCTACTATATAGTAGGCGAAATGGGTACGTGAGAAGAGTAACCACAAAAGAGTAAGGGAGAGATCCCCAGATGCCTACTGCGTCCCGCCCAGATTTCGAAGTACCGATCGAGGGATACTTTTCTACTTTTCTATCCCAGAAGCCCACGGGAGATCAATACGTCGTAATCGAACGTGATGGAGAACAGCAACAAGGGTGTTTTCAAATGTGAGTAACGTTACACTGTTTCTTGTGTTACAATCACGTAGAGCAAAATGTTTTAGGTGTAACAGTATAGTATATTTGTGATTGTTCTGTAAAAACATGTTTTACATGTATAGCAAACAGGGTAGATCCAGTAAACACACGTATATCTCCAAAGTGAATATACATAAACCATATACATCTTGAAGATGATTGTTAAATGTCTATTTAATATGTGACAGGAAAAAGTTCGAAAAGAATTGCAGATTAGCCCATAATAAACATCTGAGTGTTGTGTGCTGTTACAGTAGAATTCACTGTTGTCAACACCGTTTACTTTATATGAATAGAATGTAAATAAACGCATGTGTCATGATCGGGGCTGTGGGTTTCCCCTCAGCCTCCTGAGGTCGCTGTTCACACTGCACTTCTGATAGCATTCACCTGTCCTTGTCATTAACACTGATTCACTCACATCTGTTCACTATTATCCGGTCTTTAAATACTCTCACCTTTCTCTCCTGCTTCATGTCTGCATTGTCTTTTGTCCTCAATGTTATTTTGTGTTCCTGATCCAGCTCTTGACCTCGTTCTTGTTTTGTTCAGTTTAAGTTTATGTTTAGTTTGCTGTGTTGGCTTTGTTTGATTTGTTTGTTTATTGTTTTATTATTAAAATCATTACTTACCTGCACTTGGACCCAGACCTCCTTACTAAAACGTGACAGAATGCAGACATCCCAGATGGGTCCAGCGGGGAGTAATTATTTTTTTTTCTCTGAGGAGGCGGCGGCTTTTGAGGCGGCGTCGGCCGCTCGATTCGAGGAGGTGATATACCTCCAACTGGCTGAGATGGAAGCCTGCAGGGCTGAAACGGCGCGACGGCGTTCCCGCTTTGCGGTGGGAGCGGAATGGCTTTTCGGTGGGAAGGCGGAAGGGTCCGTTGTCTCCGTTCCTGTGACCGCACCCCCTGTTCTTGGCGCTGAGGCGGCTGCGCGTCCTGTTCCTGGCGCTGAGGCGGCTGCGCGTCCTGTTCCTGACGCTGAGGCGGCTGCGCGTCCTGTCCCTGACGCTGAGCCGGCAGCGCATCCTGTCCCTGGCACTGAGGCGGCCGCGCGCTCTGTTCCTGGCGCGGAGACGGCTGCGCGCTCTGTCCCTGACGCTGAGGCGGCTGCGCGTCATGTTCCTGACGCTGAGGCGGCTGCGCGTCATGTCTCTGACGCTGAGGCGGCTGCGCGCTCTGTCCCTGACGCTGAGGCGGCTGCGCGTCATGTTCCTGGCGCTGAGGCGGCCGCGCGTCCTGTCCCTGGCGCTGAGGCGGCCGCGCACTCTGTTCCTGGCGCTGAGACGGCCACGCGTTCTGTTCCTAGCGCGGAGACGGCTGCACTTTCTGTTTCTGACGCGACGGTGACTGCGATGCACGGACCTGGCCCGCCATCCCTCCCCCTGAGTTGCCTTCCTCCGTACCTCCTCCCTCCAGACTTTGGGACGTCTGGAAGCCGTTCCGTAGAGAGGGGGTACTGTCATGATCGGGGCTGTGGGTCTCCCCTCAGCCTCCTGAGGTCGCTGTTCACACTGCACTTCTGATAGAATTCACCTGTCCTTGTCGTTAACACTGATTCACTCACATCTGTTCACTATTATCCGGTCTTTAAATACTCTCACCTTTCTCTCCTGCTTCATGTCTGCATTGTCTTTTGTCCTCAATGTTATTTTGTGTTCCTGATCCAGCTCTTGACCTCATTCTTGTTTTGTTCAGTTTATGTTTAAGTTTGTTTAGTTTGCCGTGTTGGCTTTGTTTGATTTGTTTGTTTATTGTTTTATTATTAAAATCATTACTTACCTGCACTTGGACCCAGACCTCCTTACTAAAACGTGACAGCATGTACATATAGTAACATAACTGATCTTTTTTATTTGTCCATTCATATTCTTGATAAATTGAGGAGCATTTGTGTTGGATAAAATGCGAGTTTAAATGCAGTATTAAACACGTGAAGCACAGAGGTGACTTGAATGTTTCTGGATGTTACAGGGACGTGATGGACGGCAGAGACAGGTGAAGGTGGACACAGCGGTCAGCTGCTTCATCAGAATAAAGCTGCAGAATTGGCACAGCTGCGTTGATGGCAGTAGTTCTTTACAGGCTGTGAACACACATGATTGTCAGAACAATTACTTTGAATAAAGCTTTGTTTAATGTATCATTGACTTGTATTTATTTAACATCAAGGTTACTTTTATTTATTCTTTTACGAATTTATTCATGTTTCTTGTTGTCAGTTAATAAAATATAGCATTCATTCATTACTTGACTGAGAATTGAGATGTATTCACATTGACTGCATAGTCATGAATATGTCATGCATATGGCATATTAAAAAAATACATCATTTTACTAAAAATATAATTAATTAGTGGTTAGCATCTATCAGTATTATTGTTCATAAACATTGGTGTTGTCTAGCAATGCATTCCGAGGTAATCTTAATTTCTAAGTAATACATACATTTTTCGAGTGTAAAATCAAAAGTCTTCTCCACAGACGTGATCTTCCAGCAGCTGATTGACGTCTCCTTTGTGCAGATATTGCAAACATTGCAAATTGCAAGGAGGGAAACATACTAGGCAGGGTTGTTGTGATGCCATTGGGTGTTCTGTGCTCCTGTCGCCTTTATTTTATTTTTATTATTACTGCAGAACTTATAAGTACAACCTTAGGAAAAGATAGTCTATTTTATCAGTGAATAATCATAATGACAGGAAAAAAAAAAATATAAAGGGTTTGCGTACATGTGATTCTCTACATGTGAAAGATAAAAAGATTAAATATCTTTAAATTATTGTAATATTCATATAATCATAATGCATTAAAATTGCATGTGCTGTTTTTTGTTATTTATAAGCCTCGGGGATGAAACGAGAGAAATCCAGCAATAAAAAGAGGAAAACAAAGGAGATTTCAAGCCAGTTTTGCGTGTGGATAAACAATTTTGCACATAAATAAATTAAAAACATATTCAAGTGGTTACGATTTTAGGTTTTCATAATAAAAAAAATAACATCTTTAAACCCATTAAACTGGGTTATAGCCTAAAAACGTAGCCTACTACAATCATAAAGGCATCTGTTTCTTCTAGAAGACCACAAAATGATAAATTTGATCAACATCATCAACAGATAGATGAATTAAATTTTAAATTGTTGCTCTTGTTTTAACGTCGTAGATCGCATGAAAACGTCATCATGGCGGATCGCATTCATACTCAACGAGATTTGGCTGTAGAGTAGGTACTCTTTTAGCGCTTGTTAAGTACGTACTTATTGAAATTAAGTACCTACTCATTAAGTATGCGATTTCGAATGCAGCCAGTCACTTGTTTTGTTCCTTAATGAATCAGTTTGTTTAAAAGGATTGTTGAGTGAATCATTCTGTGACTCACTCATAATGACAGTCACTTGTTTTGTTCTCAAATAACTCAAATGTTTGTGAGTGAATCGATAAATTAATGATTCTTTGTTGATTTGTTTAAATGGATTGTTGAGTGAATCATTCAGTGACTCGCACATAAAGACAGTCACTTGTTTTGTTCTTTAATGAATCAATGTGTTTAAATGGATTGTTGAGTAAGTTAATTATTCAGTGACTCATTCATAAAGACAGTTAGTTATTTTGTTCTCAAATAACTGAAATGTTTGTGAGCGAATATTCTTTGTGGATTTCTTTAAGTGGATTGTTGAGTGAATCATTCAGTGACTTATTCATAAAGACAGTCACTTGTTTTGTTCTTTAATGAATCAATGTGTTTAAATGGATTGTTGAGTAAGTTAATTATTCAGTGACTCATTCATAAAGACAGTTAGTTATTTTGTTCTCAAATAACTGAAATGTTTGTGAGCGAATATTCTTTGTGGATTTCTTTAAGTGGATTGTTGAGTGAATCATTCAGTGACTTATTCATAAAGACAGTCACTTGTTTTGTTCTTTAATGAATCAATGTGTTTAAATGGATTGTTGAGTAAGTTAATTATTCAGTGACTCATTCATAAAGACAGTTAGTTGTTTTGTTCTCAAATAACTGAAATGTTTGTGAGCGAAGATTCTTTGTGGATTTCTTTAAGTGGATTGTTGAGTGAATCATTCAGTGACTTGCTCATAAAGACAGTCACTTGTTTTGTTCTCAATTTGTGAGTGAATCAGTGAATTAATGATTCTTTGTGGATTTGTCTAAATGGATTGTTGAGTGAATCATTCAGTGACTCACTCATAAAGACAGTCACTTGTTTTGTTCTTAAATGAATCATTGAGTGACTCACTCATAATGACAGTCACTTGTTTTGTTCTGAAATCACTCAAATGTTTGTGGGTGAATAGATTAATTAATGATTCTTTGTTGATTTCTTTAAATGGATTGTTGTGTGAATCATTCAGTAACTCATTTAGACAGTTGCTTGTTTTGTTCATAAATAACTCAAATGCTTGTGAGCAAATCGAAGAATGAAAGATTTTTTTTGTGGATTTTTGTTCTTTAATGAATAAGTGTGTTAAAATAGATCGAGTGACTCATTCTGTGACTCAATCCTAAAGCACTCACCTGTTTTGTTCTTTAGTGAGTCAGTGTGTTTAAATGGATTGTTAGGTGAATCATGTAGTGACTCACTCATAAAGACAGTTGCTTGTTTTGTTTTCAAATACCAAAGATACAATGTACAATGATAGTCTGTTTGGAATGTGCGAATGTAGACAAGCAAAGTAAGTAAAGAAACAGTGACAAGTCTTTTGTTATTAAACTGCAAATCAGCACTCTTAGAACTCTGACAACTGAATCCAAGGACTGGAACAAACTGTCCAATATTACTGCACAAAAACATACTTTAATGCTGTTTTTACTGACCATACATTTATCTAGTAAAACAATTATGAGAGTATATATATTTGTACAATGGGAGATTTATAAGGATTACCTGTAATAAGTTTTGAAGGTGTTGTCTGTGTTTTGATCAGTCATTTATTGAAAATGTTCTTTCCATGTGTCCCTGGGCAATCTTCTAAGACCAGGTGTGTGAAAAAGCAGGTGGCACTCTGAAAATAAAGAGAGACGAGCAGTCAGCCACACCTGGTGATTTGAACCTAAACCCCCTCTGATTATGTCCATTACGCGAGTCACTGGTCCATGCTCCCATAATGCCAGTCGACCAAACTATAGTCTTTTCTCTGACCTAATCCCCCCTGCCTTTCTGGCTAGTGGGAGTCAGCCTGAACTTTGATGTCTAGTGACGGAGAACAAATACCTGCTCTCTGCTGAAGACAGGACTTCATTTCTCCACCTCCGCAGATTTACCCAGCCCTCCCTGCTGCGACCTGACATTAAATACACAAGGACTGAGGGCAAGAGGTGTTGATCTGATTTGAAATTGAGGCCTCCACAAGCATGAGTAACAATCTGAGACAGGCCTCGAGAGGCCGTTTTTAGTGTTAGATTGATGCCGCAAACACTTGGCGAAGAAGCAGAAAATTAAAACATTTAGAAGGAAATGTTTTTCAGAAGTAATTCTATGTGCAGCACTTTTATCATCTCTGTTGGTATGAATAATGATGAGCCAGACACACTGTGTCTATGTGTCTGGTGAAGCAAAAATGCAATATAATAATGAATAAATTCACAATTGGTTCCTTATAGAAAAGTCTGTATGCAAATTTACTTCCGAATGAAATTTGGGATCATGTATGCATTTGCATTTATTTGTCATGTGACAGGGCTTGTACTTACATAGAGTAGCATTTTATATTTTGAGATGGGTCTGCCACGTATTAAAATATGCTTCTAAATTCTGATTTTACATAAGAGCTGATATGAGTCTTCAGTTCTCCACAGTAGAGAAGACTCTTTGAGAGGAAAAATAGCAAGCTTTATTCCAACAAAGCAAAAGCACTATAAAAAGCAATTTTATTACGCTTCCATTCTTTTATATCTTATTCAACCTCCAAGCCATGCAACTTTATATGATCTTTTCCCATTAGAATGATTGAACCATCTGCCATGTGTTTTTGACTTCCCACTTTAGCAGTGAAAATGTTCATAAAGGATCTAATGAGAGCTGTATGTTTTGTGTCAATAGTGAATTAGACCGTGACAAATGAAATCAGCGTAAAAAAAGCCAGGCGGCTCGGGTTGGTGGAGCGGTTCCGCGCCTGTCAATGACAGGATGTGACACGTGTGGAAAGCGTACGCATTTGTTTGACTGCAACACCTGCCACATGAAGGCACTCAGACTGCGAAAGTAGGAGTGAGCGCTGACAGTTTACATTCACATTCATACAAACCGACAACAATGCTGTTAATTACTTTTATGACGATTTCTGCTGCTTTATGCAGTTCCATCAATGCTCTCAATCAAAATCAATTCTGTCATTTCCACCAAAAGGTCTCCATTATTTACAGTGTTCAGAAAGCTGATCTAAAAATGAGCTTTGACAAGCAGCTAGCTACTCATAAGTTGTTAAAAGGCTAGTAAACACTGAAATGAAAATACTGTCATTGATTTTTCCTCTGTGAAACAGAAAGTGTATTTAAAAAATATATATATATATATATCTTTGTTTATTTGTCCATATAATGAAAGTCAATAATGTCCGATATTTTATTGTATGGATAAAAACATTAAATATTCTTCAAAATGATTTCTTTTGTCTTCCACAGAAGAAAGAAAATAATGTAGGTTTGAAATGTCAAAAGGGTGAGTAAATGTAATTATTTTTATTTGATTAGGTACATTCAAGATACACAATCTTCTAACAAAAATAGCTAACTACAGTGAAGCTATTTAAAGACCTAATTAATCTTAATCTTGATGTTATTATCCAATTATGCATAGCTTGTTAAAAGAACAGTATTTGTTCCTTTGCAATCAAAATATGTATTTCGTTTAGAGGAGCTGTATCAAATGTATATTTACTGAACACACTACTTTTTTATTATTATTATTGTTATAATTATTTTTAAACCCAATACTCAATACAGTATAAATAAGCATGTGCAGTGTTGTTCTGGGAATACTCTTGTGTGATGACTCAAATGAAAAGATGAGCAATGTTTTTACCCAAGCCACTGAAATGATGAAACACGGATGAATCAGACTTTTCAACCCTAGTTGAGAGCTATGACATTATTGGAGAGTAGATTTGATACACTTGTTTGACTCTGCACTCTCAATGTACACTTGATTATACTTTTCCCAGTCAAGAGAAGTATTGCAGTGTTTTGTCACTTTAACCCACTAAAGCTTGCTATGGGAAAAGTGGCAATATGCACTGCAAATATTAATTTCTCAGTGAGTATCTTTCTTGAGTTGTTTTTCAATAAAAATATCAAAATGCTTGAAATAAGCAACGGCACCCACAAAATTAATACTTAATTATTGCTTAATTACATTTTCATAATTTATGTCTAGATTCCAAGTGTATTTTGTCTAAGTGCACTGACATATTATTTTCACTTATTTATTTATACGGAAAACGAGTAAAAAAAAAATATGCTAGTGCTGTAAAGATAAGGACACATTTACTGTTGTTCACAGACTTTTTTAATAGGCAAAATCCTGTAATTTCAGTGGGAATCCATGTGATTGGGAATTTCGCGTAAGAGCCAAAGATTTCCCCACGCAGATTTATAATCGCTGCAGTGACCAACAGAATGCTTGGTGATATATGCTTCACTATTCACCTTTTTCACCTGTGAATTTTTTTTATTTACTTGCTAATATGATTGGACTATAGAACAAAATAAACGTTTGCCCACTGACAAAGAAATGGTGTATAATTTTAATGGTAAGGTTATTTGAACACTGAGAGAAAAACAACAAAAACAAAAACAAACAAACAAAAAAAAAAAACAGAAAAATTCATTTCAAAAAAGTTATAAATTGATTTGCATTATAATGAGTGAAATAAGTATTTGACCCCTTTGCAAAACATGACTTAGTGCTTGGTGGCAAAATCCTTGTTGTCAATCACAGAGGTCAGACGTTTCTTTTAGTTGGCCACCAGGTTTGCACACATCTCAGGAGGGATTTTGTCCCACTCCTCTTTGCAGATCCTCTCCAAGTCATTAAGGTTTCGAGGCTGATGTTTGGCAACTTGAAGTTTCAGCTCCCTCCACAGATTTTCTATGGGATTAAGGTCTGGAGACTGGTTAGGCCACTCCAGGACCTTAATGTGCTTCTTCTTGAGTCACTCCTTTGTTGCCATGGCCGTGTGTTTTGGGTCATTGTCATGCTGGAATACCCATCCACGACCCATTTTCAATGGTTCTCACCCAAGATTTGATGGTACATGGCCCCATCCATCGTCCCTTTGATGTAGTGCAGTTGTCCTCCTGTCCCCTTAGCAGAAAAACACCCCCAAAGCATAATGTTTCCATCTCCATGTTTGACGATGGGGATGGTGTTCTTAGGGTCATAGGCAGCATTCCTCCTCCTCCAAACGCGGCAAGTTGAGTTAATGCCAAAGAGCTGGATTTTGATTTCATCTGACCACAACACGTTCACCCAGTTCTTCAGATGTTCATTGGCAAACTTCAGATGGGCTTGTACATGTGCTTTCTTGAGCAGGGGGACCTTAAGGGCGCTGCAGGATGTCAGTTATTCACGGCGTAGTGTGTTACCAATTGTTTTCTTGGTGACTATGGTCCCAACTGCCTTAAGAGCATTGACAAGATCATCCTGTGCAGTTCTGAGCTGATACTTCACCATTCTCATGTTCACTGCACCAACTGTTGTCACCTTCTCACCAAGCTGTTGGTGATGGTCTTGTAGCCCATTCCAGTCTTGTGTAGGTCTACAATCGTGTCCCTGACATCCTTGGACAGCTCTTTGGTCTTGGCCATGGTGGAGAGATTTCAATATGATTGATTGATTGCTTCTGTGGCCAGGTGTCTTTTATACAGGTAACAAGCAAGATTAGGAGCACTCTCTTAAAGGGAGTGCACGTAATCTCAGCTCATTACCTATATAAAAGACCTGGGAGCCAAATTCATATGTGACCATGGACCACAAAACCAGTCATAAGGTTAAATTTTACAAAACTGAGATATATACATCATATGAAAGCTCAATAAATAATCTTTCTATTGATGTATAGTTTGTTAGGATAGGACAATATTTGGCCGAGATACATCTATTTGAAAATCTGGAATCTAAGGGTGCAAAAAAATCAAAATACTGAAAAAAAATCACCTTTAAAGTTGTCCAAATTAAGTTCTTAACAATGCATATTACTAATCAAAAATTACATTTTGATGGGTTTACAGTAGGAATTTTACAAAAAATCTTAATGTAACATGATCTTTACTTAATTTCCTAATGATTTTTGACATAAAATAAAAATCAATAATTTTGACCCATACCATGTATTTTTGGCTATTGCTACAAATATACCCCAGCGACTTAAGACTGGTTTTGTGGTCCAGGGTCACATATATTTAACAAAATGCTTGTCTAGAGTTTTTCTAGCTGACTAACGATGGTCACAGAATATGTTTTTTTTCTGAGGTAAATTTGACGTTATGTGATGATGTTTACAAATTGTCATATTGATGTCTTTGCACGGTTGAAACACTGATTTAGCGACTACATGAGACAGGATACAGAATTCAGTAAATTGTACTCTTTCTTTTAACATAACTTTGGAGGTTTATTCATGTTTATTTCATTCTGTAACTGGTATTAAAATGGTGATGATATATAATCTGAACACAATAAGTGAATTGTACTTATTTTTTGATGTAAGTACATAGCAGTTAAGGCCACCTAATATAAACTGGGACCAAGAATTAATATTGTTTCGTAAAAATCTATTAAAATCGATAAATTGATTTTTTTAAGTTAGTGACATAGCTAGCTGATATATTGCTGTAGTAATTTTATTATCCATTATATGCTGTTGTGAGATGAACTGATAATCTGTTTAATTTTGCTTGCTCAGTGGCTTCAGAAACTTTCTGTTTCCTTGTGTCAAGTGTTTGTTGGGTATTTTTAATGGGTATTTTCTAAATCGAAATACTTTTTCCCTGATTTAAATTCTTTTTCAGTCACTAAGTCTTTTTTCCGAGCACTTTACACAAGTAGTCTTTGGTTAAGTCAATGGGAGGAGTTGTAATGAAGACAAATCCTCAACAGTTCCATTGAGAGACTTAGTGAAACATCTTCAGGTTTTTACGAGCATCTCCATGGTAATAGTGCTTCCGGGTAGTTGTTTTTTTATTTTTTTATTTGAAGAGGTGTATGTGAGGGCCAGGTGTTTGTCAGCTTCCCCTCAGACTTTCTTCAGTGTTAATCCACTGCAGTCACCCAAGTAATCCCATCAACCTCTTCTTCGCCGCCGAACGAGAGCATAAATTACTTAAAGGCATTACTACTAGGGAGAGCACGGTGCGGCTTTTTATTCACACACACACACACACACACACACACACACACACACACACACACACACACACACACACACACACACACACACACACACACTTATTCTCTCCCTGCAGCTTCTCTCCATGTCATCTAGTTATTGCCCTGATGTAACTATTGACATTGGATAAGCCGCGATGGAATATCAAGCTAAATGAAGTGCTCTGCTGGGTGGGAAGGCAGAGAGGGAGGGATTGCTGGAAGATTAGCTTGTTTTGGATTCAGCATTTGCAGTCGAAGAGACCCATAAACATCAAGAGGAAAAATGACGAGGTGCGAGGAATCGGAATTGTGTGATGATTTCATGCTGAGCGAAGGAGGTAGTGCTTTCATACAAAACTCATAAGAAAGGATTAGAGAGATTACAGAGCAATGCCAGACTCAGTGGGACAACACAACAATCTAACCTTAAACAAACAATCTAACCTTTTAAACTCATGTCTTCCTTTTCTTATGGATGGAGTGAGTGGTTTCAACATCCTAGAGAAACCATAACTTATCATCAGAGGTGATAGGCAATAAGCTATTCTTCCCCACGGTTTCCAAATGTCACTGGGTCAGTGACAAATAAGACTGTCAACAATAAAGGAAAGGAAACATCTTTTGAAAATCTAGTTTTTGTATTTATGTCAGCTTCATGTGGTTTTATAAAACACTACTTTTCATTACTTGCAACGTTTAAGTTAAAATATCTTAAAAAACAACTTGAAATAAAAAGCAACATAAGACATTAATACTTAATTCTTTTCATAATTTATGTCCAGATTCCAAGTGTATTTTGTCTAGGTGCACTAACAGACGATATACTTAAAACAAGTAAAAAGATAAATGTAAAGATAAATCCAGCCGTGGGGCAGCCGTGGCCTAATGGTTAGAGATTCGGACTTGTGACCCAAAGGTTGCAGGTTCGAGTCTCAGGTCCGGCAGGGGTTGTAGGTGGGGGGAGTGAATGTACAGCACTCTCTCCACCCTCAATACCACGACTGAGGTGAGTCCCTTGAGCAAGGCACCGTTCCCCCAACTGCTCCCCGGGCGCCGCAGCAATGGCTGCCCACTGCTCTGGGTGTGTGTTCACGGTGTGTGTGTGTGTTCACTACTGTGTGTGTGCACTTGGATGGGTTAAATGCAGAGCACAATTTCCTTGTATGGGTCACCATACTTGGCCTCACTCACCCCCTTTCCTTTCCTTTCCTTTCCTTTTCCAGTTATGTCAGTAGGAATCCACGCTATTGAGAATTTTGCATATTACTTGCAACTTAAATTAAATTTGACACAAAAAATTTGGTTGCACCAGATGACATCTAAAAATCTGTTTGAATTTCACTGGCCCATGTTTATAGACATTTACTTTTCTTTACTGCTCTCAAACAACAGCCTTACGCTTTGATCCATTGTTGACAGGCTTATATATCTACAGTCAGCCATCTCTTCTCCTATTAGTCTATTTTGCAGTTTATTTGACAGACAAGGTGCTGCAACAGCGGTACTCAGCTTTGCAGTTAGTTTGTTGAGTTTGAATTGGAAACTTCTCGCCACCAGTGAGTGCTTGATGCGTGATGCTAATGAGAACTGTTTCAATGAGTTTGCCTTCAGGCCTGGAGAAGCTTGGAGATCATGCTGAGCTGTCAGACTACTTGTTTTGAAAGCCAAGAAAACACGATTCAGTCTCTTTTCTCTCCAAATCATGCCTGTCACATATACAGTATGTTTACAGAGCAATCACCAGGCGATGCTTCGCGCTTTTCAGCTATGCATCCTGTTGACACTAAATGTAAAAGCGTCATGCTATTTTGAGCTATTTCTTTTTCGTTCAGCTTTCACGCTGCTCGGTACAATTCTGTGCAGCTGTGCTCATTTGATTAAAAAGAGTTGTTCAGTGGCCAAACCCTAATAAGACAAATAGTCCTATTCCAGAAACATCAAGCCCCTCTTGGCAGAGAGGCAATTTGTTTTGTAATTTTAGGTTTGAAATGCGAGTTGGCGAAATCAATGTCATTAAGAAAATTGTTGCTGTGGCAGGATGACATAACAGAATGAGGGAGTTTAATCGCTTTTCTCTAGTGGCCCAGGGAAACATGAAAGTGTCCAATACTTTTTGTGTTGATCTTAAAGAAATATATCTATTGCTTCATATTTTGAACCTTCAAAACTTAATTTTGTAAAATGTTTTGTTGGAAAAGAACATATAAGCATGCATTAAATTGATCAGTGACAATAAAAAAACACTGCAAAATTAACTTTTAGACATTGTTTGCATATAAATATGTCTTTGCAATGTTTGGACACAACCACCCTGCAGTGATTAAAAAAAATATATATATAAAAAATAGTTTTAACCCCCATAAACCCTAAACAGTCTCAAATATTAAGCTGTTTCAATTGTTTTTCCATGCACAACCGCTGAAGGATTGTCCCGTATAAAATATATGTTAGCACTCACCAAGTTGTACGCTGTTTGCCATTTTCTGTAGCGACAACAATGTCTCATAAACAATGCAGTTTTTTTGTAGTTGGATGTGTGGACGTATTACACATATTACACTGAGTACGCTGTGGATTACATTTGTTTTTGATGGTAACGCACCACCGAATACACAAAAAACAGAAGAGAGGGGTGGGGTGAGCACTAACTCATTATCATTTAAAGAGGCATGCACCGAAATGGGTTGCTGTGAACAGAGTGTAAAAATTTTTATGTTTTTTTGGGCTGCCCTCAGCTCCAGAATTTTCTGGTCGACTAGTAGTCGTTCATTATAAGCATTAGTCGACTATTAGTCAGACGTTTCTTAAAAACCATATAAATCACATAGTCTACAAAGCCTAATAAGTGCTCAAGCGCAAGCAGAAAAGGCTTGCCAAGTGCACTGGCAGATATAATAATTATGAATGTTTTAGAGAAAACAGCAAGGAGACTGCATTAGCGTTTTAATAATTTATTGATAAACTATTGCTTTCTTTGTTTTCGGCTTAATAGAAAAGTGTGAGACACTGACTCGTTATCTCCGCAGTAGCGTATGCGCCTTTATGCATGTTTCATAAAGATTACATAATGTAAGAATATTTGTTTTCTGTTTGAATTGGTTCATTTAAAAGTAGACATTTCACAAAGTTTCACAAGTTCAAAGAAACCGAGACGGCAGAAAACGCATTCTATTTGCTTTAATTATTTTACCAAAGCGCAACGTTTCGTTGTAATTGTAAGTGCACACAAATAAACGTAGAGTCTTTACAGATAAAGATGTATTACTTTTAACTGTATGTCCAAAAATGACGGAGTATTTTAAGAGCAAGTGACCACAGTGGCAGCTCCATCTGTCATGCAGTTTCCACACTCCAAACAGACATCTCAAAAACACATTTTTTTAGGTTAACTTTAGATTAAGCAGATATTTTAGATGAAAAGCCATATTTGAGGTCAATGAATGATAGGTGAGCGATTGGATGTCCTGCTCGAAGAATATTACCACATAGACCAGCCGTTAACAATCAATCCATCACGGACTGCGTGACTTCGCCACTTCCTGTGGATTTTTTTTCTGTGACTACTATACTACTATTTTGGTCGATCAAGCCTTTTCTCGTTGACTAATTAGGGGGCAGCCCAAGTTGTTTTACATGACCAGTGAGGAATTTTAACCAAAGTATGTTGCAGAAATTGTATGAAGACCCTAAAGAATCATACCGACTTGTGGAAAATGGGCATCTGATGCCTCTTTGAAACTTTCTGTTTGTTAAAAACTCCTGAGAAAATGTCATCAGTTGCGCACAGACATACACTGACAGCACGTGGAAATAAACAATGTTACAATGTAATACTGCATTTAATTCTTAGTAATTTTTAATTTAACACTAATGACATTGGACTAAGTTCACAAACCATAAAATTCTGTCTTCCCAGATAATAGCTTGATATTATTGTAATGGATGGATTGCAGTAAAATCAAAAATTAATTATGTTAAATTAGCAAGAAAAAAATATCTAAAAGAGGAGGGAGACAAAGAAATGGGCAAATGTTAGGGAAAAAGACTAGAGGGGAGAGATTGCAGCAAATCGTTCGCCTTCCTGCCAAGTAATGATTCAGACCGCTCCTTCTGAGCCTTGGATTCACATTGACTAGTCGTCTTAAATCAAGATCTTGTGCTTTGGCTGAATTGTGTGCTGCCTTTGCAACCTTGCCCTGGAGGAAATCAAACCAGCTCAAAACCCCCCTTCCCTTCGGGCTATCATCCCTCTAGCCAATTCCCTCACACAAATTATTGACAGCTCAAAATAATGGATTGCTTCACCTCTAAGCCTATCAGGTGGCAACTGAATCTGTTGGACCAGTGATGTGACGTATTTACACCTTGCAATGGACACTGACCCTATGTTGGGTGCCATGTGCTTTAAATGCTTGCACTAATTCAGTGCCACGGTTGTGGAAGAGTACAATGGCAGAAATATGATGCATGGATGAGATGTTCCCAGAATTCCAGAATGGAGGTATTGACCATGAATTTCTCAGAAGTTATTTCCTTTGGCTGGTTGGGATCTTATAAATGGCGATTGCAAATCCACAAGTAGAATTTTGTCTGTAAAGTGAATTCAGCACAGAGGAGTAATCACGATGCCACAATATGTTCTACAGCTGTAGATTCTCTACTAGTAAATGCTATTTGCATATGAATCTTGTTGTTTATCCTGCTAATGTTCTGTTGCAGAATGTTTCCTTGAGCATAATGGAAGGAATGGATAATACTCAAGGCGCAGATTTGTCCCAGTAAAAAGACAATAGTTCTATTACTGGAGAAGATCTTATTTTGCATATGCTGAGGCTGTTTCAGGGCTATGTGGAAGCAGAAGACACAGATGTGTTGTGATGGGGGTATGGGAAAGCTGTAGATCTGTCTCGGTGATTAGTCTATGATGAGTGAAAAGTGACTGGCTGACTGGTGTGAGGGTTCACTCTTCTGCCCAGCACATAGAAGGTACATCGGGGTGACTGGTGGCTTGCTTAAAATGAAAAGAAACCAAAGTACTGCTGTGCAGAAAGCCTCAGGTACTCAGATTAGCCTGTCAGACCGTTAAGAGTGGATCTGCAAGTATCATTCTGAGTTGACAGGAACATTCTGTCTAATGAGTATAATAATGTTACAGTTATACAGATGTCAAATGCATGTTCTGTATCTAATGATGTTCTGTTCAATTGCATAAATGGAGACAGGTCTAAAAGCAGACCCGTTAGAGATGCTCAAGTCTACACTTGTCATCTCTATCTGTCTATGTGTCTATCTGTCTGCCTAAAATAGTCCATGTGACATGAGTGTTTTAACTGTAATGTTATGAAGCTATGAGAATACATTTTGTGCGCAAAGAAAACAAAAATACAGACTTTATTCGACAATTTCTTCTCCTCTAAGTCAGATTTTGACGCACATTCACTAGAGTACCACAACAAAAATGACGGTTGAACCACTGATGTCACATGGACTATTTTAAGGATGTCCTTAGTACCTTTCTGGGCCTTGAACGTTTTAGTTGCGTTGATGTCTATGCAGGGTCAGAAAGCTATAAATATCTTTTATATTTGTGTTCCGAAGATGAACAAAGGTCTTACGGGTTTGGAACGACATGAGGGTGAGGAATTAAAGGAGTTCACTTCCAGAGCGAAAAAAATTTACAGATAATTTACTCACCCCAATGTTATCCAAGATGTTCATGTCTTTCTTTCTTCAGTTGTAAAGAAATTGTTTTTTGAGGAAAATCTTTTAGGATTTCTCTCCATATAGTGGATTTCTATGGTGCCCGTGAGTTTGAACTTCCAAAATGTGGTTTAAATGCAGCTTCAAAGGGCTCTAAACAACCGCAGCCGAGGAAGAAGGCTCTTATCCAGCTATTTTATTAAAAAAATAAAAATGTATATACTTTTCAACCACAAATGTTCGTCTTGTCTAGCTCTGTGTGTACTCTGTGTATTCTGGTTCAAGACAGTTAGGGCAGGTTAAAAACGTCCTACATCGTTGCAGAACTACCGACTCAGTGTTTACAAAGTGAACGTGCAAAGAAGATCAAATGCCCTTTACAAAAAACGATAAAACAGCAATGCAGGATGATTTTGAAATTGGAGGAGAAAATTAGTTTTTCGACATACCCTAACTGCCTTGAACCGGAATATACAGAGTACACTCAGAGCTAGATGAGACGAGCATTTGAGGTTAAAAAGTATATAAATTGCAATTTTTTTTAGAAAATAATCTATCGTTGCGCTAGATAAGAGCCTTCTTCCTCGGCTGTGGTTGTTTAGAGCCCTTTGAAGCTGCATTTAAAATGCATTTTGGAAGTTCAAACTCACGGGCACCATAGAAGTCCACTATATGGAGAGAAATCCTGAAATGCTTTCCTCAAAAAACATAATTTCTTTACGACTGAAGAAAGAAAGACATGAACATCTTAGATGACAAGGGGGTCAATTATCTGTAAATTTTGGCTCTTGAAGTGAACTCCTTTAATGACAGAATTTTCATTGTTGGGTGAACTGTCCCTTTAATAGAAACTTTAAATTTAGCAAAAAACAAAAAAGGGCATTTATGTCATGACATATGACAACCATATTTATCTATCAATGTTCAACATTCAAAATTCACTTTCTTTCATGTCACTGCTGGCCTTTATTCAAGGACATTTGTTTAATGAGAACACAATCAGCAGTCGTGTCTGGTTTCGCTGACTCAGAGTTTCATCTCTCCTCATTTACGGCTAAATTAACGACTCATTTGACTATAGGGGTAACAAGCAGTGTGTGTTTGAGATGCTGTCAGTCTAAATGATCAGTTTGGCTTGACTGTGGAAACTTTCAGTTGAGACAGACCCCCTGAGTCTATAGAAAAATCAGCCTGGCGCTGGTTCCTCATCATACAGACACAGATGGAGTCACTTCATTTATGTTCCAAGTGGTTTTGCATGCAGAGCTTGAGATGTAATATAAAGATTAGCATGGGCCAAAGCCCAGTATTCACACTGTTTGCTCACGTAACACCTCCAAATGTGCAGACGCTGCACAATGTACTGTAAATAATCAGTATTTTGTGTCGTTTTCTAATTAAATTTGAGTAGTATAAGTCGGTTTATCTTATTCATTATTTCTTCACAGGTAAATCTAGTTTCAAGGATGTATAAATTACAAATATACTGATTAAGAGAATGATTTTAAGCCCTGCACATTGCTTGATTACTTCCTGCTTATTAATCTAAATCAGCACGTGTACCCCTATGGATATTATAATTGTACTCCTAGTGTAAATTCTGCTGACTCCCAGCAGAAATAAATGAGACCTCCGGTAGGACCCTTAATACTCTTAGCAGAGCACAGCGCTGTTGGACAGGCCTGATACTGCGGTACTGAAGAGCCCACGGCCAGGACCTCCACGCTGGAGCAGAATGTTAATTAAGAGAGTAGGAGGATGGATCAAGCTGGCTAATTAGAACGAGTAGATGCGGAGAGAGAAAGAAAGAGAGCGAGTAGAACAGAAGAGTGTCCTTTACTGAAGGGTGTAAGGCTGGGGAGTAATTAGGATAGTAACACCCATACAACACATCAGAGAGGGAGAGAGAGAAACACAAAGCATGCCACCATTCACTCTTGGTGCTCTGCCACCATTTAAACAATATCTGCGCTGCCTCATCTTCTATTGCAAATGTCATTAGGCAAATTAAAAATATCAATAGTAATACGCCATAGTGTTTAAGCAGAACTTCCTTATGGAGGAAGGCCACCTCGGGCCAAGCCTGGCTGCCCACATATATGGCTTATTAATTGCATATTGATTGGCTGGATCCCATAGCATCGGAATGTACTAATGCATGATGACGCCTGCAAATGGTCCATTCTCTGCTCTGTGGCGTTAGAGGGTGAGAGATAGGCTTTAGCGGGCAAGTTTAGGTAGTATTGATGATTGAGTTAGACAGATTAATATATCTAGATTATAGGGGGTCATATATAATGGCCTTGTAAGGGTAAAGAGCACCCAAGGTGAAACGAGAACATCCCCGGTGTGGTCAGATGAATGCCTTTAGCTTGGATATGATGTAATCTTTAACCTCTGTTTACCCTTTATGGATGTCTTCAGTTGTGGGTCTCTTGGTGTGCATTACACTAAGTGTATGGTGTAAATTATATACAAAAATATAAAGAGCTGTTTGAAATTGGCAGTTTTAATATGACTGTAGCATTCTGCTATATTTTATGCAATATTTATAATTTTCTGAAACCAGACCCCTCAAGGCCCAGATCCAGACAAAGGCTTGTCAGTATAAAAACAAGGCTACATGTTAATGATCTCATTAGCAGCACTCATTTCAAAACACTCAGTATTTATGTTTTCACCTAATTTTTAAAATGTTCTTATTTTTCCAAAGAGAGAAATTCAACATAAATTGTAAGGAAACAATTTATAAACTATCAATTTTCAAGGACAAAGATTAAACTATTTTTTGTGTAAACGCAGATTATGATGAAGAACCTGACTAAGAGTAATTTTGGCCACCATAAGATCTAGACTATTATTTTTTTGTTAAATATATATAAACTAGGACCATTATTTTTGTCATTGTTATCAACAGTTATTCACTCATTGGTTCATACAATATGATGTTTCCTTTTAACATGTATTCATATTAGTATCAGGATTGTCAGGTTTTCGCAACAAAACCCACCCAGTTGCTACTCAAAACTAGCCCAATTGCATTTCAAGGGGGGTTTCCTGGTAAAAATTCCCGTTCCGAGGGGTAAAATACACGTTTTTTGTTTTTAGTAAAATTCGCCTTCCAGCGGCTAAATATTACGTTTTTGCAGACGCATCAACCTGCAGACAAGAAAAACAACCTGCGGCAACAGTGTTAAAGTTGCCCAGATCTGCAGGAAAACACAGTTCAAAGATTCAGATTATGATGCCAGGAGAACCAGACTGGGAGCAATTTTTGGCCCTCATAAAATCTAGACTATTTTTTGTTAGAATAAACTGGGACCATTATTTTTGTCATTGTTACCAAAAGTTATTCACTCGTTGGCTCATACAGTATGATGTTTCCTTTAAATATGTATTCATATTAGTATCAGGGTTGCCAGGTTTTCACAAAAAAACCCACCCAATTTCAAAACTATCCCAAAATTTGCACAATTTCCTTTCGAGGGGGGTCCCCTGGTAAAAATCGCGTTCCGAGGGGTAAAGTACATGTTTTTTTTGTCGGGGTTCCCCGGATAAAATTCACCTTCCAGGGCTAAATATCACGTTTTTGCTGACACAACAAACCCACAGACATGAAAAACAATCCGTGGCAACAGTGTTAAAGTGGCCCAATTCTGCAGGAAAACACAGTACAAAAATTCAGATTATGATGCCAGGAGAACCAGACTAAAAGTAATTTTTGGCCACCATACGATCTAGACTACTATTTTTTTTGTTAGAATAAACTGGGACCATTATTTTTGTCATTGTTATCAACAGTTATTCACTTGTAGGTTCATGATGTTTTAATTTTAATATGTATTCATATTAGTATCAGGGTTGCCAGGTTCACAACAAAACACACCCAATTGCTTCACAAAACTAGCCCAACATTTGCACGATTGCATTGCGAGGGGGGTCTCCTGGTAAAAATAGCATTTGAAAGGGTAAAAAAACACTTTTTTTTTCACGGACATGAAAAATAACTTGCGGCAACATTGTTAAAGTAGCCCAATTCTGCAGGAAAATGGTGGATTTGGCAACACTAATCATTATACTGTATGTCAAGATGGCTTTTTTAAAATATTCAAGTTACTTCGTTTTTCTCTAATTAAATATGTATAAGACATTTTTCGAGAAATACTCCAATTGTTTCTTTTTTTTAAATCAAACATGTAAATGTCATTTTTGGTGAAATATTCCAGTTGTTGGTGTATTTCTCTAATCAAATATGTATATCGCGTTTTTTGAGAACTACTCCAGTTGTTTCTTAGTGTTTTTCTCTAATCAAATACGCATATTGCATTTTTTGAGAAATATTCCAGTTGTTTCTTTCTGTTATTCTCTAATCAAATACGTATATGCCATTTTTAAGAATTTTTCCAGTTGCTCCTTAATGTTTTTATCTAATAAAATATGTATATGCCATTTTATAAGAAATATTCCAGTTGTTTCTTTGTTTTTCTCTAATCAAATATGTATATTGAATATTTTTAAGAAATATTCTATTTGTTTCTTTTTCTTTTTCTTTTTTTTAGAATTATTCCAGTTGAATTATTCCTCGTGCTTTTCTCTAATCAAATATTTATATGCCATTTTTGAGAAGTTTTTGCAGTTGTTTCTTTGTTTTTCGCTTATCAATACTATTAATTAAAATACAAGACAGTTTATTAAAAAAATGTATACATATTCCATTTAATGTTTTTCTCTAATTGAAATTTTAGGAAAGATTTCCAATCAATTCCAGTGTCACTGTCTTTTGTAATATCTCTTTAACAAACACAAGTAAGTTCCTTACTGACACCATCATCCAGGAAAGGACATAATTTTGGTGAGAAAACAGCAGCATAGAGATCACTGAATATTACCACAAATCATCAATAAATTTATCAAATCAATCACTATTAGTTTAGCTTGTTTTACTCCAAGTGATGATAAAGCTAATTCTCAATTCCTCAGTAAGCAATGGCTAACTTTTGCTCTGCATTTCAGTCATGTTCATTTTATTCCCATAGTATAAAATTCAGCCTTAAACTTGAGCATATTAATTTTTTTAAGTTACTATAACCCTGTTGTGAATTCAGCTCACATCCCAGCATTCCTATCTGCATGAGCGAGAGTGTGTACACGTTAGCAATGGGCCAAAGGGAAGCTTTAGCTGACTGCAGATTGTTTCTTCTTTATCTGGCAGGTCTAATCCAGTGTGTGCCTGTGTGTCTGGGTTTGTATGCGTGTGTGTTGTGTGTTGACTCTCCATTAAGCCGGTCCAGAACTGTTTGCTTTGTTTATCAGGCAGCTACAGGCTCGACTCACTGCACACACAGCTACTACACACACAGCGCTCTGTCACTCTTACCCACAGTGACAATACACAAGACATCCGTCTCTCAAACAGCAGCACAAAGCCCAAAATATAACTGGAACCGAGTGTATTTGTACTCCCAGACACTTATATCAAAGGCCTAACCACATTGGCCCCCAGAAATACCTGCTGCCGTTAGCGCCGGTGTTTTATTTTGCTAATACTGTCTTTCTGAGGCCTGTACATGTAGGTAAACTGCCCTTGGGGCTCGCTGCTGTCAGCGGTGCAGAGGTTGATGGGATTGTTCTGTCAGAGGAGTCATAGAGCACATCAAGCTCATTCTTCAGCTCTCTATTACCTCAGAGGTAACCCGTTTACTCCTGTCCCACCTCTTCTTTCTCCTGTGCCGCCCTCTCCTCCGTCTTCAGGACGCCACCTTGCAGCCGCAAACACGATTCCGCCTCTGCTGAGTCATTTTTAACGCTCCCTTAGTGTCTCTTTTTGTCATCTTCTCTCTTATCCTCGCTCTGGCACGCAGACACACATATATTTTCCCACAGGCGAGCCAGAGTCGCCGCAATACGCACCGATATGAGCTAATAAAACTTATCCTATCAAACTTCATGTTCTCCCAAATCACTGCCAGAGGTTTCACTCTAAACCAATTGAAGGAGGATCCATAGAGCGGCGTCTTCTTTTTTTTATTGCCATCTCCACAAAATGCCTGTTCTACGCTTTTCATTTGAAAAGTGTGGCAGGGAAAAGCAATTCCTTTTTCCTTTTATCTCTTGCCTCTGTCAGCCTAAGTGGAGTTGACACTCGAGTACAAGCTGCAAGAGAGGCCAAGAAGAGCGTTTTAGCATCGAGAAGCCTCAGTTTGTGAGTATGTATGTGAGCTACCTAGAGATTAGCCTTCACTTCTGAGATGCTGACGCAGCAAAATTCCCAAATAAGAAGTTTGCATTCGCAGCGCATTTGTTTTGGTCCGTGTCTGTGATGTGTTCAAGGATATTGCTGTGTCAGATTTTTGCATCTCTCTTTTTTGTCTGTGTGTGTGTTTAGATGGATTGCTAAAAAGTCTGATGAGTTTTTCTCATGCGGTCTGAGTGTGTATTGTTGCTTTGCATACTCGTTCAAAAGTTTAGAGTTGGTAAGATTTCTTTAAGAAGTCTCTTGCTCCCAAAGTTGTTTATTTGATGAAAAATACAGTAAGGTCTGGTTTCAAAGACTTGGCCAGGATTAGGCCATAGTTCAAGTAGGACATTTAGGGTGTGTTCACACTTGTCATGTTTGGTTTGAATAAAACCAACTCTGGTGTGGTTGTTCTGTTAGTGTGGTTCATTTGAGTAAGTGTGAACGCTGCCATCCAAACCCTGGTGCGCACCAAACAAGCGGACCGAGACTGCTAAAAAGATGTGTCTCGGTCAACTTCCAAACGAACTCTGGTGCGGTTCGAATGAAATATGAATGCAACACGGACCAAATACTTCTAAACTAACCAAAAACAGGAAGTAATGACAAGATGTGACGTTGTGAGACATGATTTCATGAAGGGAACTAGCGGTGCCGCAGTCCAAAATGGGCAGAGGACAAACATGGAGCAACGAGGAGGTAAAGTTCCTTTTGGTGGTGAAAATAAAATCATATGCATGCAACAATGAGCATGTTTAGTCCAGGAAAAGGCATTGCGATCAGTGAATGGGTACTTTGAAGTCATAGTAGTGCGCAACTTTTCCTTTTGTTTGGAGGTTAGGTGAGTTCCGTCACGGAATATACGTCATTCAATCTGACTAATCAGGTTGTGAACATATCACTATGCCTTTAATTTCGGTATTTTTAGGGTCGCTGTCAAAAATGCCAGTGTGAACTCTAAGTAGATCAAGACCAAATGTATCATTTTCCTTTTTGGTCCGGACCAAATGAACCAAACAAACTAAACTACAAGTGTGAACACATCCTAAAGTAAGTTTTATAAACGTGCTTAGAAAACATTACTGGTGTGCATCTTGAGATAAAACAAAGACACTGATATATTTTAGGATCAGTCAGTGCAAGTTTATATCAGTTGAAACAGCTCAGACTCACATTTTAGTCTGGGACTAGCCTGAAACCTTCTCTGTGAAACTGGGGGTAAAAGCAGTAATATTACAGGAATATAGAGTTGATGAATGGAAAGTTCAAAAGAAAATTAAAGGGATATCTCACCCAATAAACACTTTGCCATTAATTACTCACCCTCACGTTGTTCCAAACCCGTAAGACCTTTGTTCATCTTCAGAACACAGTTTAAGATATTTTTGAGTGCAACTGACACATTCAATGTCTAGAAAGGTAGTAAGGACATTAATAAAACAGTCCATGTCCATATGTGACAACAATAGTTCAGCTGTAATTTTATAAAGCTACAAGAATACTTTGTGCAAGAACATTAAAAATACTTTTTGTTTTCCACAGTTTCTTCTCTTCTATGTCAATCTTCAATGCACATTCACGAGGCCAGCAGGCTACCATGATGTATGTGTGTGGTGCTGCAGACGCAAAAGTTCTATGTCAGAATGTTGGAACTCTCCTCAATGCATGGCAAAAGAATAATTGTTGAGTAAAGTCATTCTTTTTGTTTTTAGTATGCACAAAAAGTATTCTTGTAGCTTCATACAATTACAGTTGAACCACTGATGTCACATGGACTACCTTTACTGGCCTTGAACGTGTCAGTTGTGTTGCTGTCTATGCAGAGTCAGAAAGCTCTTGGATTTCATCAAAAATATCTTAATTTGTGTTACAAAGATGAACGAAGGTCTTACTGGTATGAAAACGACATTCTACATATTTGTAGTTTCACTTTTGATCAATTTGATTCAGCTTGGCTGGATGAAAAAAAATCAAACATTTGATCGGTAGTGTATAGACGTTTTTCCTGAACACGGAAGTAAGTCTGACTCTTAACCGAAAGAATGCTTTGCATTTCCGGTCTGCATTGTTTCTAGTGAAATTAGGGTATATTCCGAGCTAATAAACTAATGTTAAACCTATTAAAATGTTTTTAAAAAGCACGTGGCTCCATAGCGCCATCACTTGGCAATGTCGCAATGACCGTCATTTGTCAGTGCCTCACTTTAATGAGTGTGTAGATGACACGAAGCAGCGGACGTTAGCTACATTAAAAACAGATGGACGCTATTTGAATGGGTTCCAATGGAAACCGGAACAGAAAAGCATTCAGTCTGACGTTAGAATTCGTAATGGCGACGCTCATCGTTTACTCAGGAAAAAGTATGTAAATGTTTCATATTTTAATATGCTGCCTTCAAGTCATGTCTGAACTCTGAATGATAATTAGCAGTTCAACGCCTCCACAATGTCATAATTACTCGTGAGAAACTTTCACAAACAGATTTTCATGATGCAAGCAGAGTTGCTTTGGTTATAAGTTGTGTTTGTACACATTTAATGAACTGTTAATGAGGTATAGTGACAAATGTTCTTAATGGAAACAAGACAACACAATTATCATACACATAAATCAAGAATAAAGTAGAAAATGCATTATATAACAAAGTTAAATAAAACATGAAGCTAAAATATCAAAAAGATTTTACTAAGGAATGAATCAAAGGTGACACAAAATAAATTGAAGATGTGCACACACCTAATCATTTTCGAGTTATGTTTATACAGTTGTTTAATTATATTTTATTTTAACCATCTGCAATCTATCCTACCTGATCTCAGAATGAAAAAATACCCGTGGGAACGTTTTGCAAGATGCAAAATATGCACCATTAGGTACAATTTCCAACAGAAATGAACACTAGAGGTGGTAAAACAGGGAACGCTTGTAATCGTTTTCGTACACAGTTTCGTTCTCCCGACATAACAAACTTGGACTTGGAATTGGACTTAGGATGCGGAATCCTTGGGTACGAGGTCTGTTAAAAACATGACTCACGATGAAAGAGCTGATTGCAATTTTACATCACATTTGCTTTTGTTCATACTATCAGGAAGTTATTGCGCCACTCAATGGACATTTCAAGTCAGAACTGCGGTGACACTTACAAAACCATCGTCACATAAAATGTACCATATGTACGCTCATTTGTTCCATCAGTTCGATCAGTTTGGATTTCGGTAAACACACACTACTGTTCACTCTTCAAAATAAAATTTCTAAATGGGTTTGTGCAATAATACCATAAAAGAAACATTTCAAGTTCCCCAAAGAACCTTTCAGCAAACAGATGGTTTAAAGAACCATTTTTTATTTTAATCATCTTAAGAACCTTATCCACTGTAAAGAACGTTTTATGAAATCGAAAGGTCCATGGATGTTAAAGGTTCTTTATCAAAGCGATTAAAAAACTAAAATTTTTAAGAATGATGTATATATCGTACAGGATTAATTACATTTAATTTAGCTCAAAGGGAATCGAATATGATTCAATAGGGAATTTGAACAGAATCGCTGTTTTACGGCTGTTCAGAGTCGACCCGCGATTCATTAAACGAGCCATGTAACAGAAACTCTGCAATGGATATTACTATCCAGAATATAGTGAAAACACTATATATTAGCACAGTAGCAAAATCGGTAGTTTAAGACATTAACTTGTAAGCACAAATCACAAGATACTTATCTTTTCTAATAAAAATATGATTTTATTGGATAAACCTAACACATACAAACTAATCTAACATAAACACACGCATTCACACAGGTTGCAGAAAGAGAAAGTGAGGAAAGAATGAGTTTAAAGGAATGAAAATATGAAGTCCCAAGTTTATAGCAATATGTGCAATTGCTTAGACCTGAACAACTATCAATCACTTAATTAACCCTCGTATTGAGTCTCTCAAAGAGGTTATTAAACTTTATATCAAATGCACCAGTTCAGTAGAATCTGGAGGTTGTACTTGCGTTGCCTTTGTGTTGAGGGAATTCCTTTTGTCGCTCATTCCAAAAAGGGGGTTTTCCCGAGGTTGTTGATTGGTTGGTTCTGTGGTCCTTTGTGAAGTCTTGGGCGTTGGCTGAGAATGTGAGTTGTGCGCTGTTAAAGTTCAGGTCAGCGAAGACGTTTGGGTCGGTCGCGGCTTGCACAAAACTTAACAAGAACACGAAACTCTCAACGGAAAGAAATAAAAGAATTAAAGTAAAAGACAGGAGTGTAATGATCTCCTCATGTTTCCTTTAGAGGAGCAGCTGGTATGCAGGCCAGGCAGCGTCGAAACGCGGCGGCACGCAGCCGTAGAGTAAGAGAGCAAGGGTATGGCGTAAGAGCGTAAGAGTCAGAGTAAGAGAGTGATTTGATGGTGTCCTGGGTATTTAAACTCAGCTTTTGGACACATCCCAAATGGTGTCTTGACCAATTAGAACATTGTCCTAAGTCGGGGTACTGCTGGTTCCTCCTCCCTAACCATAAATCACAAGGTCATCTGATCCGTCCCGTGGTCCCAACTTTCCCACTCTTGGCAAAGTTAAATTTGGACATGATTTCGATAACAAGACTAAAATACATTTTACAAAGAATTGAATTATAGAAACATTTCAAGAATGCAATTTCAAGACCATGCATACCAAACACCAATATAAACCATTAAACTATTCAATAGTTATCAAAAGGGACATACGCAATAAGTGATTAAAACATAATAGGCAAATGTGTGAGTTACATATGTGATAGGAAGTTATACATAGAAATGATGAGTTGCTCCTAAGTTCTTTAGCACATTTTAGCTGTATATATATGGAAAGGCATATTGGATGTGTTCTGTGAGGAACAAAGAGGTCAAGAGGGTGTAGAAGGAATGTCAGGCTCTGTCCTCTGTGGGGGAGACCACCAACAGAAATCTCTAATGATCGTCATGTTATGTTCAAGATGTGCATCTCTTTGACAATTAATTCTTGGTTACTTGCCCCAAATTTGACAATCAACAAGGGTCCTTTTGTGTTAATGTTGCAAGTTCCAATTTTTAAGCTTCTAGTTACTTGGTTGCTTCAAGCTGGCGGACACTAGAGTGTCAAATGACAAATTTTACGACAGGGGTCTGGTCGTGCTGGAGTTGCTGGAATTTGTGGAGTTTGAGGCTGTAGAAGTGTTTTTACTTCTAATCGAATCTCCTGAATTGTCTGATTCGCGCTGAAATCCTACATATCAGAAAAAGTTTGTCACAGTCATGATATTCCCAGTGCTTCTGTTTAACCTTCTGAGTTTGAGGGAAAGTGGTTATAAATATACAGTAGCATCTGGCTGATATCAGTCCTGTCCTGCCACGTAGGGGTGTCAGCCGGTTCCCCACAACAACCTCTGATTCACCCCAGCAGAGACACACTTCACAGTGACCAGGACAGATGGATTTGCATATGTATAAATCTTCAAGTATGGAAATGCTTCTGTTTAGAGAACTTTTCCCCTTGTCACACCATATGGTGAGCATTTCATACTGTACTTTGGGTCCTTTAATTTTGGTAGTTAAAAGGCTTTTAATGTTTTGTTTTGTTTTTGTACCATGTCATGAATAATATTTGAGGGTTTCTCTGCTTCATAGAATTGGAGTTCAGCTCCACTTCCTGTCAGTCCTTCTAAACAGGAAATGGCACTTCAGGACATGGTTATAGATGGTGCCTATTTTTCCAGCCCTGCTCCAGTGGGCGAGTGATAGAGAGACTGAATCAGTATGTCAGTGTCTGTGGACGCTACGGTGACAAGCACGCTAAAGATGAACGGTTGGGCTGTTCGTAACCGCTGTCAGAAGTTTGAACTAAGTTCATTACTTTCTCTGCAGGATTGAAAGTACAGCCAGAGTGGAGTGTTTTATTTGACGCATGTCAAAGTGTCACCCAATGTCTCTACCAGAGTTAAGATTACTCAATAGGGATACAAATATTTACAGCAGTCGCAGTTCTGACTGAATGTCACCAAATGTGTTGTTGTTTTTTTAAGTCATGAAGTATGAAAACTTCATAAGTTTCCAGTATTTAAAAGGACAGTTCATCCAAAAGTGAAAATTCTGTCATTAATTACTCACCCTCATGTCGTTCCAAACCTTCAAAACCGTTCATCTTCAGAACACATATTAGGATATTTTTGATGAAATCCTAGAGCTTTCTGACCCTGCATAGACAGCAACATACACTCTTAAAAATAAAGGTGCTTTAAAAGGCTCTTCACACAGTGATGCCATAGAAGAACCATTCAGTCAAAGGTTCTTTAAAGAACCATCCCTTTCCTACCTTTTTATAATCTGAAGAATGTTCTTTCGCCACAAAGAACCTTTTGTGAAACAGAAAGGTTCTTCAGATGTCAAAGGTTCTTTATGGAACCATTTAGACAAAAAAGGTTCTTCTATGGCATTGTGTAGCACCTTTATTCTTAAGAGTGTAACTACCACAGTCAAGGCCCAGAAAGGTAGCAAGAACTTCGTTAAAATATTTAATGTGAAATCAGTGGTTCAACCATCATTTTTGTAGTAGATTTGGTGCATCTGTATGGTTTGATTTTTAATTTTAAACTGGCTCTATCAGTGTTTAAACAAAAAAGTTTAACCAGAAAGCGGAAAAGTATAGTATGCTGATGTGAAAAGTAAAGCTATGTTTAACAACCAGCATCAAACCAGCTTGAACAGCATGCTAGTATTTTTAGCAGAGATTTCAGCTTCATAGAGCAAAAAATGAGTTGGAGGAAAATTGTGGAATGAGCTTTACTGGACAGCTGGAGATGGCTGTAAATATCGCTCTCATTCACCATCCATCCATCCATCCCTCCACCCACCACATGTTTCATTTGGCTGCTGATTTTCTTGAGGTTTCCCTGATGGATCTCTCCACAGCTGGAGCCAGCCCAGACCTTCTGTTTATGAGTATTGAATGAAACATGTCTCAATATTGAGCTCTGTCAGGGTTCACCAGTGGGCACGTGGTCAGCTGTAGCTACAGACTTCATTATGCATACACATCGATTGCTGCAACTTGTGCCATGAGGCAGACCGGCCTGAATTTTGCAGTATGTTATGACTTTTATTCTTCGCTTTTCCAAAGCAGGAGAGAATTATACAGGTTATACATTATACATTATACAGTTATACAATTATACAGGTTCGGTGATCATGTCTACTTCGGCAGCAGAAAACAAAAATTTCATAATGATATCTGAATCTAAATCATAAAGGACTGAGCGGAATTTTTGTTTGCTCATTCAATACTAAAGAATAAATCAAATCACCCACTGAAAAACACAAGGTATTCTCCATTAATTTGACAAATTTTAATATAAAAAATGTACATTTTAATCTAAACACCTATTTAGATTCAAGAATGTCTCCGATTGGTAGATTAGGTGGGTCATAATACACACAAATGCCTCATTAGATACTAGTTAATGTGGGGATCATCTGCTCCGTTCCCAACATCAGCAAGTAATACCAGCATTGAATCTGACTTGTCGCTATTTATGATATTAGCCTCAGTTTATTTCATAGTTTCGTGATTCTGTGATGTTTACAACATTAAATAAAAAGACTGAAATGATAATAATAGATAAAACTTTATATGGCAGAAAAGAAAAGAGTAGGATATTTGGTTAATTTCCTCTGTAAATCTCTATCTACAGTCAGAGTAAACATCTATACTTACTGTACATGGGCTTTATCTGGTATTCTTGTGTATCTAGAGATTTCATCATATTTGTGGATTATTTGGTTTTATTTAAAAAACAAAAAAAAACAAAACAGAAGCATGCTGAAAAGACTCTGATGTAAATCTTTCATTTCTCTCTATATACTGGACGTCTATGGTGCCTGCGCGTGTGAACATCCAAAATGCAGTTTAAATGCAGCTTCAAAGGGCTCTAAATGATCCCAGCTGAGGAAAAATGGTCTTATCTAGCGAAATGATCAGTTATTTAAAAGAAAAATACAAGTCATATACTTTTGAACCTCAAATGCTACAAGCAGAGCTAGACGAGACAAGCATTTGAGGTTAAAAAGTATATAAATTCTCAATTCTTTTTGTAAAATAACCTATCGTTTTGCTAGATAAGACCCTTTTTCCTCGGCTGGGTCTAAAGCTGCATTTAAACTGCATTTTGGAAGTTCAAACTCACGGGCACCATGGAAGTCCACTATATGGAGAGAAATCCTGAAATGTTGTCCTCAAAACATAATTTCTTTACGACTGAAGAAAGAAAGATATGAACATCTTGGATGGGGGTGGGTAAATTATCTTTAAATTTTTGTTCTAGAAGTGAACTTCTTCTTTAAGGAGGTTTCAAAGAATACATTCATGTGTATTGCATTTTTTTTTTGGAATCAAACTCATGGTCATGGTGTTGCAAGCACAATCCTCAGGCACATTAAGTAAGTTTTAACTAAAATCTTCCATTTTGCTCCAAGGTTTCTTTCTAGCTTTCATTCGCATAAAGCTAATTCTTGAATAAACAACAGACAATTCAGTGTAAGCTTGAGATAGTTTAGCCAATAATAATAATACCCAGCATTCAGAGATGTTTGCAGCTTTTTTAGTGTTTTTTCAGTCATAAATTATAGCTGCGCTCTGACTAGTGTTTTGGTGTTCCACCGTGTTGCAGCTTTGCTCTTATTTTGTTCTTTTCAATTTCAAAGCCCCACAACAACTTCACGGTCACAAATCCTCCCCTTAGCTACATTTAGCTACAATGAAATATCCCCCCACAATGTATGTGACAAATCAGAGTTTAAGACCCTCTTCTTGGGAGCAGTAATACATTTTGCGTTCATAGCTGGGCTATAGTGATAGAGAACAAAGTGCCTGAAGTGTGTCAAGCTTTTTCTCTCAGATGCGTCCATGCTCTTTCTCTCCCATTGCTCTCCGTTCATTGTAATATTGAAATTTGCTAAAATCTGAAATGCTTATTTATTTCTGCCCTCCCCTCTACAAAAAAAGAAATCCATTTTAGCTGAGTGCTTCATATATCCCCGGAGGTAAGGAATAGTGATTGCTGGGCTGGACATGGATGCATTATGCATGAAGTTTCCCATGTCTCTCTCTCTCCATCTCTCTATCTCTCTCTACCCTTCAGCACAGCTGTAGTATTTTTCAGAAATGAGAGGGCGAGCAAGAAACGCCGAGAGAAGGTGAAGGATGGAATCGCTAACTTCATTGAAATAAGGAAGTATGCAGTCGGAAACGGCTCCTACTGCGCCATCCTTCATTCTGTCTAATCTATTGCATTTAGAAATGACTAGAAGAGCTGTAAGTCATTGAAGTTGCCCTCAGTCAAGGACAGAAGCGCCAGGTCTACGGGACGGCCCTGTAGGCGACCGCGCGAGGTGTATATGTTTTTGTGTGTGTGGGGATCAAGAGATATCCGACAGATGGTTGGAGGTGGTTTATTCACAGCAACAGATTTGTAGCACAGGAGAGCTTGGCATTCTCATTGGGACTAGTGGAGATGAATAATTTATATCTCATGAATTATCTGCCAAGGAACAAACCTTTGGAATGCTGTTCCCTTTAATTAGGCAAAAGTGGCCAATAGTCACTTAATGCTACATTTAGTTGCATTAGTGGCTGAATTAGTGGACCTGAGGCGATAAGCAGTGTCTTGCGTTAGATCAGTGGATCTCAACTGGTTTTGCTTGAGGGCCAGGTTTTACAGTGGACATCAGGTGGTAAAACATCACAGTACAATGTAATTAGGGCTGCACTCGACTAAAGATTTTTCTTTTTGACTAGTAGTCGTTAATTTTAGGCATTAGATGACTATTAGTCGTACATTTATTAATAAACCATTTAAATCATAATAAATATAATATAATAATTATGAATGTGTCAGGGAAAAACAGCAAGGAGACTGCATTAACATTTTAATAATTTATTGATAAACTAGTGCTTTCTTTGTTTTTAGACTTAAGAGATGAAGTTGGCAACACTGACTTGTTCTCTCCGCAGTATCGATGCATGTTTCATACGGATCACATAATCTAAGCATATTTGTTTTCTATTTGAATTGGTTTATTAAAAAGTAGACATTTAACTCTCTATATAAATATTTTTCATGTCTGTAAGGCAAGTATACACAAAGTTTCTAAGTTTAGCGCTTAAGTTCACAGAGACTGAGATGACAGAAAGCGCATCCTGTTATTTTTATTCTTTTACAAAAGCGCAAAGTTTTGTTGTTGTACTTAGTGCACACAAATAAATGTAGAGTCTTTACAGATTCGTAAGATGTATTACTCCATCTGTCATGCAGTGAACGCGGTACTGTGGATGTCCTGCCCGATGTACTGTATTACCACATAGACCAGCCGTTAACGATTTAACGGACTGCGTGACTTGGCCACTTCATGTGTGGAATTTTTTTCTGCGCCTAAGCAACTAATGCAATTTTTGTTGACCAAGCCTCTTCTCATCGACTAATGGTTAGTAGACTATTAGGGGCAGCCCTAACTGTAATGAATGTTGTTTTTTTTTTTTAAGTTGTAAATAAAGCAAAGATTAATGGAGTACATTTTACAGAAAAATACTGTTTCTACTCAAAATTTTACATTTCTACTCATAATTCAGTGTGTTACTTGCCATTTCATGCAAATTATATGAAATTTACTTGTAATTTCAGAGTGAAAATTGTTTAAATTTTGGTTTCTAAATGCCTTAAATTTTAATGGTTTCATGTTCGCTACGGAGTCGGAGTACCACTTAAACATAACACAAAGCAATCAATTATAAATTTAAAGGCTTAAAATGGACTTTGTGACAACTATTTTTAAGTCTCCTGGTTCAATTTTATCCTGTTTTAGAGAAACAAGAGTGTCAACATGTTTGACTAGCTGGTGTAAAAACTTTAATGGCATTTTTCTCAGGTTCAGTGTTTGCGTAGTTACTGCACTTTGCCTTTGGAGGGCAGTATGCTTAATATAACGTAAACAATGTCTCTTACACTAAAGCAGAGGTCTCAAACTCAATTCCTGGAGGGCCGCAGCTCTGCAGAGTTTAGCTCCAACCAACTCCAACTCACAACTGCTTGGAAGTTTCTAGTAATCCTGAAGACCTTGATTAGCTGGATCAGGTGTGTTTGATTAGGGTTGGAGCTAAACTGTGCAGAGCTGTGAGACCAGTTCTCTAAAGTCTTCAATGCTTTTCTAGCAATAAGAAGAGGAGCAAATAATGGGAAAATGCCTGCAGACCAATAAAACTTCCTAAAGACCCTCGTCTTTGTTCTTTCCACTTTAGCCCTGATGCCTTGAGGCTTTTAGTAAACCACAGCTAGTGAAAGAGCTTACAAACGGCACAGACAAGAAACGCTAGATGCCATCCTGGTAGGATGTAAACATGCCGTCGCAGCCACTGAAGGAGTTTTTTATTTTGGATTTCACTCGATATCGGGGGGCGTTTAAACTCCATGTGGGGAAAAATCAATGGTACAGCATTTGGTTTAAGCCTATGCTTATATCCATTACCACCTGTAAGCTCTTTCAGTAGCTGTGGTCATCATATCACTATTTTATTTTCAGAGTTGTGCTGCGGTAAAAATAGCAACAGTTAGCACATGTAACTCACTGAGTGCAACCATTTGACATCATCGAAATAATAACGCCACCCATAGTCCAAAATATGTATGAAACTATGTGATTTTTTTAAATAACATAAATCTTTCATGAGTTTTCTACTACATATTTCAGTAAGAGACAAAAGTCTTAATACCAGGGGTTCTCTTTGATATTACAAAAATAACAATTTTGCAAGTAGACAGTTTTTCCTTAACTGTTCAAACACTATGCAAAAAAGTGTTTTATTATTTGTTTGTTTTTTTTATGTGCATTTTTTCTCTAGGTCTGCAACTCTAACAGCCTGCAGTGCACATACCCTCCTGTGACCCACCACTGCATTAAATAAACCACAATTTAATGCAGTTAACTGGTTCTGTCCGATCTGGATGTCTAAATGCAGTAAAGTGAACATGTTCTTAGTCATTTTTGTGATTTTGTTCCATTGTGTTTTGAGAAAAGCTGGGCCAACCTTTGACCTGACCTTTGATTGGTCAGCTAGATTGTACTGCAGACAGAGGCAGTGACTCAGGCTTTTTGACAAGTTGCTAAGTAACAGAGTGATGTGGCCTCTATACAGCCTGTATGCGGCTCTCTGCCTCACCTGCTTCATGCACCCTGGAGAGAAAAACAGAGGAAAGTGTGCGGGGGATTTTTGTAAGCTGACTGAAAGCAGCTATTACTGAAGCCTTGATCCATGGCCATCACTTTGTTTTAAAAAACGGTGGAGTCTGTTATGTTAGGGTGGGTGCCTAGTTGTGATATAACAAAACTGTGAAGGATTAGATCATGAGTATTTATTAGGTTATGCACAAATAATTTGATCATTTGATCATCAATAGTCGGTTGCTCATTTTGCAGTTATAAGGACAGTTCACCCAAAAATGAAAATTCTGTCATTAATTACTCACCATCATGTCGTTCCAAACCCATAAGACCTTTATTCACCTTCAGAACACAAATTAAGATATTTTTGATTAAATCCATAAGCTTTCTTACCCTACATAGACAGCAACTGACACATTCAGGGCCCTGAAAGGTAATAAGGACATTGTTAAAATAGTCCATGTGACATCAGTGGTTCAAGTCTAATGTTATGAAGCTATGAGAATACTTGTGCGCAAAGAAAACTAAAAAAGTTTATTTAACAATTTCTTCATTTTGAAGTAGAACCAGGATTATTGTTTGGAAGGCAAGAAAAAAAGATAGATATACTGTATTATGAAACAGAACAGCTGTATAGCTAAAAAAGACAATAAAATATCCAAAAAGATGGAGTTTGTGGCAGAAAGTGGGCTTGACTTTTGACCTGACCTTTGAGGAAACTCTACTGGTTTCTTGCACTTTCTCTCCTCCCCTCGTCTTCTTTTGCCAAACTGTCACATCGCATTAGCAACCCTTTCTCAACCTTGCCCGAATGTCTCTACCGAGGAGCAACAACACATAAATTAATCAGCAGAGATCCGGCAGATAATTCTGATCAGGGATTTCAGGGACTGAGCCAAATGAAGTCTTGCTGCGTGAGAATACCCTGTAAAATAAAGTAGGAGCGCACAGACTTTGATACAGATATGAATACATTAATTTCTATTACTGTCTGCGTAAGAGAGGGGCCATGCATAATGGATTATGGCAGCAGCCTGCTCCATAGGAACCACCGACCATCATGCACCAGGCCAAAGCCTAGAGGCCTAGTGGTTTTGTTTGTGCGTGAAGGAAAAGAGAGGGCAAAACTAACCCAAGAAATATCTATCCGTCTCTCTGAACATGTCTCTTTCATTTCGGTTTCTTTTGAAGCTGTGAATATTCATGCTGTGATGAAATTGTGTAAACTCTGCCAGTGTGCTTGCAAGAAGATGATTCATTTACTTTAATAGAGCGTGTTAAATATCATAATGACTTACCATGGAGATAAAAATTGGGTTAAAGTTAGGCACGGACACATTATTTTATTATTCTCTCTTGAGACTGTCCTGGCAATATCACACAAATAAACTATTGTGTAGTATCTTGTGCAAAACAATGAAGTTTAAGGTGTTGGTGGCATGGTTTAGTAGTTAGTTCATGTGTTTTGACTGAGCTGTGGTGCTCATATGGATGTCTGGTTTGTGCCATTTTCTGATCCCACCCCCTTTTACTCCTCATTTCTGTATTCTTTTAAACTATCCATATTGAATAAATTGGCAAAATGTTTTTTATGGACTTGTATTTGGGTTATTATAGTATACAGTGGGTCTATGCAGATGCACTTGGTTTAACATTCTCAACATAATCCAAATTGTGTCAGTAAGTAGAGTGATCAAAGCAAACATTTTTTTAAATTATTATTATTTCCTTTTTTTTAAATTTGTGACATTGCTTTTTTGTTTACATATTTATTTTTGTTTCATATATATCTTTTTATTTTACTTTTTGGTTTGGTATGGTGTGATTTTAGTTTACTTTTTGTTTTGTGTTTTATGCTTTTGTTGTTTTTGTTGTTGTTTGTTTGTTTTGCTTTTTGTTTAAGATTTTGTTTTGATTTTAGTTTTTGGTTTGGTTTAGTGTGGTTTAGTTTTAGTTTTGTGTTTTGTTTGTTTTGTTTTGCTTTTTGTTTCATGTGTAGTTTTGTTGTGTTTTGCTTTGCTTTTGAAATTGTTCAATATTTAGTTTTATTTTAATTTTTGGTTTGGTATAGTGTGAATTTACCTTTTGTTTTGTGTTTTATGCTTTCCTTGTTGTTTTTGGCTTTCCTTTTTGTTTTGTTTGTTATTTTGTTGTGTTTTGCATTGCTTTTGGTACTTTGTTTTATATTCTGTTTTGATATTAGTATTTGACTTGGTTTAGTGTGATTTAGTTTACTTTCGTGTTTTGCTCTTGTTTGTTTTGTTTTGATGTTTGTTTAGTTTGATATTTTGTTGATGTTTTGCTTTGCATTTGGTACTTTGTTTTATATTTTGTTTTGATATTAGTTTTTGATATTAGTTTTTTTTGTTTTGCTTTTGTTGTTTTTGTTTTGTTTGTTTTAATTTTTTCTTCTAATTTTAATTTCTGGTTTAGTAGGATTTAGTTTACTTTTTGTTTTTGTTTGTTTTGTTTTGCTTAGATTTTATTATTATTATTTTTTAAATAATATATTTTTGCTATTTTGTTGTGTTTTGCTTTGCTTTGGTTAAATTTTGTTTAGATTTTAAGTTTTGGTTTAGTTTAGTGTGATTTAGTTGACTTTTAGTTTTGTTTGCTCTTTTGTTGTGTTTTGCTTGGTTTGTTCTTTTGTTGTGTTGTGTTTTGCTTTGCTTTCAGTTTTATATTTTGCTTTAATTACAGTTGAGTGTGATTTAGTTTCTGTAACGCAGGACTCAGGGAAGCGTGTAAGATCCAAACGCAGGCTTTATTAAGCAGACCGTGGTCAAGACAGGCAAGGTCGAACAACAGCAAACAATTATATCCGTGACGAGACAAAGGCGTAATCCAGAAATACAGGCGAGGGTCAAAATCCAAGTGGGCAGTCCAAAGTAACAAATAAAACAAAACAATGAAACAAGGAAAAACTATGACTATGGCTATGAAACAAAACTATGACTATGACTATGAAACAGAACAATGGCAATGGCAATGAAACAAGAAAATGCTTGGTAGAGTCCGCAACAGCAAAACAATACTTCGTGAGGGCCTGTTTGGCATGGACCTCCTTAAATGGCTGACAAACAGGAAGTAACCATTGAGGCAGCAGAGGGAGCAGCAACAGTCAGTTCATGGGTAAGGGCTCCCTCTGCTGGCTTGGCATTACAGTTTCCTTTTTTGTTTGTTTTGTTTTGTTTTGTTTTGCTTTTGTTACTTTATATTTTGTTTTGATTTTAGTTTTGGTTCACTGCAAAAAAAAAAAGAAAAAAAAAGGCTTATCTTGCTTAGTATTTTTATCTTGCTTTTAGTCAAAATATCTAAAAGAAATCTTAAATCAAGGTATATTTACCATATAAACAAAAGGACATAACATATTTAATCTTGTTTTAAGCAAAATGCACTTAATTTAGATTTTTCCCCCTGGAAACAACTAAAATTGTCTGCCAGTGGGGTAAGTAAAATATTCTTAATATTCTTTAGTATTTTACTTACCCCACCGACAGATAAGTTGACTTATTTTAAGCAAACCCCTGGAAACAAAACTAAATATCTTATGTAATTTTGCTTATCTAGTAAATGCATCTTAATTTAATAATGTTTAGATATTTTGACTAGAAACAAGACAAAAAATACTGAGTAAGTTAAGCCTTTTTTGCAGTATTTAGTTTAGAATGATTTAGTTTACTTTTTGTTTTGTTTGTTCTTTTGTTGTGTTTTACTTTGCTTTTATTACTTTGTTTTGATTTTAGTTTTTGGTTTAGTTTAGTGTGATTAAGTTTACTTTGTTTTGTTTGTTCTTTTCTTGTGTTGTGTTTTGCTTTGCTTTTGTTACTTTGTTTTATATATATACATTTTAAGTGAGTTTTTGGTTTAGTTTAGTGTGATTTAGTGAACTTTTTGTCTTGTGTTTGATTTGTTGTGCTTTTTGTTTTGTTTTATCTGTTACTTTTTTATTTGTTTTTGCTTTTTGTTTTGTTTGTTGTGTTGTTTTGTGTAGAGTCTTGCATTTAAGTTTAATATGTTGTTCCGTGGTACTTCAGTTTCACAGCATCTTATTATTTGTTTCTTGTATTCTCTTGGTTGGGCACAAGAATTAGCAATCTACTTTTAAGCATATATGATCCACTGTTTAGCAATTGTGATTCATGTTTAAATGCATTTATGCCACCTCTATCCATAAACAGTCTGCGTAAATGCACCTTCTTGTGATTTATATACTTCTGAAACAACTACTATGCCCACCCCCAGTTTTTGCCAATGATTGGATCAGTTTCCAGACTTGACCCCAATCAGCCTCAGTTTCAGGGCACTAACCAACCCCACCCCCTACCCACCCCATCAGCCTGTTAGAGCTGTCAAACCCTTTGTCTATTTCCTCTTTACATAATGGCAGTCATGAAACCCACTGTGCAGTAATGAGGCCAGCCCAAGCTGAGGAGGCCCAATGCGTTTGAATGCTTTGAGTCACACACATTCACAATGTTTGAACTGTTATAACACCGCTGAAGGGACCAAATTCAGATCGACACTACAAACACACATGCACAGTTATGTGCACATTCAAACACTCTACTTTTAAGACTTCCCTACATGCCACCAGCAATAACAGAATGATTTGATTTGATGATTTTGCAGTTGTCTGCTTTGCCTAGCGGGTGCAGATTCACATTGACGTTTCACATTGATTTCTGATGAATATTGTTATTTCTTCGCCAAAACAAACATCATATTTTTGTGGGAGTTTTTCCCGAAGTAGTCGGCTGGTGACAGCTGGTGGGCTAGTCAGAGCGCTTTGAATTAGCTGATTGCTTTTTGAGTAGAGCGGGCTGGAGGCTCAGATAAGAATCTCTCGCTGTGTGACTTTTTGCTAGGGAACCTGTGGCATTGAAGCAATATATTTTTTAGCATTTTTTCCTAACACACTCACAGTTTCTGAAATAATGGGTATGAAATCATATTTAGACTTGTTCAATCGCCTAACATGCCACTTCCTGTTGCCTTACAGACTTAAAGAGTCCTAATTAAATGCACTCAAATATACATGTGCATCTCAATAAATTAGAATGTCGTGGAAAAGTTCATTTCAGTAATTCAACTCAAATTGTGAAACTTGTGTATTAAATAAATTTAGTGCACACATACTGAAGTAGTAGTCGTGGTTCTTTTAATTGTGATGATTTGGCTCACATTTAACAAAAACCCACCAATTCACTATCTCAACAAATTAGAAAACTTCATAAGACCCAAAAAAAAAATACATTTTAGTAAATTGTTGGCCTTCTGGAAAGTATGCTCATTTACTCTATATGTACTCAATACTTGCTTAGGTTTCTTTGACAGTGGCCTACAACTCATCTGCAATTTTTGGTTTCTTGTTTTTCATTTTCCTCTTGACAATACCCCATAGATTCTCTATGTGGTTCAGGTCTGGTGAGTTTGCTGGAGAGTCAAGCACACTAACACCATGGACATTTAACCAACTTTTGGCAGTGTGGGCAGGTGCCAAATCCTGCTGGAAAATGAAATCAGCATCTTTAAAAAGCTGGTCAGCAGAAGGAAGCCTGAAGTGCTCTAAAATTTCTTGGTAAACGGATGCAGTGACTTTGGTTTTCAAAAAACACAGTGGACCAACACAAGCAGATGACATTGCACCCCAAATCATCACAGACTGTGGAAACTCAACACTGGACATCAAGCAACTTGGGCTATGAGCTTCTCCACCCTTCCTCCAGACTCCAGGACCTTGGTTTCCAAATGAAATACAAAACTTGCTCTCATTTGAAAAGAGGACTTAGACCACTGGGCAACAGTCCATTTTTTCTTCTCCTTAGCCCAGGTAAGATGCCTTTGATGTTGTCTGTGGTTCAGGAGTGGCTTAACAAGAGGAATACAACAACTGTAGCCAAATTCCTTGACACGTCTGTGTGTGGTGGCTCTTGATGCCTTGACCCCAGCCTCAGCCCATTCCTTGTGAAGTTCACCTAAATTCTCAAATCAATTTTGCTTCACAAGCCTCTCAAGGCTGAGGTTCTCTCAGTTGGTTGTTTATCTTTTCTTCCACACTTTTTCCTTGCACTCAACTTTCTGTTAACATGCTTGGATACAGCACTCTGTGAACAGTCAGCTTCTTTGGCAATGAATGTTTGCGGCTTACCCTCCTTGTGAAGGGTGTCAATGATTGTGTTCTGGACAACTGTCAGATCAGCAGTCTTCCCTGTGATTGTGTAGCCTAGTGAACCAAACTGAGAGACCATTTTCAAGGCTCAGGAAACCTTTGCGGGTGTTTTGAGTTGATTAGCTGATTGGCATGTCACCATATTCTAATTTGTTGAGAAAGTGAATTGGTGGGTTTTTGTTAAATGTGAGCCAAATCATCACAATTAAAAGAACCAAAAAACTTAAACTACTTCAGTCTGTGTGCATTGAATTTATTTAATACATGAGTTTTAAAATTTTAGTTGAATTACTGAAATAAATTAACTTTTCCATGACATTCTAATTTATTGAGATGCACATGTATGCCTGTTAAAAGATTAGTTCAATTCCAGAATCAAAATTTCTCTATAATTTACTCAGCCCCATGTCATTCAAGATGTTCATGTCTTTTTTTTTATTTAGTTAAAAATAAATTGAGGATTATGAGGAAAATATTTCAGGATTTTTCTCCATATAGTGGACTTCAATGGTGGCCAATGGGTTGAAGGTGCAAACGGCAGTTTCAATGCAGCTACGAAGGGCTCTACACAATCCTAGCCGAGGAAGGGTGTTTAGTGAAATGATCAGAACTGAGGTTTCATTTCTCAGAATGCATTACCTGTGCTGAAATTCTTTGAATTGCAATTTAGTTAATTCCTCTTGCTATTTCTACTTTTAAATATACTTTTTTATAGTTGTGTCATTTTTATGGTTCCATTTTTATGGAGTCATAGTCTTGTTTTTGGAGGGCATGTCCCACTTTTGGTCCAAATAAAATCTGTGCCACTGTGTGAGTTGTTTTTGTACATGTTTAAGGTGTCATGTGTGTTTTTCTGAATGATTTTGTGCATATGCATGCCTGTTTGTTGTATGAATGAATAGGAGAGTGAGAGAGATATAGGGCAAGTTTCAGGCACAGCTATTTTCAAAAGGTCACATCTCATGTAATGTAAAATAGCGCTCTGTTTCTTATCCATGCTGGCTCTTTCTTTCTTTCAGTCTGTCATTCTTGCTCTCTCTCTCTCTCTCTCTCTCTCTCTCTCTCTCTCTCTCTCTCTCTCTCTCTCTCTCTCTCTCTCTCTCTCTCTCTCTTTCTCTCTCTCTCTCTCTGTGTACCTGTGTTCATATTTCTATATATTTGTGCTTGCTTCTTTAAGGTGGCTGTTTTAGCACATGTGACAGAATATAACAGCCAATCTGACTTTAAAATGCACTGGAGAGGAAAGAAGAAAACGCATTCAGAATGTACTCTGAGGTGTGAAGTATCTGTGTAGTCGTCATTCATTGGCTGAAAGGAGTGTAACAGTGGTAGCCGTTTCTCAGACATCTGTGTTGTTCGAAGGGAAATGTAGATAAATATGCTGGCATCAAGATGGAAATAAAAGATGGTGCATACGAGCTATGAACCCACCATTCGGTTCTAGCTATCAATTATTCAGCGATGCCTATTGGCAGAATGAAAGGGGGGAGGGAACATGAACATATTATAACATGCAAAAGAAAAAAAAAACGGGTTCATGCAGATCAGCTAAGAGGAAAAGAAAGAGCAACAGAATAAATGGGTTTTAGAAAGAAAGGAGAAAATACAGCTTTTACTGATCTGGAAGAAAAAAAAAACATAAAAGAGTAAAATCAGTGCTGCAAATCTGTGATGGTAATAACCAGCTAATTTTCTTAAAATGGACTTGGCGCTTTTGAACTCTAACAGACCATTATAATTGTGGTATCAGAATTACACACAAGTGTTAAATTGCATCATGAAGTTATACAACAGAATGATTTTTTTACATATGGAAAAAATTCTACATAAAATATGTATGTGTGTGTGTGTGTGTGTGTGTATATATATATATATATATATATATATATATATTTTTTTTTTTTTATTATTATTATTATTATTATTATTTATTTAGTATTTTTTAATAAATTTTTTATTTACATTTTTTTCTCCAATATGTCTTTTTTCACAAATAGTGCACAAAATCAAGCCTGGATCTGTTAAATGTTTCAACAAATTGTCATTGAAATGAAATGTTTAACCTTCAGAAAATGTTGATCGTCAACCTAAAATAATAAAAAAAAAATAATAATAATAAAATAAAAAATAAATAAATAAATAAATAAATAAATTTATATATTAATTTGTTTATTTATTCATTTATTTTATTTAATTTTATTTTTGCAATAAGCATTACAGTTCAAAATTAAACAACAGTAATTCAATTAACTACTGGTAATTGATGTGTTCAAAACCTACATGCATTGTTATTTTTAAACCTAGACAATATTTTTTATAACATACAGCAATATATTTCAATACAAAAGCATTTTTTAGCCTTAACAATTTAACAAACTGTTATGCGACATCAAAGTAAACCCTATGAATAATTTGTGCTTTATATAAATATCTGAATGTACATGAACTACTGATCAAGTAATCATTGAGCAATGTTTGTAAATTGTTTTTGTGAAACTTATTAACATATTCCCAAAATACACTTTTTTTATGTGAAACATTTTGGGATTGGCAAGATTTTGTCATGTTTTAAAAATAAGTTTATTTTGCTCACCAAGGCTGCATTTATTTGATCAAAAATACAGTAAAAAATATTATTACAATAAAGCATGTTTTCTTTTTTAACTTTTTTTAAATGTAGGTTTTTTCCTGTGATGGCAAAGGTAAATTTTCAGCATCATTACTCCAGTCTTCAGTGTCACATGAACCTTCAGAAATCATTCTAATATACTAATTTAAAAACTATGTTGCATAAATGTTATTTTTAAAGAAATCATGTATCATTCTGTCCCACACACATCAGGATTGCCATTATATCCTTATGTTTTCACATCATGTTGAAAAGCTTAGCATTTAACTTGCTAAATTCTCCTTCATTTTAATAAAGCCATCAGTCCCGAGATCTCCCAAGCTTCTCGTGGGCGGTGAGTCGTTCGCTTTGGCAAAAAGAGCAAGTGTTTTAGCTGTAATTGTAATCCTCCATTCCTGTGTAAGTGAAAGAAAGAGCGAGAGAGAGAGAGAGAGAGAGAGAGAGAGAGAGAGAGAGAGAGAGAGAGAGAGAGAGAGAGAGCAAGAGGTGCTACATCTCTGTCGAGTGAAGATGAAGACGGCATTCTGCAAATGCACGTCTAATTGTTTCTCAAGACATCCTGCGCCATTTACCCTCCTACACTAGCAGCGCATTCACACGCACTTCCACTAGAGCAAACGCTAATGCATAAACTGCCAGACACCAGGATAAAAACTATCTTCTAAGCATCCCGGTCTGTCGCTTTGAATTTCCGGCCCATCCAGAGACTAGCCACTCAAGGTTGAATTGGTATTGCTTTACATGAGCACCAGGCAGCATTTAAATTGAGAAAGCATGCAGGCCACTGCCAAGTGTGTAGCAGATTGACATTTCCTTTGTGTACGGGGAGCTCTGCGGATTTACATTTGCTGTTATGTAGATGTGTTGGGCTTTAAACCTGTGCATTACCTACTCGGAGGGCCTCGAGGGGGAGGGTCGGCTCTGCGACACAGAAGCCCCTGGCCGCTGCGTTATCAGGCTCCATTTACAGGGCAGCGAGGTGGGAAAAATGGCAGGTTGGATCTGATGAGAGAGGATGGAGTGTAACACTTGTAAATGTCAAGCTTCAGAGTAACTCTCGCTCCCGAGAGACCCTCACTCAAATCTCCCCTCTCTCTCGGCTCGCAGAGCTTTGGGAGCGTCTACCAGGACAAGGTGTTTCTTTCGCTCCACTCTGTGTTTATCTCTTCCTCTGTCCATCTTGCTCTTTTATCCTCTGCTTTGACTGCTTTTTCTGCTCTGGGATGTTTCCTTTCCTCAAGTCTTGAGTTATGAGATGTAAAGATTCAGTTGTTTTCTCTATGCATTGATTACAAACCCTGTCAAATCCTGAAACATGGATTTTTGATTTGTGAATTGTTTGTTTCTATCTATCAAGAATTGATTTAAATTTCTAAAACACACAGTGCTCTGTTATGTTCATATGTACATTTTTATGTAGATCTCATGAGTAGATGGCAGCTCTCAGAGTTATACACACCTAAAACCATTGATAAAGCTGTCAGTTCATTGCCTTATTACTGAAAACAAATGCTTTAGTTTTGTTTAATATGCTCAGAATTGTGTCAGAATGAATATTCATGTTAATCTAATCATGCAGACATGTGCTTTAGGTCTTAAAGTGACAGCAGCCTTTTACACCTGTTGCTGTCTATATTCTTTTTGTTAATCAAACAACAGAAAAAGAGAGAATCATTGCTCTTGACTCGAATCATTCTGAATTTACAAAAATCATTCCTGAATCGAAAACCTATGAATCATGAATCTAAAATTGATTTGATTAGCTGTCTGTGTTTTCTTGTCTGTTGCTGTCCTTTTTGTTAATCAAACAACAAAAGAAAAAGAGAGAATCACTGGTCTTGACTGAATAACTTACAGTGTCGAATTGGATTTCATTGTGAATCATATCAAACCGATTCATCTGAATTTGCAAATATCATTTTTCTATGCAGATCTCATGAGTAGTTGACAGCTCTCTCACAACAGGCTATATTCTTAAGTTATATACACCTAAAACCATTGATGAAGCTGTCAATTCGTTGCATCTATTACTGAAAACAAATGCTTTCATTTTGTTTAATATGCGCAGAATTATGTCAAAATGAATATTCATGTTAATGTAACCAAGCAGACATGTGCTTTAGGCCTTAAAGTGACAGCATCCTTTATACCTGTTGCTGTCTATGTTCTTTTTGTTAATCAAATGTAGGATTTCAGCGCGAATCAGACAATTTAAGAGAGTCGATTAGAAGTTAGAACACTTCTACAGACGTAAATTCCACAAGAGGCCCCGTCATAAATCTGACGTTTGATAGCCTGGCGCCAGAACGCCAGCCTGAAGCAGACCTAACTAACCAGGAACGTGCAACATTGAGACAAGAGGACATTGGTTTATAATCGCAAAAAGGGAGATTGTCAACTTTGGGGCAAATAACCAAGATGAATTGTCAAAGAAATGCACATCATGAACATCACATGAGGAAAATCACTAGTAGAGACTGTGCTTGGTTTGTTCCCCCTATCCACACACTGAGATTCCTTCCCTAACCTTTCGACCTTCCTGCTTAGAGAACAGACCCTCACATTCCCAATACGGCCCAGAAAACTGCCTCTTGATATATATATGTATGCACCCAAAATTATGCTAAAAGAACTCATGAGCAACTCATCATTTCTATGCATAATTTCCTATTCATATATGTAACCCATACATTTGTCTATTATGTTTTAATCACTTATTGTGTATGTCCCTTTTGATAACTATTGAATAGTTTAATGGTTTATATTGGTGTTTGGTATGGTTGAACCCGAAATTGCATTCTTGAAATGTTTCTATACTTCAATTCTTTGTAAAATGTATTTTAGTCTTGTTATCGAAATCATGTCCAAATGTAACTTTGCCAAAGAGCGGGAAAGTTGGGACCCGTGGGACTGATAAGATAACATTGTGATTTATGGTTTTGGAGGGGAAACTAACAGCACCCTAGTTAAAACAATGTTCTAATTGGTCAAGACACCATTTTGGGATGTGTCCAAAATTTGAGTTTAAAACTCAGGACCCTCCTCAAATCGCTCTCTTGCAACTCTTCTTACTCCTTACAACGCTCTTCACGTGCTTCGCGCCGCCGCGTCTCGACGCCGCCTGGCCTGCATGCCAGCCTCCTCATCTAAAGGAAACATGAGGAGATCATTACACTTCTGTCTATTACTTTAATTCTTTTATTTCTTTCCGTTGAGAGTTTCGTGTCTAGTTAAGTTTGTGCAAGCCGCGACCGACTTAAACGTCTTCGCGGACCTGAACTTTAACAGCGCACGCACAACTCTCATATCCAGCCAACGCCCAAGAAGACATCACATTGACCGACCAGGCGACCACCAACCAATCAGCAACCTCGGGAAAACCCTTTCTGGAACGAGCGACGAAAGGAATTTCCTTCACAGACAAAGGCAACTCAAGTAACTTCCAGGTTCTAACTGAACTGGTGCATTTGATAAAGTTTAATAACCTCTTTGAGAGACTCAATACGAGGGTTAATTAAGTGATTGATGGTTGTTCAGGTCTAAGCAATTGCACATATTGCTATAACTTGGGACTTCATATTTTCATTCCTTTAAACTCATTCTTTCCTCACTTTCTCTTTCTGCAACCTGTGTGAATGCGTGTGTTTATGTTAGTTTAGTTTGTATGTGTTAGGTTTATCCATTAAAATCATATTTTTATTAGAAAAGATAAGTATCTTGTGTTTTGTGCTTACAAGTTAATGTCTTAAACTGCTGATTTTGCTACTGTGCTAATATATAGTGTTTTCACTATATTCTGGATAGTAATATCCATCGCAGAGTTTCTGTTACACGGCTTGTGAATGAATCGCGGGTCGACTCTTGAACAGCCGTAAAACAGCGATTCTGTTCAAATTCCCTATTGAATCATATTCGATTTCCCTTTGAGCTAAATTATAAATTATATGTGTAATTAATCCCTTTTACAATCTTACACAAACAACAAAAGAAAAAGAGAGAATCATTGCTCTTGAATAATCAACAGAATTGAATCATTAATCATATTGAATCTCATTGTGAATTTTATTGAACCAAATTATTCTGAATTTGCAAATATCATTCCTGAATCGAAACCTATAAATCATCAGTCGAATCGATTTGATTAGGTGTCTGTGTTTTCTTGTCTGTTGCTGTTTACACAACTAAAACCATTGATAAAGCTGTCAATTCATTGCCTCTATTTCTGAAAAAACTAATGTTTTAATTTTGTTTAATATGCTCAGAATTGTGTCAAAGTGAATATTCATGTTAATGTAATCATGCAGACATGTGCTTTAGGTCTTAAAGTGACAGCAGCCTTTATATCTTTTTTCTGTCTGTTATTTTTGTTAATTAAACAACAAAATAAAAAGAGAGAAATAATAATGAACAGAATTTAATCATTAATCATATTGAATCTCATTGAATCTCATTGTGTATCGTATTGAACCGAATCATTCTGAATTTGCAAATATCATTCCTGAATCGAAAACCTATAAATCATGAATCGAATCGATTTGATTAGCTGTCTGTGTTTTTTTGTCTGTTGCTGTCTGTCCTGTTTGTTAATCAAACAACAAAAGAAAATTGTTCCTGAATCAAAAACGTAGGAATCATGAATCACATTAATTCACTGTCTACCCAAAAGTTTACATCTCTAGTTAAAAGGGATAATTCACTTGAAATTTAAGATTTCAATCCTGCATGACTTTCTTTTGTATTTGGAACATAGAAATAGTTATTTTTAAAAGTAGATTTTCATACCCATTCAATGAAAATCAATTGGGGACCAACACTGTTTTTAAACCACCCATCTACAGAATATCATCTTTCGTGTTCCACTAAAGAAATGAATTCATACAGGTTTGGAACAGCATGAGAGTGAGCAAACATTGGCAGAACTGTCATTTTTGGGTCAACTGTGCCTTTAAATAATTAAATCACATGGATAAATCTTCTCTTTCTGACTTCATTTGTGATTTCACATCTTAATGTGATTATGAAGTCAAAGGCAAATCCTCAGTGATCCGTATCATTTTTCTGATCTAGCATCAAGATCCTTTTAAAAGATTGTTGAGAATGCTTCGTCACCAAGGTGACGAGTCGAATATGGAGGAAGAGAGCGTGACAGCGGGTGGGCTGAAAGTGTTATGGGACCCTTGCCATGCAAACACACACACACACACACACACACACACACACACACACACACACACACACACACACACACACACACACACACACACACACACACACACACACACTCATACATAGATGTAATCTTCCACAAGCTCACAATTTTATAGGGCCCACGGGTATAATTTTATGCTTGAGTGAAGTGCTTACTAATAGCTACTGTTCTGCATTGACTATAGGGCAGAGACAATGACAGGGACAGAAAGACACACACAACAGAGGAACGGCTGAAACAAATGAGTCAAAACTTGAAAAATTGACACTAATCTCAAAACACGAGAAGATTTGGAGTGAAAACAAATGAAACACAAATAAGAATGATCATTCTACAAAGGTTAACACATAGACATAAGACAAGACCTGAATTCTGAAATGTTGGGTTTTGGTCTGAATCTTGGTTTCAAGGAGTCTAGTCTGCAACTGGGTATTAGGGTGTCTAATCTCAGTCTAGATTTGGATCTTAGGAAATCTAGTCATGGTTGGGGTCTGGATCTTAGGGGTCTAGTTTTAGTCTAAAACTAAAACTAAAACTAGACCCCTAAGATCCAAATCCAGACTAAGACTAGACACCCTAATACAGAAGACTAAAACTGGACCCCTAAGATCTATATCCCAACCAAGACTAGATTCTCTAAGATCCAAATCCAGACTGAGACTTCACACCCTAATACTCAGTTGTATTCAAGGAGTCTAGTCTGCAACTGGGTATTAGGGTGTCTAATCTTAGTCTAGATTTGGGTCTTAGGGAATCTAGTCTTGGTTGGGGTCTGGATCTTAGGGGTCCAGTTTTAGTCTAGTTCTGTATCTGAAATGTATGGTTTTGGTCTAAATCTGGGTTTCAAGGAGTCCAGTCTGCAACCAGAAATTATGGTGTATATTCTTAGACTGGATTTAGATATTAGAGAATCTAGTCTTGGTTGGGGTCTCGATCTTAGGGGTCTAGTTTTAGTCTAGTTCTGTATCTGAAATGTCTGTTTTTGGTCTGAATCTGGGTCTCGAGAAGTCTAGTCTGCAACTGGGATTTAGGGTATCTAATCTTAGTCTGGATTTGAATTTTAGGGAATGTAATCTTGGTTGGGGTCTGGATCTTAGGGGTCTAGTTTTGTAGATGAAATGTCAGATTTTGGTCTGGATCTATGTTTCAAGGAGTCTAGTCTGCAACTGGGTATTATGGTGTCTTGTCCTACTCTGGATTTGGATCTTAGTGAATCTAGTCTTGGTTGGGGTCTGGATCTTAGCGGTCTATTTTTAGTGTAGTTCTGTATCTGAAATGTTGGGTTGTGGTCTCAATCTGGATTTTAAGGAGTCTAGTCTGCAACTGGGTATTAGAATGTCTGGTCTTAGTCTGGATTCGGATCTTAGGGTATCTAGTCTGGTTTGGGGTCTGGATCTTATGGGTTTAGTTTAAGTCTAGTTCTGAATCTGAAATGTCTGGTTTTAGTCTGATTCTACATCTTAAAAAGTTCCCCAGTGTCTGGTTTCGATCTGAATTTGCGATTCAAGGAGTCTAGTCTGCAACTGGGTATTAGGATGTCTAGTCTTAGATTTGATTTGGATTTTAGGGAAACTAGTCTTAGTTGTGGCCTGGATCTTAGGGGTCTAGCTTTAGTCTAGTTCTGTATCTGAAATGTCTGGTTTTAGTCTGATTCTACATCTTAAAAGGTTCCCACGAGTTAATATGACGTTCCCACAAATTAATATCTCGTGGCAACGACATACAGTAATATGACGTTCCCACGAGTTTATATGTCGTGGCCACGACAAACATAAGTGAACCGAAGGTGTCCCCTCCAGGTCACCGTACAAACGAGTCTTTTAGCTTGCAGCGATGTTTGCTGCCGCTTCAGTTCAGTGCGTTACATGACTGCCCCCTACTGATCATGTCTTTCCTGTGTCAATGTATTTTCTGAGATCCCTCAGAATACACTGGTGTCACGCGAGACCACTTTACTTCCCGTGCGCATTTTAAACGGCCAGATCTGTACTGTTTTATGAATACTATGCATTTTTGGGCATAATACACTTTCACATGTGGTTTTTCTTCCTACATAGTATGGAAGTATGCATATTCAGATGCAGCCTTAGTTTAGTTTGGATCTGAAGGGTCTAGTTTTTGTCTAGTTCTGCATCTGGGGTGTCTGGTTTTGTTCTGAATTTGGGTTTCAAGGAGTCTACTTTGAATCTGGGTCTAGTTTTGGTCTAAATCTTGTTCTTGGAGGTTCTGGTTTTGACTCCAACTCTTATAAAGAATTTACATAATTTCCAAATTGACAGAAGACAGATGTATTTCCACAGCCTTGTTTAAATCCATGTCTAATTAAATACAGCATATACCTTGAATTTTATAGCCTTTTTATGAGTGTGATTTAAATACGCCACATATTTTTTTTTTACCCAGTTGAAAAGAAAGCGAGCAAGTAGAAAGAACCAGCTAATGATATTATGACTAATGCGTTACTACCAGTAATTTTTCTGTTGCAGCCTTGAAAAAAATGTGCTAATATTATAGTAAACTGTGTATATGTGACAATGTCTTGTGTGCTCAGCCTCATTTGCTGGATTTTAAGGATCAATAGCGAATCTCTGTTGCCAAGGTATTTGTTTTGTTCTCCGTGATGTGGTGTGAACATCATTACTTAAAGTTGTTGTGAATCCATCCCCAGTTGCTAAGGTGGAAGTCATGGGACCTGTTTGTTCATCTTCACTTTTTTTCCCTTTCACACCTCTCCATCACGTTTTCACTAATGGTCTCACATGGGGCTGGGAATGCTGTGACGGGCAACAGAAATCTAATGATTACATTCTGGAGTTATAGACTTGAAGCTCATCTGGAAACCCACAAGGAACCTCGTTTCTGCCACAACACCATGACGTTTACTGCTTTTCAGTCAGTAGCATGGTGTTTTTTTTTTCTGTCCAGGTGTTTTAGTTGATTCAAAATTACATAAAAATGCAATATATAAACATATATGTTGGTGTTATAATGGATTATGAACTCATGCTTTGGCTAGAACCAATGGTTTATAGTTAAATTTGAAAAACTGGATAGTAAATATTTCAGGCTAGAGAAATGCAAAGACAGTTTGTGTGAGAGAGACAAAGCAAAATGGAGTGAGAACGCACTCCTTTAATAAAGCATTGCCAATAAAAGTCAGCAGCTTTGCCTAAACCTTCCCCAGAGCCACTCTTCATTATGACACCATCTCTCTTTCGACAGAAGCACCACTCCAAACCTAATATTGAGCTCATTGCTGGATAAATATCATAACCATGTCATTTTGAGCGAAAGAAATGTGTTACACAAATTCAAATTAAGTTCAGCTATGGTGAACTTTAAAAGACAAGTACTAAACACACAGAGAGGAAAGTGAGGATTTGATTCTCGTGATTCTCTAATAGCAATCAGTGGCTTGTTTCTGCCCACACTCTCAGCTGTGTCACTGACACGGAGAGGAGCCGTCACAGCGTTAATTAAGGGAGAGATCCCAGCACTCTCCTGCGGTTTGTGTGGGGATGTACTCGTTTACAGACAGGATGGATCTTACTAATAGGAGTGATGTGCACCTGGAGGGCAGGTCTTAGGATCGAATGTTTCCCCTCCCCACCATATCAGATTCGGGTTTAGATATTCATTGTCATGGTTGGCTATAATTAGGTTGCCCAAGACAAGATGAAATGTAAGTACATACAGTCACTTATGGAAGGTGTTTTCAACGGATTCTCACCCCAAATGAGCAGTCACTATTGTATTTTGACACTATTGTATAGCAACAGAAATGTTTTAATTGTGTGTATATGTATATATTAATTTAGTGCCAAGTAAAAAATATGTAAGATTACGAGATTAAAGTCAAAATGTTTCGAGAATAAAGTCAAAATTACTAGAATGAATTAATAGCAATTACAAGATTAAAGTTATAGTATTTTGAGAGTATCAATCATCTTTTTTTATTACAATAGCATTAGTTTAATTTACAATTAGTTTACATTAGCAACTCCTCCTATGATTTAAATTCTCAAAACATTTCAATTTATTCTCGAAACATTTCGACCTTAGTCATAAAATATTTCGACTTTATTCTAGTAGTATTTCGACTTCATTCTCGTAATTTTTCTACTTTATTCACATAATATTTCGACTTTATTCTCGAAATATTATGACTTTAGTCTTGCAATTTTAGATTTTTTTTTAATGTGGCACTAAAACTCAGTCGTAATAATTATATGTAATTATTTTATATGATATATGATATATATATATAATGTAATTAATTACAACCAAAAAAATATGTATGTTTTGAATACGGCTCATGCAATATTATTTTACACCCAGAACTGTCAGTTCTGTTTAAAAATTTGCCAAATTTTCTGGTAAATTTACGCTTTTCCTAATCAGAGGAGTTATTGCTTCTTAAACCAAATGTCCAAACTTTTTTTTAATTTACAGTTTTTAGTAAAATGATCAAAGTATATATTCATTGTGGACAAATTGTATCTGAAAGGGTTGGAAACACTTTAGAGATTAAACTGGTTGTAACATGTCACATGCAATCATTGAAATCACCACATTAAAGGTGCTCCCGTAACTGAAACAATATTTGTTTGATTGCATCATTTGATGTTTTTTTTTTTTTCTCATTGGCTCATCCACAAACGCGGTACCATTTCCTCTTGTGAGCAGGTCTGTCAGACGCTGCTATGGCTGTAATAGACAGATGAATAGAGAGGGGAATTACTGGAAGGCCCATCTCAAATCAGCGCATCAATTCGCATCTCATCAGGGCATTGTGAGAAAACATCAAAGAGAGAGGAAGGAGGAGGGGATGTGAGATGTGTGAGAGAGGAGTGAAAATGGAGGGGGTAATGGAGGTACATTGTGTTTCGCTTCACTGTGTTCCTTTGCTGATTAATAATTTTGCAGACTTGTTTTGGCTTTGCACTCAAGGTTTCATGATGTTGTACTTGCCTAGGTTAAGTTTAATTTTCACAACCCATGTTTTCTGAAATATTGTGTGCTGTGGAAATTGTTTGGGGAGACAAACAACAGTGCAACAAATTGAACTTTCATTCATGATATTGCATCAACTCTGACTATTGGGTGAGGTTTTTTTGGTTGGTTGGTTGCTTTAGGTGTACAGTATTTGTAGGTCAGTACATGTGCATTGTTTGTGTAGATCTGTTGGGCTATAAGGGCACAGACATGGATGTCAGGCTTGTAATCCAATCAGCCAAAAGAGACAAATCAAATTACCCAGAGCAGCTAAAAGACGTATCTCTACACAGACAAAGAGCAATTGTAACATGAAGAAAAGACAGAGGAGAATGTCAATGCTGTGTAGATTGTATCTCATGTAAGAATAGATCTTTTCAGATTGCGAAAACAAAATGCACACAAAAATAAAATAATCAAATCAAATGTTTTTTAAATCATATTTATGTATAGATTTAGTCTTAAAATATTAAAAATATTCTTGTGATAAAACAAGAGATAACGTGTGAAGAAAACAAAGAAAATATAGCTGCAAGCAGCAATTACTGTGGTTCAAGCACTTTAAGGCATTTAAGCACATTTGAAAAAAGACATTATGTAGCAAGCCTACAGGTAATTTACCATAGAAAAATTGTTTTGTAACATTTATGACTGTTATAGCGCCAGCGGTGGTCCGATCTCTTTAAGATGCATGCCTGTTCATCACCTGTCGCATATGCTCACCAGGTTTTGTGAAGTTTTGAGTTTTCCTTTAGGCTTTATAGGATTGTAGGTAAATTCGGACAGCCCCATTTCTAAACGGCCCCATTTTAGCTTCCATTTTTTTGATAATCAGGGACCTATAGTAGTAGTGTTTTTTTTTTTTTCCTAGATTGAGTCAAAACCTAAGATTAGTTCTCAAAAGTAGTTTTTTACATAATATCAATCATTTAACAAACAATTTGATTGACAGCAGTGGTTCTAGAGGTTGTCCGGAATGAGGAGTTCTGTCATATGATACAAATATTGCGTATATGTGTGATAAACCACAAGATGTACTTTCGTTTATGCCCTTGAAAAATGCGATATCGTCCCCCCAGTGGACGATTTCTTTGAAATTTCTCACAGACCTTTGGGGTTGTTCTGATCGGCCTCCGTTAACCGTTTCTAATAGATGCTCAAAATTCACTGGCCAATGGCAGCCATGGTTTTTTTTTTAGATACGCAAATGTCCTTATAGACACTTGTGGCAATTTGGACCAAGACCGTGCACAGTGATTTTCATGTTAATAGGACAAATGGTTGTGTAAGTATACACATTTTTATGTTTTTTCCCCTCTTATAGTGCCACCAAGTGGCCAAGCCCCACAATTTGTGTCCTGTGAGCTCAGATTGAGCTCTTACATAAGTGTTCTGAGTTTGACGAAGATAACTCATTCCGTTCAGGAGTTATAGTCATTTTACTAAAAAGTAAGAACGTTTTGGCGTCCCTTTGCGAAGGTGATTTTTTTTTTTTTTTTTGATAATTATTGATATTCGCTCTCCAGATAATCTTTCTGCACTGGTTTGGTTCCGACTGGTTGAAAAACTAGGAATAGTTTGCAAAAGTAGGTTTTCCATCGGCAAAAGACACTTGAGCTTGCGACTGCTGGTTGAAGAGTTATGAGCGATTTCGTACTTTTGATCGCTGTAGCGCCCCCGTCAGGCTGATTGGGGCGAGCTTTGTTGACATTGTCGCCGGTGTGAGTACTACCATCCCTCCAAGTTTCAAATCTCTACGACTTACGCTTTGGTCTGCACGATCAGTTTTACGTGGAGATTGCTGATCCATCACCATTCTAACAATTACGATAGAGTTTCAGTGCTACGCATTTGAACCCCTAAATGTATGTCTAAAAATGCCTGTTTTTTATTTATTATTATTTGTGATTGTCACTATCAAGCTGTAGTTTTGTCAAGGTTAACAATGCAAACATTAGATGAAATATATATTTATATATTTAATTGTGAGTATTTAGGATAAAATACTGACATTAAATTACAGCTGTAAAATTAGCTTTAGCAAGGTAAAGGATACTTTTATTCTGAAATATATATTTAACAATACATAAAGAGACCAGTGCAATTTTTGTAATATTTATATACTATTATAATATGTATCAACATTAGCAATTTTATGTTGTAAATTTTAGTTTTAGTTATTAGTATTTTAGTTATTTTTATGTGCTTTTGTTATTTTTATAAGTTTTTGTTTAAGTATTTCTATTTAGTTTTAATTACTGCTGTCAATAAATTAAAAATATTAACAAATTAATCACAGATTTTCTCTAAAAATATTTCCCTGTGTTACCACACTAATTTTAACTGCGTTAGTTTTTTTTTTTTTACTTGAGTTTTAGTCATTTTAAATGCATACAATTTAAATACTATAGAGGGTGTGAAAAGTATGTTTCAGGAATTCACAAAAGGTCTAGAAGGCCAAAAGAGCCCATAATTGAAGAAACCACCTTATGCAAAAGAAGGTTAGCCACCCTCTTCCTGTACACCTCCTTTTCTTCCTCACAAACAAAAGGCAGTAAATTGGCTGCTAAAGGAGAAGTAAATTAATCTGCAGTTTATTTTAATAAGCCCTCACTAACTGTAGACCCGTGTGCACTCTGTCAGTGCGTCTCCCCACTGTCTGCCTTAACTGCCTCTGAAACCGCAATCAGCCGTTCTGGAACTGAAAGCTTTAGGATAAAGACAGTGAAACTAATTTCTTCCACTGGCTCAGGGGAAGGCGTCTGTGTGTGTGTGTGTGTGTGTGTGTGTGTGTGTAGGACTTCTGCTGTAGACTGTATGCAGGTGCAAAGGCTAAGAGTGAGAATCCATTGAGGGCTTTTTTATACCGAAGCATGAATATCAAGATGTGAATATGAATTTTTAATGGCGTTGAACATAGCAGATTTTTGTGTAATGAAGTCTCTCTTTCTTACTTTCTTTCATGAGCTGATTGATCTTCATGCCTATTAGTCTTTCATAACTTGTGATGAATAGATCTTTCTTGAAGAATTTTGCATGGGAAATCAGCATGCTTGTTCTATGCGACTGCATGCGAGACATTTCTATTGTGTGAAGCAGATGCAAGAACAGAAAATCTTTTTGAAGTGCCAGTTTAAATAACCGTTTTTTTTTTTCTTTTTTTCTTTTTCTTGTGTGTGTACATTTCTGCAATGACTTGTATGGATCTTTGAACAACTCAAGCCATGAAAATCGGAGACAGTTTTAGCTCTATGGAAATGTTGAAGAGTAAATGAGCCAATGCGCTGTCCATGGTGCTGAACCTCATATAATGAGCCGTTTCTGGACCTTAGATTTAGTTTAGTTGTGCAGGGGCATATTTTTTGCCACAAGTCCCAGTTAATTTCTGCCCTTGATACACTGCTATTCTTTATTGTCTTATTTTATACTCTGCAATAGATTGTTTGCTTGCAATAGTCTACTCCCATCTCTAATTTCAGCAGGTAGTGCCCTGAATTCTCCATGCTTCTTTGTTCATAGTGATAGCAAAAATAAAACCTCTTCCTAGTGTTGCATGGTGAGGTGCAATCAACTAACTCTCTTTCTCCCATTCTTACGAACCACCATTGTGGTTCACAAGGTCCATTTAACTGTACATTGAGTTTATGATGAGGTTCCATAAAAAGCCTTCATAAAACGCCCTAATAAACATGAGATACAAAAGCAAACTAAACAAACAAACAAAATATGACCATACTGAAAGGGCCCACAGCCACTTTAAAGCACAGCTATTTCTGTGGTCTAAAATAAAGACGCTATTGTGAGCAGGTTAAGATTTGCATTAGAAATTCAGCTGATGAATATGTAGTGGAATTTCATGTCTTTGATATTTTCTCTATTGCTGGGCTTGTATGTTTTAATTGGGAGGCTAGTTTGAATATTCATGAGCTGCCGCTGTGTCTCTCACTCATTATGGGTTAAGTTGTACGTTTTCTCCGATTCAAGCCAGAATTTCAGTGGTTTAGAAACCACTAGTCATTCTAACCTATGTGAGTGAACTGAAAAATCCAACATGTAGATGAGTTTGTTTCTTAATCAAAAACAGATTTGGAGAAATTTTGTATTATGTCACTTGCTCACCAATGGATCCTTTGCAGTGAATGGGTGTTGTCAGAATGAAAGTCCTTGTCAAATGAAAATCTGAATGTTTGTAAAAACAAATCCATCATTAAGGAGTTTTAACTTTAAGCCATTGCTTCTAGTCAAAATACGAGTCCATAATCCATACATTTCCGCACATCAAAATACACCCAGTTTAGAAATGTTTTAGGTTGTTTTTGCTTGTAAACAGTGCTTGATCTGTGTATTTTTCTCTTCTTATTCAGATGAGAAGTCTTTGATTGAAGAAAGAATACTATGGGTTATTAAATCCTATGGGTTATTAAATCCTATTTTAGCCAAAAGCAACGGTTTGAAGTTAAAAATGTCTTGATGGATTTGTTTCTTACAAACACATAGCTTTTTGCTTTGCAGCACATTATCTGATTGACTGGAGTTGTGTAGATAACTTTTGGATTATTGTGACGGCACCCATTCACTGTAGAGGATCCTTTGGTGAGCAAGCGATGTAGCGCTAAATTTCTCCAAATCTGTTCAGAAACTCATTCACATCTTGGATGACCTGAGAATGAACAAATTTTTTGGTGAACTGTTTCTTTAACCACTAACTGTAATGCAATAAAACTGACAAGGACTGTGTTTGTCAACACAAATAAGACCTCTAAAGCCAGTTGCCTTCATTAAAACTGCCCTGTTTCCAGTAAGTGGTCTCTGATCTGAGAGAAAATATTGCTCCTTTTCTCTTTCACACAGGAGGGAAGCATTCATGCAATCCTCCTGGCATTGATGGGCATGTTCATGGCTCATATTGGGCTTTGTGATGGATAGTGTAGCAGAATTAAAGTGCGCTGGAGTGGAGAGGAGAGGACCCAGCATGCCCTAGCTCAGGGGCCAATCAGCCAAAAGCCATTAGCCTCAAACAAGCTGAAAAACACCTTTAAAATCGGCCAAAATCTACATATTCACACACACACATGCAGTGATGTGCTGATCTTTCAGCATCCTTGCACTGCATTCACAAGCTATAATGAGCAGATTTTGGACGTGTGCCTATACACATGATGTCTGTAAAATAAATAAAGAACATTTAATAAATAACATTTATCAATGCCCACACAAATATTTCAATATTCTAACTGGAATGATTTTAGTCATGGTATGAACAGCAGGGAAATGCTTTGTTTTATACAGTTATGCTTATAAAACATTGAAAGAACCACAGTAGTGAAAACCACAATAAAGAAATAGATTTAGATGAATGGCGAACACATACACTACCTGTGGTAGATACTATGGGGAAGAGAGAGAGAGAGTTTATGAGTGTGTGCAACAGAGTGAGAATAAGAGATGAAAAGAAACTGGTAATTGGACTGGGAGTTCAAGACAGGTTGACATATCCGACCAGAGGAATCCACTTTACATACTGCTGGCACCCTCACTAGCACACACTCTCTCTCAGAGGTGCCAGATCTTCCATTAGATATGAATTAAGAGCTCTAACATCTTAAATGTTGCTGTCTTTGCTAATTACTCACTCAAAACCCAAACTTTTGGCTGAACGAGAGCTCCCAAAAAGCTTTTAAAAAAGATGTCATTTGCCACATCATTTAATTTGTTCATTTTACAACTATTAAAGCAACTCTAAAAAATATTTAGGCCTAAATTTAGGATTTGTGTATTTGGATTGCATTTAAAAAGCTACTTAAAGGAAAAGTACACCCAAAAATGAAAATTCTGTCATTGATTTCTCACCCTCATGTTGTTTCAAGCCCGTAAGATCTTTGTTCAACTTCAGAACACAAATAAAGATATTTTAAATTAAATGTAAGAGCCCTGCATAGACAGCAACACAACTACCACTTTCAAGGCCCAGAAAGCTAGTAAGGACACCATTAAAATAGTCTACGTGGCATCAGTGCTTCAAATGTAATGTTATTAATCTACAATACTTTTTGTGCACACACACACACACACACACACACACACACACACACACACACACACACACACACACACATGTTGGGTTTACATGTTTTATGGGGACATTCCATAGGCGTAATGGTTTTTATACTGTACAAACCGTACTTTCTATTGCCCTACACCTACCCTACACCTAAACCTAGCCCTCACAGGAGATTGTGCATACGTTTACTTCATCAAAAAAACTCATTGTGCATGATTTATAAGCCTGTTTCCTCATGGGGACCTAAGAAATGTCCCCACAAGGTCAAAATCTACTGGTATTCCTATCCTTGTGGGGACATTTGGTCCCCACAACGTGATGAATACCAGGTACACACACACACACACACACACACACACACACACACACACACACACACACACACACACACACACACACACACACACACACACACACAAAATAACGACTTTATTCAACAATTTATTCTCATTTGTGTCAGTCTTTGGCACGCATTCACGTAGGTTAAATTTATTTTCAGCATTGGCTGAAAAAATGGAGGTTATGCTGAGGCACTTAATGTGAAAGTGAATAGGGCCAATTTTTTTGAGGATTTAAAATGATAACTGTGAAGCTTATATATATATATATATATATATATATATATATATATATATTTTATAAAAGCACTTAAATTAATTTCCCTGTATTTTTAACTATATAATTAATTTTGTGGCTGTTTTAGGGATTTTGGTATTAATTTGTAATGGGATTAGGCGATATTACTCGATATCAATAATTATCGCAATACATTTCAAATCTTTATTTCTTTCAAGTTTAAAGGCAGATTTTTACTCCTAAGTGAAATTTTTAGAAACCAGACCATTAATTGTGGTTTAAACTACTCTTTATGGTCAGAAAATGACAAACACTTCACGTTTTTAAATTATTTACATGTTTCCAGTCATTTTTCCTTAACAAAATAAATTTTCTGAGAATCATAACACAGTTAAAACCACACATATAGCACCTCAATATCATGGTAAAAATGTAACTACAACATACAGTCAAGCCCGAAATTATTCATAACCCTGGCAAATTCTGATTTAAAGTTACTTTCATTCAACCAGCAAGTTTTTTTTTACCGGAAATGACACAAGTCAGAAAAGGGCTATAAGACCATATTTAATGTTTTGAAGTTCCAGTGGTTACAGTGCAAAGCATTATTAAAAAAATACAAGACGTTCCGCACTGTGAAAGATCTCAGAGGACGTGGTCAGAAGCCAAAAGTGACACCTGTGCTGGCCAGGAGGATAGTGAGAGAGGTAAAAAAGAATCCAAGGATCACCACCAAGGCCATCCTGATGAATCTGGGCTCTGCTGGTGGCAACATCTCAAGGCAGACAGTCCAACGGACACTGCACACCACTGGGTTCCACGAACGCAGTCCAAGGAGGACACCACTTCTCCAGATAAGGTACACAAAAGTCCGCTTGGCCTTTGCAAATGCTCATCTGGACAAAGAAGAAGACTTCTGGTATTCTGTTTTATGTTCAGATGAAACAAAAATTGAATTGTTTGGCCACAATGATGTAGCCTTTATTTGGCGTAAAAAAGGAGAAGCCTTCAACCCTAAGAACACCATCCCCACTGTCAAACATGGAGATGGGAACCTAATGTTTTGCGGGTGTTTTTCAGCCGGTGGACCAGGGAACCTAATCACAGTAAACGGCACCATGAAAAAGGAGCAATACATCAAAATTCTCAACAACAACATCAGGCAGTCTGCAGAGAAACTTGGCCTTGGGCACCAGTGGAAATTTCAGCACGACAACGACCCAAAACACACAGCAAAAGTGGTAAAGAAATGGTTAGCAGACAAAAATATTAACATTTTGCAGTGGCCCAGCCAGAGTCCTGACTTAAATCCAATTGAGAATCTGTGGAGGGAGCTATAGATCAGGGTGATGGCAAGGAGACCCTCCAACCTGAAAGAGTTGGAGCTCATCGCTAAAGATGAATGGGCAAAAATACCATATGGAGACATGCAAAAAGCTGGTCAGCAATTATAGGAAGCATTTGATTGCTGTAATATCCAATATAGCCTTTTCTATTGATTACTGATAAGGGTATGAATAATTTTTGTTCAAATGTAAATAAAAGATTAATATAGAGTAATAAGAGTAATATTTTTTTCCACAATGATGCCTCTTTTACATCCTCTTATTATCTTTTGGGAGAAGCCTGTGTCATTTCTGGTCAAAAAAACAAAAAAAAAAAAACAACTTAGGCTGGTTTTAGCGTTTTTTTTTATTTTTATTTTTTTATCAGGGTATAATAAATCTATGGCAAATGATGGTGATTTGTAGGTTGAAAAGCCTTCTGACTGTTTGGTTGCAGACATTGTTTCTCCTGTTTGCCAGTGCTGTTTTATCTGGCTTTAAATTAGTTTAAATCACTGAGTCATTTGTGTTCTTTGCTGAATTTAGGCACTTCACACTGGATCTCACAATGCTGTTTAGTGGTCGCATAACCAAGACTCATCAGCGAGTAAATGCACCTGCTTTGGTAAACTTGCTCAGTGCCGCAGTTTGAACTTTGAGCCGAGCGGATAAATGGTCAGTGTAGCGCTGTATTTGTTCCACTTTTGTCGCATAAACATTAAATCGAACATTTATCATATTCTTATTATTGTTTTATCGAGGGAAATAATATCACAATAATTATTGATAGCGTTATTAAAATTGGCTATAACTTCACACAGGTTAGTTTTTTTTTCTGACTAAAATCATATAAACCAACCCAGGTTTATTGGAAATACGTGCCTCTACATACATTTCTGCAACACCTTGGTCACGCTGTGATCGTGGCACATTTTTATTACGTTGGTACAGGCACATATTTCTGCGTTTTTAATATGCTGCTTGAGGTACGTGTTCAGAATTTAAATATCCGGGGAGGGTCGCTAAAAAATAATGCTCTATATTGTTGGAAATGTTCCTTACACCAAACCCAACCCTAAACCTAACCGATAGTGTTAACAAATGAAAAAAAAAAAAAAAAAAATGCATTTGTTGATGCAGCTGTGCTATTTTAACTTCTAACTTTCACAAGCAGATATGAGCTGTTTAGTCGAACCATAGTTTCACAGGGTTTGTACTGGAGCTCTTCATCACTCAACTCACGCATATGAAGCTGTATATGTGACGATAACGTTCAAAAGTATCAGGTTTCAAATTGCGTAGGATGTTAAAATTGTTTTAAAGCCATAATATAATATTCTGTATTAATCTGTAAATAATTATGTAAAAAAATAAGCTTTATTAATCAAAACTCTGTACCTGTTAATCATACTTTGTGTGAAAAGGAATTTTTCAGAGTTTTACTGACTCTAGTGTTCATTTCAACTGGAAACTGCAGTATTCGTACATACAGAAATGTATAAGGTGGCACGTATTTCCAATGAATCTATTTTGATATTAACACGTTATGTCTAGTGTAATTGATAATAAAACAGTGATTATTTTAATGTGTTAGCCCTATTAACTTACACTTACAAGTGTCTTACTGTAACCTACTACTTTTTTTTTACTAATATTCCTAATGAGATTGTATAAAAATACTGCAAAATGTGAATATTTGAAGCAATATACTATACCACAATATACTTACTCTGATAATTTAATACAAAAGAGCTAGTAACAAATCCCACATTAAGTTAAATGCCTGTGAAACTTCATTATGTTTCCACGGCTGCCCTTTAAAAGAGTCAATAAGACCGAGGCTAATGAGACGGAGATCTGTACAAATACAGGACAGCGAATGCAATACAAATACAGCTGTGCTATTTTCACAGAGGGAGAGCAGAACAGAATGCTGGGATATGAGGCTTTCAGTAGCCATTCGGTCACCTGTGATTAGATCGTCAAAGTCAACGTCCTGTTTTTTGAGACACACACCTACAGTATGTGACTCATTGAAATTGACAGTGAATTAAGTGCGTGTGTGTAGCATACAGATCGGTAATTAAATGTGTGTACGTGTTGTGCCGAAGTGTGTGAGGGTTTGTCTGGAATCTGGCGGGGTGGGACTGCATAAACACCGTTTCCAGATGGGAACTCTGGGTCGGCTGCCGTAGAGGGAGGGAACCTAATGAATGTCGCACAGGTGGCCAGTCTTTAGCAGCACACACCTCTCATATTTAACAACCCAAGCTGGAACATATGCAGCCAAGGAATACGCAAACAAACTGGCTTATTGACTTTCCACCTCTGACATGTGAGCAGCACATTCATCCTTCATTAAATGAGCTCATGCCTGTGGATGCAGTGTGAATCTATACCAAAGATCTGGAGCTGTAATGTTTATTTGATTATTTGAATGATTATTTGTTTGTTTTTTGGATGTTTGTTTGTTTTTTAGGCATTATTGTTAAAAAAAATTATACTAAGTGAAAATATCAGTATTTTCTTAGCATAAATATTCTCAGTATTTTTATATTAAGTGCAAATATTGATATATTCTATTTTCACTATGTAAAAATAGCAAAATGTTCTTTTTAGTTAGATGCTATTTATATAACTTAGTGCAAGTTCATTTAAAAAAATAAATAAATAAATGGATGCTGCTTTATTGTGACAATTAAGCCCTGAGTTTTGTTTTGTTTTATGTTTTGTTTTGCTTTGATTTGCTTTGCTTTGCTTTGTTTTTTTTTTTTTTTGTTTGCTTTGATTTGCTTTGTGTTTAGTTTAGCATTGATTTGCTTTGTTTTGCCTTGTTTTTTTTATTTTGATTTGCTTTGATTTGCTTTGTTTTGATTTGCTGTCTTTTGTTTTGATTTAAGTTTTGTTTTGATTTGCTTTGTGTTTAGTTTTGGGGGGTGTTCCATAAACCAAGGGGGTGTTCCATAAACCAAGTTTACCAAATAAGTCAGGCTTATTTCAGTTAGTCTGACTTATTGTCACTTGATTTGGCTCAAAATAAGTCAGACTAACTGAAATAAGCCTGACTTATTTGGTAAACTTGTTTTATGGAACACCCCCCAAGTTTACCAAATAAGTCAGGCTTATTTCAGTTAGTCTGAATTATTGTCACTTGATTTGGCTCAAAATAAGTCAGACTAACTGAAATAAGCCTGACTTATTTGGTAAACTTGGTTTATGGAACACCCCTTTGCTTGATTTGCTTTGTTTTGTTTTGCTTTAAGTTTTGTTTTGTTTTGATTTAAGTTGTGTTTTGTTTTGATTTGCTTTTTATTTTGATTTGTTTTGTTTTGATTTGCTTTCTTTCGTTTTGATTCAAGTTTTGTTTTATTTTGATTTGTGTTTAGTTTTGTTTTTATTTGCGTTGTTTAGGTTTGCTTTGATTTGTTTTGATTTGCGTTGTGTTTAATTTTGCTTTGTTTTGTTTTGATTTGCTTTTTTTTACTTTGATTTGCTTTGTTTTGACTTGATTTGCTTTGTTTAGTTTTGCTTTGATTTGCCTTGTGTTTTGTTTTGCCTTGTGTTTTGTTTTAATTTGCTTTGTGTTTTTAGTTTTGCTTTGCTTTGCTTTGTTTTGATTTGCTTTTTATTTTGATTTGCTTGGTTTTGTTTTGATTTAAGTTTTGTTTAGTTTTGATTTGCATTGTGTTTTGTTTTTTTTGCATTGTTTAGTTTTGCTTTGATTTGTTTTGATTTGTGTTGTGTATAATTTTGCTTTGATTTGCTTTGTTTTGATTTTAAGTTTTGTTTTGTTTTGAGTTAAGTTTTGTTTTGATTTGATTTGCGTTGTGTTTTGTTTTGATTTGCTTTTATTTTGATTTGTTTTGTTTTGACTTGATTTGCTTTGCTTTGCTTTGTTTAGTTTTGCTTTGATTTGCTTTGTGTTTTGTCTTGTTTTGTTTTGATTTGCTTTGTGTTTTTAGTTTTGCTTTGCTTTGTTTTATTTTGATTTGCTTTGTTTTGTTTTTTATGTTTTGTTGTGCTTTGATTTGCTCTGTGTTTTGCTTTGCTTTAATGGTAAAACACTTAATGGTAAAAACCTGTTAATTAGTTAACAGTGAGTTTTGTAATAAATTGTGAAAAAGAACAATTTATTGTATAATTTAGAGTGAAAAAACATAGAAATGTATAGCTAGATGCCCTATTAGCGCCTGTTTCTATAGGTCGCAATATGTAAGCTGACTGCCATATTGGAATGTCCATGAACACTCATTGCCAATGCATCTGCACTGCAAATAGTGATACGTATATATTAATATCTAAATCTTCAGCAGACTTCATAAGATGCTTTTGGTAAACTAACACAATACATTGGCTAACAAGACATTTAAAACATACTTTAGTTTTAAAACCTGTAATATTAGGTTCATACATTAAAAACACAAACCAACACTGAAAGTTTATCCTGTTACCATAATGATGTTTAGTATTGGTGTGAATGACACTGTGCACCTTTTATAAATTAGTATTTGCCTCCTCAGCTTGTGTAAGACCTGATTGTGATGAGCTTTGATTCATCATGTGACCTGTTTTTGCTGGTTGTCAGTGCATTATCAAAGTACCAAACAGATATTATTTCTTTAGTAGGTTGGTATATTAACATTATATCGGTTAATGAAATACATTTTATTACTGTCAAAATTTAATTTAATTTTAAATCTGTAAAACCAATAATGTTGCTGCTTATGCTAACATAATTTTTATGGTATAAAGGTCTGGCAATCATATTAAACATTTAAACAGTGCAGTATGAAAGATGATATTATAGGAGTTTTGTTTTATTTTATTTATTTTTTGACCTATTCCTGTGTTAGAGTGCGTTTAATTATTCTGTGTGCCAAGAATATCACGACAACAACCAAATAAACCAAATAAAGTAAGTAGTAGCATTTTGTCATGCTACAGCAATACTTGTAAGAAAAAAACTAGCTTTTTGCTGGAAAATCTGTACTATTTTGAAAACTGTCATGAAAACTGTCACACTTCTAAAAAATGTTACTGCTGACAACACTGAAGATGCTGACATGAATATATAATTCTTGCTTTTCTCCCAGTGGAGTAATACACACACTGAGGCTTCCGAACACAGTCAGCATGAGTGTTTTAAAGGATTCATCATAATTTATTCATCTCCCACAGCCTGTACTTGATACACTAAATATTATGCATAGCTTTGCCTCATCTCTTTCTCACCCTTTCTTTTTCTTTCTCACCCTCCTTCTCTCCTGCGCTCGCCGGTTTGTGTCACTCCTCCTGTTGCATATTTTATAACACAATTGTAATTTTGAATGAGGATTATAATGAATTATGAATAGTCAATGCGGGTGTAATGGCTGAGTGTTTTGTTTGTGTGCGGAGCTGCTACTGGCTGGTGTCCTATTTGCAGCCCCTCATGTGGCGAGCACTTAAAGTTCACTCGGAGAAATAGAATGTAATCTGATCATTCTTTTGTTTTGGAAAGTGTGATTGATAGGTTTTCTCATGAATCCTGAAGGCATATTTTGATTGGTGATTAGAACTGTGCAACTGGACAGCGTGATATATGCAGCTTGATTTGACAAAGAGAAGTTTTCGCTTTTCTCCTCCAGCATGATTTATATAAAACAATTGTCAGGTCATTACTTACGCTACAAGTCAAATGTCTGGTTGACATTGATGTTTTTCTTGTATCTTAAAGGACAAGTTCACTTCCAGAACAAAAATTTACAGGTAATTTATTTACCCCCTTGTCATCGAAGATGTTCATGTTTTTCTTTCTTCAGTCGTAAAGAAATTATTTTTTTGTGGAAAAAAATTCAGGAATGTTCTTCATGTAGTGGACTTCTATGGTGCCCACAAGTTTGAACTTCCAAAATGCAGTTTAAATGCACCTTCAAAGAGTTCCTAACTGAGGAAGAAGGGTCTTATCTAGCAAAACAATCAGTTAATTTCTAAAAAAAAAAATGGCAATTTATATACTTTGTAACTGCAAACACTTGTCTAGCTCTGCGTGAACTCTGTGTATTCCAGTTCATGACAGTTAGGGTATGTCGAAAAACTCCCATCTCATTTTCTCCCCGACTTCAAAATCATCCTACATCGCTGTTATACCTTTTTTTGCAAAGTGCGTTTAATTTTCTTTGCACGTTTACTTTTTAAACACTGGGTCGGTAGGGGAGAGTGGGGACAGTTGCAACGTGTGGCAGTTGCAACATTGCTTATTTCTTCAAGCAGGAATAAGATACAGTGATACTATTCATACCGCACATGCTTTATTGGCCCCTCATACTTCCTGGAAGAAATCAGTCACATGTGATCATTCCTTCTACCCAAAATCATTTTCTTGCTAAAAAAGTAATTTTTTTAAAGATTAGATTTTTGGTCATAAGTTGTTTGTGTGAAAAATTTTAAAAACATAACATTTTAATCAGTGCGTTCTTAGTTCCCCTTCAGTCGAATCACTTCGACGTTACATGGGAATTCGCTTAGAATCCACTCATCTCTGAGCCATATACAAAAGGCCAATGAAAATTGGCGAGTGGCATTTGCATGACGCGCCACGCCCCGTACATACGGGTATAAATAGCGACGTCATGCGCCAGTCAGACAGCTTCTTCGCTTCAGATCCGGTCTGATGTTGAGCTTGTTGTCTCTCTACAAGAGCCGATTTTTTTCAAGAGTTCTTCCAGAATCTTCAAAGAGTTCCTGCTCTCTCTCCTGACGTGCTGCCTTACTAAAAGAGATTCTTTGGCAGCCGTCAGCGATCTCCTGCGGGCTGCCGTTTTCACGGCCATACAGCCGCTCTGCTTTCCAGCGATAAGAGTCCCGTTGAGTGCACAGCCGCCCTGCGGCTTTTTCCCTGGGCAGACCGGGAGCTAAAAGAGCAATTTCTCGCGGCCGTAAGACGTTCTTTTCAGAATGGCTTTTCGGCCGTGCGCTTCAGGATGCGGTAGTTTCCTCCCTCCTGCGGACGGACATGATCACTGCCTCACGTGTTTGGGGAGTGAGCACGCTGAGGCAGCGTTCATGGATGGTGAATGCATTCATTGCGAATGCATGACCATGACCATGCTGAAGTCCCGCCGCTTGTTCGCGAGGCGGCTCCCCCCGTCTTCCTCCCGCGGTCCGTCGTTAAGCCGCCAATGCTTTTCGGCCACCGCGGCGAGACGCGGGGGGGACTTAACAGTCACCGTGCAGAACGCACCGCCGGCCCAGAAAGCCCTGCGGTCTTCTGTCACACAGCATGGTCCCGTCGAGTTCCCGGAGCAGTACGCTTCCCCGCCCAGCGGGCTGAGCGTCTCCTTCGGTGCTCCTGCGGAGGATGAGATGTCGACCGCAGCATCAGAGGGAGAGTCGGTCGGTGAGGCGGACGCTTCGGCGGCGCGACCCCCTGCAGAGGTGGCCGCTCCGTCTGAGGTGGACGTCGAGCTGTCGACTATGCTTCTCCGGGCCGCCAGGGGGATCGGTTTGGAGGTGCCCCAGGCGCCCCCGGCCGATCCTTCTAGGCTGGATGATTGGTTCCTGGGGAGGGCCCCCGCGGCTCCACCTCGCCCTCCCTCGGTCCCATTCTTCCCGGAGGTGCACGAGGAGCTGACAAGATCTTGGCGGGCCCCTTTTTCATCACGGCCCTGCCCCAGCTCCTCTCCCCTCACCACCCTCGATGGCGGGGCGGCCAGGGGGTATGCAGCGATTCCCCGGGTCGATCGCGCTGTAGCGGTGCACTTGTGCCCGCGCGGCGCTGCCACCTGGCGGGATCGTCCGCATCTCCCGTCCAGGGCGTGTGAGCGTTCGTCCGCTCTTGCGGGCCGCGTTTATCACGCCGCTGGACAGGCCGCCACCGCCCTGCACGCTATGGCGATCTTACAAGTGTATCAGGCCCAGGCCCTGAAACAGCTGCACGAGGGTGGTCCCGACCAGGGAGTTATGGAAGAACTCCGCGCCGCCACCGACTTCGCCCTACGGGCAACGAAGGTCACGGCGCGTTCCCTTGGTCAGGTGATGTCCACAGCCGTGGTCCAGGAGCGACACCTATGGCTCACTCTGGCCCAGATGGCAGACGTCGACAAGGCTCGCTTTCTTGACGCTCCTGTCTCCCAGAGTGGCCTGTTCGGCGACACTGTCGAGGACTTTGCCCAGCAGTTCTCGGCAGTCCAGAAGCAGAGGGAGGCCATCCAACACATCCTGCCCCGCCAGAGCAGAGCAGCTTGTCTCCCCTCCCCGTTCCCCCCCCAGGCTGCCCCACCACGGTCACGTCGGTCAACGTTCCCTTGACACCCCTGTCGAGGCGCTTGGGAGCCTGGCTTCAGCTTCCCAGCCCCTCGCGGTGGTTGATACGGACGGTACGTCTCGGCTATGCGATTCAGTTCGCCAAAGCTCCGCCCAGGTACAGAGGTGTCCTTCACACCCGTGTCCACTCAGACACCCACGCCGCTGTCCTGCGTGCAGAGGTCGCAGTCCTACTGGCGAAGGATGCGATCGAGCTTGTCCCTCCAGCCGAGATGAGGTCAGGGTTTTACAGTCCCTACTTCATCGTGCCCAAAAAGAGTGGTGGGTTAAGACCCATCCTGGATCTCAGAGTCCTGAATCGGTCCCTTCTCAGGCTGCCGTTCAAGATGCTTACGACGAAGCGCATGCTCTCATGCATTCGTCCCCAGGATTGGTTTGCAGCCATCGACCTGAAGGACGCGTACTTTCATGTCTCGATTCTTCCTCGCCACAGGCCCTTTCTTCGGTTTGCGTTCGAGGGTCGAGCATACCAGTACAAAGTTCTCCCATTCGGCCTGTCCCTCTCTCCTCGCGTTTTCACCAAAGTTGCGGAAGCGGCCCTGGCCCCTCTTTGGCTGTCAGGCTTCCGCATCCTCAACTATCTCGACGATTGGCTTCTTTTAGCCCACTCTCGAGAGGCGCTATGCGACCAGAGGGACCTGGTGCTTCAGCACCTCAGCCGCCTGGGCCTTCAGGTCAACCGAGAAAAGAGCAAACTCTCCCCAGTGCAGAGGATCTCTTTCCTCGGTGTGGAGCTGGACTCGGTCTCCATGACAGCCCGTCTCACCAACGAGCGCGCTCAATCGGTGCTGAGATGTCTAGATTTATTCAGGCACAAGACAGCGGTTCCTCTAAAAACTTTTCAGAGGCTCCTGGGGCATATGGCAGCTGCGGCCGCCGTCACGCCGCTGGGCTTGCTTCATATGAGACCGCTTCAGCACTGGCTACACGACCGAGTCCCGAGACGGGCATGGCACCGTGGCACACTCCGGATTGGCGTTTCCCCGCAGTGTCGCCGCCTATTCAGCCCGTGGTCAGACCCTGCCTTTCTCCAGGCCGGAGTACCCCTGGGGCAGGTGTCCAGGCACATCGTGGTTTACACGGATGCCTCCACCACAGGTTGGGGTGCTGTGTGCAACGGGCAAGCAGCTTCGGGCTCCTGGACAGGACCTCGACTGCAGTGGCACATCAATTGCCTCGAGTTGCTGGCTGTGCTTCTGGCCCTTCGTCGCTTCCGACCGACGTTGCGTCAGAAGCACGTACTTGTGCGTACCGACAGCACTGCGACTGTGGCTTATATCAACCACCAGGGCGGCCTCCGCTCCCGTCGCATGTCACAACTCGCCCGCCGTCTGCTCCTCTGGAGTCAAACGTGGCTGAAATCGCTACGAGCCATTCACATTCCGGGGGAACTCAACCGTGCAGCCGATCAGCTCTCACGGCAGTCCACCCTCCCTGGAGAATGGCGACTCCACCCCGAGACAGTCCAGCTGATTTGGAGGCATTTCGGGGAGGCCCAGATAGATCTGTTTGCCTCCCCCGAATCCTCCCACTGCCAGCAGTTCTTCTCCCTCAACGAGGTATCCCTCGGCAGGGACGCTCTGGCCCACAGCTGGCCTCCGGGGCCCAAGTACGCCTTTCCCCCAGTGAGCCTCCTTGCACAGACCCTGTGCAAGATCAGGGAGGACGAGGAGCAGGTTCTCCTGGTCGCCCCATACTGGCCTGCCAGGACCTGGTTCCCAGAACTCATTTCTCTCGCGGCAGCCCCTCCCTGGAAAATCCCCTTGAGGAAGGACCTTCTTTCTCAGGGGATGGGCACTATCTGGCACCCACGTCCCGATCTATGGAACTTGCACGTCTGGCTCCTGGACGGGACGCTTCAGACCTCGCCGGCCTTCCACAGGCCGTGGTAGAAACCATCACTCAGTCCCGAGCCCCCTCTACAAGGCAGGCGTACGCACTGAGGTGGGGTCTATTCGTCGACTGGTGTTCCTCACGAGAACAGGACCCACAGAGATGCACGATTGCAGTAGTGCTTTCCTTCCTGCAAGAGAAGTTGGAGCGCAGGCTGTCCCCTTCGACTCTCAAAGTGTATGTTGCCGCTATTGCCGCACATCACGATGCAGTGGATGGATCATCCCTAGGTAAGCACCCTCTGGTCGTGAGATTCCTCAGAGGCGCTAGGAGGATCAATCCTCCCAGACCGCGCCTCGTACCCTCTTGGGACCTCTCCGTCGCCCTCCAGGGCCTGCGGGGACCTCCCTTCGAGCCCCTCGCCTCAGTTGAGCTTAAGTTTCTGTCATTAAAGACAGCGCTCCTGACTGCGTTGGCCTCCATCAAGAGGGTGGGGGATCTGCAAGCTTTCTCTGTCGACGAAGCGTGCCTGGAGTTCGGGCCCGGCGATTCTCACGTCATCCTGAGACCCCGGCCCGGCTATGTGCCCAAGGTTCCCACCACGCCTTTCCGCGATCAGGTGGTGAGCCTGCAAGCTCTGCCCTTGGAGGAGGCAGACCCAGCTATTGCGTCTCTGTGCCCAGTCCGTGCTCTGCGCACTTACGTAGACCGCACTCGGCACTTCAGACGCACCGAGCAGCTCTTTGTCTGCTTCGGAGGTCAGCAGAAAGGGAATGCTGTCTCCAAACAGAGGTTGGCGCATTGGGTGGTAGAAGCCATCTCCCTGTCTTACTTATATCAGGGAGAGCCTTGCCCCTTAGGCTTGCATGCCCACTCCACACGGAGTGTTGCATCTTCCTACGCATTGGCACATGGCGCCTCATTAGCAGACATTTGCAGAGCTGCCGGCTGGGCGACACCGAATACCTTTGCCAGGTTTTACAACCTTCGCTTAGAGGCCGTCTCCTCCCGAGTTCTGACAGGTGACCGGGAGGACGGCTAGTGTCGGCTTGCTGCGCCATTCCCACGTGGATCCGTGCGCTATCTCCAGTTTGTTCCCTCCGGCGAACCTGGGTCCTCCATGCCCCACAGTCCGGGCTAGACGCTGAGTAGTTCTTGACTGTGCTCCTGCCGGGTCTCCTTCGCCCCGCAGGTTGTGGCTATTTTTCTTTATATTTTTCCAGGGGTCAACCAGAAGGCCTCTGTTTTCCTCGTGTATCCCTAAAACCCCTTATGGATATATTGAATTCTTATTTTCACGGACAGAATTCATGTCTCCGCCCCCCCCAACCCCTGCTTCAGTTTCTGGCATCCCTGGGGACCCCCCCTTCTCGGGCCCCAGGGCGTTGGGAAGGTTACGTTAACGTCCGCCTGTTGACACGTCCGCCTGCCGGCACGTGGTCGTTGCGTAACGCGGCGCAGGGACGTGGCTTGTTCCATAGGGTCAGTTCCCATGTAACGTCGAAGTGATTCGACTGAAGGGGAACGTCTAGGTTACGTAGGTAACCCTCGTTCCCTGAAGGAGGGAACGGAGACGTTACATCCCCTGCCACGTCCCTGTCGTCGCGCTGACGCCGGCTCAACCCGGCTCCTCAGCGAAGAACCTGTCTGACTGGCGCATGACGTCGCTATTTATACCCGTATGTACGGGGCGTGGCGCGTCATGCAAATGCCACTCGCCAATTTTCATTGGCCTTTTGTATAAGGCTCAGAGATGATTGGATTCTAAGCGAATTCCCATGTAACGTCTCCGTTCCCTCCTTCAGGGAACGAGGGTTACCTACGTAACCTAGACGTTTCTAATAGGCATAGCTAGCGTGTGCCAATGTTGTCAAGCTAATATACCAATTTTTATCATGGCTATCACTGTAGGAACAGTTGCAACACACTGTTGAAACATTCCCAAAATGCTGTCCCTTACCAGAATATTGATTTAAAAGCTTGCCATAACATTACATAATTGTAATTTTATAATGATAATACTACTGAACCCCTTTAATAGTTAGTTATCTCTCATTTTTTTTAAGTGAATAGGGAAAAAATCTACTTGTTACTTAACAATGTTTTTAATTTACTAGTCTTTGTTTTTATTGAAGACCGTGACTGTGAACAAATAAAATAAAGAAATTGCTAAATTATATTTAAGAATGATTTCATTACATTTTATTGAATGTTTCACTTTCATTTCACTTTGTCTATTTAAGTGTAAAGTGTATGTATATTATAATATGTACACATGTTGCAGCAATATGGGTGAGAAGCTGACAGATGCGGCTTTATTGTATTAAAATTTCGGCTTTCTAATACAAACAGTCTCTGAGAAACTAAAGGAAGTGCAAAAAGTGTTGCAACCGTCCCCACTCTCCCCTACTTCTGCAGCGATGTAGGGCAATTTTAAAGTTAGAGGAGAAAATGAGATAGGAGTTTTTCGACATGCCCTAACTGTATTGACCTGGAATACACAGAGTTCACGCAGAGATAGACAAGATGAGCATTTGATGTTAAAAAGTATATAAATCGTAATTGTTTATAGAAAATAACTGATCGTTTCACTAGGTAAGACCCTTCCTCCTAGGCTGGGGTCATTTAGAGCCCTTTGAAGCTGCATTTCAATTGCATTTTAGAAGTTCAAACTCGGGGGCACCATTGAAGATCATTATATATAGAAACAATCCTGAAATATTTGCCTCAAAAAAAAAAAAAAAAAAACGGTTTGTAGGTTTGTAGATACATATATTTTTTTTATAGAGCTTTTATTCTCTAATAATTTTTGTGTGTATTTACTTATTTATTTATATCTGAACTGTAGAAAACATTGATCCAAAACCTGGAATAACTTCAGCTCTGCCTACATTGTGAAAAGTAATGTATTTTCAACCTTTTTTTCAAGTGACAGCAGTTTATAGCTTGGAGCAGTTTTTTTTTTTTTTTTTTTTTTTTTTTAGTTCTTAAGTTTTTTCAGTTTTTATTCAGCAAGGATGCATTAAATTGATCTTTTTTTTTTCTTCCTCTGGACCACCAAATATGTATATTAAAATATGTGTAATACTTCAGTAAGTTGGTATATTAATAGTAAGTTAATAAAATATATTTTATTACTGTCAATTTTAGTTAAATTTGTAAAACCTGAAATGTTGCATAAATTTAGAGGTTTTTTTTATTGTAAATTTCACCGATTTTCTTTACAATGCTTTATGAAAGCCAGATTATTTTATTTTATTTCATTTTCTCATGCTATTATTTTATTAATTAATTAATTTATTTTACTTATTAAAATATTTGTGAAGGCTCACACTTTATTTTTTTAATTCATTTTACTGTATTTTTGTTCAAATAAATGCAGTCTTGGTGAACATAAGAGACTTCTTTCAAAACAAAAAATAATATCCCAAACTTTTTTTTTTTTTTTTTTTTTTAATTATGCAGGTCTGCAGTACCTTAATTTAATTTATGTTGAGATTTTTTTTTCCATTTGCAAAATGTAACTGTCAATATGAAAAGTTAGTAATACATTAGTAGTCTGGCACCCAGAGGCCCTGTAGGACCTTAATCCATCTTTGATTACCAAAACCTCCAAACATTTATTTAGCAGCCATAAAATATCTTGATATAACCAAGCACGACATATTATTTTCTTACTGCTGTGACATTTCTATTCTTTTCTCCCTGCGGCACTGGTGCTTTGTTACCTGAACGTGGATTTCAGGCCTAAAGGGGTCACGGGTGCAAGACAATTACAGTTGGGAAAGCGTATTTCAGTTTATAAACTCAGCCAGTCATACTGAGTGAACCTTCTATTGTGTCAATTATCACAATCCCACCGAACTGAACTCTAACCCCGAGCGTCACATTATTCTGTGCCCTGCTGTTGTATGGACATGACTGCAAGGAAGTCCCAAATGGAACCTTCCTGTTAACATTTGTTGACAAGACAGATGGGAAACAATTTGGAGACGGACAAAAGTGTCAATTCATCTCGAGGTTTAATGGTGCGGAAAATGATGCTGCTGTGCATGGGGAGGCTGAAACGCGTTTGAAATGATGAATATGCAGTGTTTGTTAGCATAGATGGATAATTAATTTAAATAAATCTTATTTACTTCCAGAGCTGTTTATAATTTTTGCGCCAAAGTGTTCTCGATCTGTATTCATTACGCAAAATCTGTTCAGTTACCGGGCACAAGGGATTTGCTAAGCCAATCATCAATAGTCAATTATATAGTACATCATAACCAGAATTTATAACAAAGGACATGTTAATACAAACAAGTCTATGAGGAAAAACTTCCACAAGCAATGAGTAAATGGGTCAATGACACTCATTTCTTGTCCCATCTATTAATTTGATCAAAAATACTTTGTGCAATTTATACACATAATTACTTGACTTCAATGATGAGCATGTGTGTGTGTGTGTGTGTTTTTTTTTTAATTGGATTAAAATTTTTATAACAAGGCAAGATTAGTTTGAATTGTACATTGCTATGTGGTGCTTACTTTACTTAAAACTGAATGATATTTCTGGAAAAAAAATAAAAAATAAATAAATACATATATGTTATGTTATATAATGTATGGAAGCCCGTTTCCGCCACTGAAAAAAAATAATAAAAAAATAAATGAAAGAAGTTAATTTTAATCTCGGAATTCTTTTTTTCTCAGAATTAAGTGATACAAACTTGCAGTTCTGACTTTATTTATTAGAATTGCAACTTTATTTCCTTGAACAATTTTTTATTTTAGAATTCTAACTTATTTTTTAGAATTGTGATATAAAGTCACAATTCTGACTTTATTTCTAAGAATTGCGACTTTATTTCTCAGAGTTGTGATATAAACTGGCAATTCTGACTTTTTTCTCAGAATTGCATGATATAAAATCACAATTGCGAATTATAAAGTTGCAATTCTGACTATTTTTCAGAACTGTAACTTAATTTCTTAGAATATCGACTTTTTTTCTCAGAATAGTGACTTTGTTTCTTAGAATTGCGACTTTATTTGTCAGAATTGCGACTTTATTTCTCTGAATCACGACTTTATTTCTCAGAATTTCTTTTATTTACCAGAATTGTGATATAAACTCACAGTTATAACTTTATTTGTCTGTTATTTTTTTCTCAGAATTGCGTGATATAAACTCGCAATTGTTATAGTTGCGATTTTTACTTTATTTTTCAGAATTGTCTTTATTTCTCAGAACTGTAACTTAATTTGTTAGAATATCAACTTATTTTTTCAGCAACTTTATTTCTCAGAATTGTGACATGATTTCTCTGAATAGCGACTAGAATTGCGACTTTATTTGTCAGAATTGCGACTTTATTTCCCAGAATAGTGATATAAATTGACAATTCTGACTATTTTTCAAAACTGTGACTATTTCTCAGAACTGTTACTTAATTTCTTAGAATATCGACTTATTTTCTCAGAATAGTAACTTTGTTTCTCAGAATTGCAACTTTATTTCTCAGAATAGCAACTTTATTTGTCAGAATTGCGACTTTATTTCTCTGAATCGCAACTTTATTTCTTAGAATTGCAACTTTATTTACCAGAATTGTTATATAAACTCACAGTTATAACTTTATTTGTCAGAATTTACTTTTTTTTTCAGAATTGTGTGATATAAACTCGCAATTGTGAGTTATAGCCGCAATTTTTACTTTATTTTTCAGAATTGTGTCTTTATTTCTCAGAAGTGTAACTTAATTTCTTAGAATATCAACTTATTTTTTCAGAATAGCAACTTTATTTATCAGAATTGCGACTTTATTTCCTAGAATTGTGATAAAAACTCACAGTTATACCTTTATTTGTCAGAATATTTATATATTTCTAAGAATTCTGACTTTATTTCTCAGAATAGTGACTTTATTTCCCAGAAATGTAATATAAACTCGTATAAACTGGCAATTCTGACTTTTTTCTTAGAATTGCATGATATAAAATCACAATTGCGAGTTACAAAGTTGCAATTCTGACTTTATTTTTTTAGAATTGTAACTTAATTTCTCAGAACTGTAACTTAATTTCTTAGAATATCGACTTATTTTCTCAGAATAGCGACTTTATTTCTCAGAATTGCGATATAAATTCACAGTTATGACTTTATTTTATACTTTTTCAGAATTGTGTGATATAATCTCGCAATTGCGAGTTAAAAAAGTCACAATTCTTAATTTATTTCTCAGAATAGCAACTTTATTTCTCAGAATAGTCACTTCATTTGCAGAATGACTTTATTTCCCAGAATTAATATAAACTCACAGTTATGACTTTGTCAGAATAATGACTTTATTTCTTAGAATTGTGATATAAACAGGCAATTCTGAGAAATAAAGTCACAATTTTGAGCAATTGCGAGTTATGAAGTTAGAATAGTGAAATATAAACTTCCAATTCTGAGAACATATTAGTTTTTTCCCCCTCAAAATTGACTTCATAACTTTCAATTGCGAGTTTATATATCACAATTCTGAGAAAGGCAATAACCTTTTTTTGTTTTTTATTCAGTGGCAGAAACAGGCTTCAATAATAATGAATGTTAAGGAAATATTTTACCAAAAAAATACACACCATTTAATTACATTTAATCTTAATTATTGGGTTATTCTCAACCCATGTACATGTTTTTTTTTTTTTTGTTTTTTTTTTGAGGAACATGAAATAATATTTTTTTTTATTAACTCAAATACTGCCTGGGCTTGAATTATGTTATCTAAAGCACACTGTTTTCCACAGGAGTGACTTGGGATTGTGTAAACATGTGTTTGTGATTTGGGAAAGCCCAGACTCCAAGCAGGTGTTGAGGTGTGCTGGTTCATGATTGGTTGCATATCTCTGGGGTCCTGTAGAAATATTTGTCCCAGGTGGAGGGCTGGTCATACATCATGCTGCCTGCAGACGTTTCCCCAAAGACCCCAGTGCTATCACACTGTGTGAATATGTGTGTGTGTATGTGTGTGTGTGTGTGTGTGTGTGTGTGTGTGTGTGTGTGTGTGTGTGTGTGTGTGTGTGTGTGTGTGTGTGTGGCATGTTTATCTGTGATATCAAGGAGAGAGCTGCAATGATATTACTGCTGTCTCACTGTCCACCATCACTAAAGCAATCTATCAATCTATGAGAAAAAGGAAATAGTCAGGAAAGGGTCAGACAAGACTGAAAAATGAAATGGAGAGTGTAACAAGAGAAGCACAATCCTTTCCCAGGAGGATCTCCTCTGTTTGTCAGGGTTACTACCAATCAAGAGGAAATGGGCAGAGGTCATTGCCATGGAGAGTACTTGAGTCGTGCCATAAATAAAGTGAAGCGTGGCCCATCACTGACTCAACATGACGGGACAGTAATACACTTCCCCCTCGACTTACGAAGTGACGTGCGCATTGATGCCAGGATGACTATTAAAGGGATAGTTCATCCAAAAATGAGAATTCTGTCATTCTGTCATAAACATACCTGCTTGATGTGCAAGAACTAATGAGGTTGTTTTTGCACATCAAGGATACACAGTCAAGCTTCTGACTGCTGTATTTGATTTGCTCTATATTTGCATTGATCAGTGTTTATATGTGAATAAATTGATGCTCTGTTTATCAGAAATATAGGTTCCAAAAGGAGGTTCTTGCAGTGAAGCCATCCACCTTTTTCTTCAACTTGGAAGTAAACCTATTGGCGAGACTTCCGGTTCATTATACCACAACGTGGGGTAAAACTGTGCACTACAAATCAGTGTTCATAATTTAGATAATACATTAAAATAATATGGCAAGGCACACAAATTTGCAATATCAAGCAGCAAATCGAGCTGTTTTGTACAGCCAAAAATAGCGGGATGCGGATGAGACCGGAAGCCAGACAGAAACATTTTACGAATGGCCATGATTTTGTGGCAAAAATAAGGTGGATATAAAAGAAAAACATTTAGGGTTCCCCAAAGAACCTTTCATTGAACTGTTCTTGAAAGAACCATTTTTTTTTTCTTAATGTGAACAACATTTTAATCATTTAAAGAAACTTTTTCTACTATAAATAATTTTATGTCCAATGGAAAGGTTCCATTAATGGCAAAGGTTCTTCAAGGAATCATCAGTGCCATTGTGTCTCTTCAGAAGACTTGAATTTGTATTACTTTTACATTATCTTTATGAACTTGGTGGAATGGAATTTTAATGGAGAGACAAAAATCTCTCAGATTTAATTAAAATGTCTTATTTTTTAAAAAAAAAGCAATGAACGTCGTATAAGTTTTGAAATGACACGAGGGCAAGTAATGGCTACATAATTTTCATTTTTTGGGTCATCTATCCCTTTAATGCAATCATAGTTTTCCCATTTGAAGTGGTTATACTCATCATTCATTAGGGCTGCAAAGGTTCCAAAAGGGTGTTTTTTTCAGTGATGCCATAGAATAACCATTTTTAGCTCCCCAAAGAACCTTTCAGTGAATAGTTCATAAAATAACTATTTTGAAGAACATTTAAAAACCTTTTTCAACTATAAAGAACCTTTTCTGCATTTAAAAGGTTCCATGGATGTCCAAGGTTCTTCACAGAACCATTGATGCCAATAAAGAACCTTTATTTTTAGGAGTGTGGGTTTTGACACAAATTTCTGAATTTGATTCACAAGCTTGCGTTTTGATTCAATATCTATTATTTTGGATATATAGCTGGTACAGTACATGCCAAATTTCTGTAAGGAAACAAAAAACTAATAAAACTAATGTTGTAAAGCATACACAAGAGTCAGTTGGTATTACATGACTATAATATTAAATGTTAAAATAAACTGATTTGTATACAAATTACACATAATTTAGTTTTTATAATAGTAAAGTTACAATTGCATAATTATATTTCTACTTCAATTCATTTTTTTAAATATAAACATTTAAATGGCTGTCAGAAATATTTGATGGATTTATTTAAACATAAATTAAACACTGAAGAACAGTTAAAATGATAATGAATATGTTATATGGTGCATATATTTAGCGGAATGCTCCTCTCTGGAGTTTATGGTCACTGAATATGTTTTTTCTGAGGTAAATATGACGTTACGTGACATTGTTTACAAGCTGTTATATAGACGTCTTTGCGTGGTTGAAACACTGATTAAGCGATTACATGAGATACTTATTTCAGGAAGTTGTACTCTTTCTTTTAACATACCTTCAGATGTTTATTCATGTTTATTTCGTACTGAACTGGTTTTAAAGCGAATGGGGCGGGATTTAAGAATTAATATTGTTTCGTAAAAAATGAGAAACGATTAAAATTGAGAAATTGATATATTTGCTATATTAATATAGTAATATGTTACCATATACAGTGGGTAAGGAAAGTATTCAGACCCCCTTAAATGTTTCACTCTTTGTTATATTGCAGCCATTTGCTTAAATCATTTAAGTTCATTTTTTTCCTCATTAATGTACACACAGCACCCCATATTGACAGAAAAACACAGAATTGTTGACATTTTTGCAGATTTATTAAAAAAGAAAAACTGAAATATCACATGGTCCTAAGTATTCAGACCCTTTGCTGTGACACTCATATATTTAACTCAGGTGCTGTCCATTTCTTCTGATCATCCTTGAGATGGTTCTACACCTTCATTTGAGTCCAGCTGTGTTTGATTTTACTGATTGGACTTGATTAGGAAATCCACACACCTGTCTATATAAGACCTTACAGCTCACGGTGCATGTCAGAGCAAAGGAGAATCATGAGGTCAAAGGAACTGCCTGAAGAGCTCAGAGACAGAATTGTGGCAAGGCACAGATCTAGCCAAGGTTACAAAAAAAATTCTACTGCACTTAAGGTTCCTAAGAGCACAGTGGCCTCCATAATCCTTAAATGGAAGAAGTTTGGGACGACCAGAACCCTTCCTAGAGCTGGCCGTCCGGCCAACTGAGCTATCGGGGGAGAAGAGCCTTGGTGAGAGAGGTAAAGAAGAACCGAATGATCACTGTGGCTGAGCTCCAGAGATGCAGTCAGGAGATGGGAGAAAGTTGTAGAAAGTCAACCATCACTGCAGCCCTCCACTAGTCGGGGCTGTATGGCAGAGTGGCCCGACGGAAGCAAGACACATGAAAGCCCGAATGGAGTTTGCTAAAAAACACCTGAAGGACTCCAAGATAGTGAGAAATAAGATTCTCTGGTCTGATGAGACCAAGATAGAACATTTTGGCCTTAATTCTAAACAGTATGTGTGGAGAAAACCAGGCACTGCTCATCACCTGTCCAATACAGTCCCAACAGTGAAGCATGGTGGTGGCAGCTGCAGGGACAGGACGACTGGCTGCAATCGAGGGAAAGATGAATGCAGCCAAGTCCTGGATGAAAACCTTCTCCAGAGTGCTCAGGACCTCAGACTGGGCCGAAGGTTTATCTTCCAACAAGATAATGACCCTAAGCACACAGCTAAAAGAACGAAGAAGTGGCTTCACAACAACTCCGTGACTGTTCTTGAGTGGCCCAGCCAGAGCCCTGACTTAAACCCAATTGAACATCTCTGGAGAGACCTAAAAATGGCTTTTCCCTAACGTTTACCATCCAACCTGACAGAACTGGAGAGGATCTGCAAGGAGGAATGGCAGAGGATCCCCAAATCCAGGTGTGAAAAACTTGTTGCATCTTTCCCAAAAAGACTCATGGCTGTATTAGATCAAAAGGGTGCTTCTACTAAATACTGAGCAAAGGGTCTGAATACTTCAGACCATGTGATATTTCAGTTTTTCTTTTTTAATAAATCTGCAAAAATGTCAACAATTCTGTGTTTTTCTGTCAATATGGGGTGCTGTGTGTACATTAATGAGGAAAAAAATGAACTTAAATGATTTCAGCAAAAGGCTGCAATATAACAAAGAGTGAAACATTTAAGGGGGTCTGAATACTTTCCGTACCCACTGTAGTTGCACTAGCACACTGGAAAAAATACTTTTCTTACTTAGATTTTTTTGTCTTGCTTCCAGCCAAAATATCAAGAAATTCATGAAACAAGAAGGATTTTCTAGACAAGTAAAAATTATGTTCTTATTTTCAGAAAAAAAAAAAAAACAAGTCAAAATTAAGTGAGTTTTTGCTTAGAACAAGAAAATAATCTGCCAATGGGGTAAGCAAAAAAATCTTATTTTAAACACAAAACAAGATTATTTTTCTTAACCCATTGGCAGATTATGCTTGTTTCAAGTAAAATTTTGACTTTTTTTTTTCTGAAAACAAGACAATATTTACTAATCTAGAAAATCCTTCTTGATTTAAGAATTTTTAGATATTTTGGCTGGAAACAAGACAAAAAATCTAAGTAAGAAAAGCATTTTTGCAGTGCATTAGTATAGTGAACTATATCACTTGTTGGATCATTGGTTTGTTTTAATAATAAATGTAACTTTTTATTAAACATTAATGCCTTTTTTATATATTCTGTGTTTTGCAAAGCTAAATATTTTGAGAATATGAACATCATTTACTCAAAAGAAAACCATATTATGGAAGTTATAATATTATTTTTATTGTATGGAACCCATTTGACCAATTGGTGAATTGGTGAATGTTTGAACATTACCTTCCCTATATCTAACTCCCAGGAGACTGCTGAATGAACTCTGCACCTACTATAGACTGACTGCACCTGAATGAGTTTAGTGAGGCTATTCATGCTAACTGCTAATATATCATGTCAATACAACCCTATGAAACCACCAACAGAAGCAAGCTAGAGAATAAGCCTCAGATTAGCGTTGTCTTTGCACCTCCCCACCTCCGATTCCCTGTCTCCCCGTGTTTGAAAAGAGAGTCGGCAGTAAAAGACTAATGAAGCCTAATTGGTTCACAGTCGGTCTCATTGCTAGCGAAAGTGGCCTTGGTTTCTGGGAATGTGGCAGCCGGTTTAATTTTCACCCTGTCCAATTGTGTGGTGGAGTGTGTGAGCGTGAAGCCGCGGGGGATCCGAGTATTTGTATGTGTTGATAAGAGGCGCTAGAGCTTCACTACAGACTCATGTAGGCCAAGTCCAGCACATGACTGCATACAGCACAATTCATGAGGGGGAGAAGCTGCCTACAGCAGTTTTACCATTTTATAATTTTGTTTTTAAATACGGTTTGCTGTGTATTTCCGCCAATTAGAATGCAGATTTGTCTGAGTGGTTGACAATATGCTAACAACCCAGTTTAGAAACAGATGACGACTCAAAACGGGGGAAGAGAATAAGACTGGAAGAGAAATGAGGACAAAGACAATGAAATGCAGCCCTGTCTGTTTTGCCGAAATAACCAGAAGGGGGGTTTTGTTATTGCCTGGAGATGCAAACATGATCCATAAACATGCATGTTTAACACATTTTGTGGCGTTTAACCCTTTTGTATTGATCTTGTGAATGTGGTGAGGTGTGTGCAGACATGGCTGTATGGGATTGGTCATGGTTGTGTTGATGTAGTAGGTCACGTTTGCTTTAGGCAGCCTAGAGGGGGAACGAACAGATGTATTCTGTGCTAGTAGCTGTTTGCTGCGATTTATATTTAATTAATGTTAAAGGAATATCTAGCAATACAAATGATTACTATATAATCTTGTCATTCAACATCTATATTCTGTGTTTATATTTCGCAATTCTGATTATTAAGAGGAAGATGTATTTTTTTTAAGCTTGTTTTTATCTTGAAGCCCCCCAGACCAGTGGTTCTCTTTTTTCTCCTTTTTTAACTCATTTTTCAGCCAATAATATCCAAGATAATATTAATAAATATATACATGGTATTTGTGACTTTTTATCTCACAAATCAGATTTTTATATCTCATAATCTGGACTTTCTCATAATAATCAGAATTGTGAGATATGAATGCAGAATTGTGTGAAAAAAAGTGTATATAGGTGTTGAATGACAAGATGATATAGTGATTTTTTTTCTTTTCTTTTATACTCCTTTTTTATTCAGTAATGTCCAAGATAATATTTTAAAGATCCTCTTATCTAAGCCAATATGTATTAAAGTAAATAAATAAATATGAATGAATAAACAGTATTTGTGTTTTTTATCTCACAAATCAGACTTTTATATCTCACAATCTGGACTTTCTCATAATACTGAGGGGGAAAAAATCACGATTGTGAGATATAAATGCAGAATTGTGGGCACAATTTTAAAAAACAAATACCTCATTTATTCATTATCATGACAGAAAGAAATGGAAGCCCACAATTCTGACTTTTTTCCCCACAATTGCGAGTTTATAGTTTGCAATTCTGACTTTTTTTTTCTCATTTGTGTGTAATAAAGTAAGAATTGCAAGATATTCTGAGAAAATATTCACAATTTTTCTTGCAATATCTTGCAATTGTGACTTTTTTTCTCAGAATTGCGAGTTTATATTCTGACTTTATTACAATTGCAATTCTGAGAACATATCTGTTTTTTTTTCCCACTCAAAATTGGACTTTGTATCTCAGTTTATATCTCACAATTCCGAGAAAAAAAAGTCAGAATTGTGAGATACGATTTGCGAAATAAAAAGTCAAATTACAAGTTTTTATCTTGACATTTTGACCATTTCTCGCAATTGTGAGTTTGTATCTTGCAAATATAACTTTATGACAATTGTGAGCTTATATTATGCAATTCTGAGAAAAAAAAAAGTCAGAATTGTGAGTCTATATCTCAATTCTAATTTTATAACTCACAATTGCAAGCTTACACTCTTAAAAATAAAGGTGCTTTAAAAGGTTCTTCAAGCGATGCCATAGAAGAACCATTTTTGGTTCCACAAAAACCATTCAGTCAAAGGTTCTTTAAGGAAACATCTCTTTCTTACCTTTTTATAAACTGAAGAACATTCTTTCGCCACAAATAACCTTTTGTGAAACAGAAAGGTTCCTCAGATGTTAAAGGTTATTTATAGAACCATTTAGACAAAAAAGGTTCTTCTAGGGCATCTTGAAGCACCTTTATTTTTAAGAGTGTATATCTGGCCTTATTTCTTGCAACTGCAACTTTATATCTCGCAATTTTGACTTTATAACTTGCAATTGTGAGTTTATATCATGCAATTGTGAGAGAAAAAAAATCAGAATTGGGACTTTATATCACAAAATTCTGACTTTATTTCTCACAGTTACGAGTTTATATCACACAATTCTGACTTGATTGCTTGCAATTGCTAGTTTATATTGCACAATTCTGACTTTTTCTCGCAATTGTGAGTTTGTATCTTGCAGTTCTGACTTTGTTTCTCACAATTGTGAGTTTATATGTCCCAATTCTGACTTTATTTCTCACAATTGTGAGTTTATATGTCCCAATTCTGACTTTATATTTCGCAATTGTGAGTTTATATCTCACATTTCTAAGAAAAAAGTCAGATACAGTCAGATTGTTAGATAAAAAGTTGCAATAACCGTTTTTTTTTATTTTTATGCAGTAGAATTTGTACTTTGGTACTCCTTTTTTAATAAAATTATCTCAAAAATGATCAGTGTAATGTTGTACACATTTTTTAAGCATTTTATGTAAGACTGTTAATTCAACTACAATTAAATAATTTTACTGCATTAAATAACATTAGCCAGTTTGCTTTTGCATTTCTGCGGTAGCCCCGTCCACTATGACATTTCATTGGCCCCATAACCTGTTCCTAAACATCAAATACTGTATGATCTGATTGTCTGTGATTGTAGCAGTTTCACAATCAGGGTGGAAAGACTCTCCATATCTGGTTTGGACATGCTGTAATACTCTTTTTTTATGTTGCTTTAACAGCTGTTATATTGAAGGTTGGTGTTTTGGTTGCTGTTTCTTGCAGTAACAGTATATAATAAATGACACCATCCTGATATGCTTTTGATTTGTTTGACAGCAGATGCAAAATGTTGTCTGTCTTCTATGAATTGCTGCACGCTAATGTATTACACCTAAATATGAATGAGAACAGAGACAAAGAGACGTGCTCAAACCTGTGATTGTGTGTCAGCAGCTTTTGTGCTGTGAATTACAACTGAGGAACCTACATATGAATGAGACGAGTAGAATACCAATGACCATGCAGAGAAATAAAGAGAGAGCGAGTGAGAGCTGGCCAGAAAGTGTGCTGTGGGTGTGAGAGAATGACACAGGGAGCGTGTGGGAGTTGTGCTGTTAGCCGCGCTGGTGCTCTCAAAGAATGTTTGGCTTGGTCATATCTGAGAGAGAGAGATTTCCTGTCTGCAGGAGGGCTGCCTATGGAGTAGGCATATTTAGCTTACAGGCTGACTGACGTGAATACACATTTGTATATAGCAGGGGTCCTTAACCTTTTTGACACAAAGGGCCACCCTGAATCCTTTACAAATATGAATTCTGTAGTGTTGGATGATAGACTCGGCTTCCCAGTATGCAATACATGTGAATAAATCAGACAAATTACTGCAGCATTGTTTATAGTTTTTACTGTTTAAAGCATTGCTGGCACAGAAATTGCTGAAGTTGCGTGTCATGTTGTGATAACCCAGAGTGCATCTTTTCCTTTCATGATGCAGTTTTGATTGTCACTGTTTTACACTCTTTTAGAGGGCTAAATACACACAGAGTGGTGACCACATTCTATGACCAAAATTAAACAAATAATTAAACAAATAAATTAATTAATAAATAGTGTGATGATAAAACATAAAATACATAATACATAAATCAGATGGATATTATAAGTATTAATCAACTGATAGATAGATAAATAGATACACCATAAAACAATAAATAAATAAATCTGACCAAAATGAAAAATTATTAGTATTGATAATTGTATAGATAGATAGATAGATAGATAGATAGATAGATAGATAGATAGATAGATAGAAACAATTTAAATAAATGCATAAAAAAATATACAAAATAACAAATAAATCAATATTTTGATAATAAACCATAAAATAATAAATAAATAAATCTGATAAAAATTAAATGTTATTAGGATAGATAGATAGATAGATAGATAGATAGATATAAACTATTTAAATAAATAAATATACAAACAAATAAATACATAAATAAATATTGTGATAATAAACCATAAAATAATACATTATTATTATTATTATTATTATTATTATTATTATTATTATTATTATTATTATTATTATTATTACAACAAATAACAAATATTGTGATAATAAGCCATAAAAAATTATTAGTATAGATAGATAGATTTATTAAAATAAACAAATAAAAAAATACTACTGTAGTCAGTTCATTATTATATTAATGTATTAAGTAGACGTATTTATACGTAATTTTAATTTACAAAGTGTTTACAATGCTATGAAAGATGCCATCTTTCATATTCACTTCAGCCACTTTCACTATAATTCAGTGTGTTAGGTTTTGGCTTCGGTTATTCATTCATACAGACAATATTTGAGCCTCTTCTGTAAGCTGCTGTATGAACAGGACATTTTGAGAGTCACATCTGTTATCAGTCCCAAACACTAGCTGTGTGAAAATAGTCGATCTGCATGTGTAATCTGTGTGTGTTTGAGCGCTTGTGTGAGTGTGTTTGGCACGTTTAGCACGCATGCGCGCGTGTCAAGGGCTCAGGGGCCGTTTGACAGAAGATAAGATGGATGACTCTGCAGTGAGGGTTAAGCCTGACTCCCAGCACAGCTCCACACACACACACACACACACACACACACACACACACACACACAAACAGATATACAAACAACTCGTTAACATACTCCTACGTGGATGAATTTATTGCAGTTTTCAGGTGAGAGAGAGCTAATATGTGTTTATAGTGAAGAGCGCTTAGATAAATTGAAAGCTATTCGTGTAGAAACACATTGATGCTCACATAATTTAATTCAAACATATGTCTGTAGTGAGTTAATCTGTGTATTATAAATCTTAAAAAGAAAAAAGGAGGATCTTGCACATCTTCAACCCACATATAACATGAATTACATGAAGTCATTAATAAATTATTCCAAAAAGAGAGAGAAAAAAAACAAAAAAAACTCAATACTTGGAATTCATTTGCTTCAAAATTGAATTTGATTCAATTTACAGAGTGCAAAAAAAAAAAAAATAATAATAAAAAAATAATAATATATATATATATATATATATATATTATTAAGCTATTTATTAAGATTTTTTAATGATTTTAAAGAAGTCTCTTTGCTCACCAAGCCTGCATTTATTTGATCAAATTACAGCAAAAGCAGTAATACTGTGAAATAATTTTGTTATTTAAAATAATTGCTTTCTATTTAAGTATATTTTAAAATGTTATGTATTCCTGTGATCAAAGCTAAATTTTCAGCATCATTACTCCAGTCTTCAGTGCCACAGGATCCTTTATTATTCTTATTTATGTATTTTTTTTTTTTTTTATATTTTAAAAAGTTGAGTAATTTTTTTTTTTCCACTTTATCATTCAAAGCTTGGAGTCAGTATTTTATTTTATTTTTGTGGGAAGGGGGGGAGGAATGATAGAAATGTATACTTTTATTTAGCAAGGATGCTTTAAATTGATCAAAAGTGATGATAAAGACATTTATAATGTAACAAATTATTTCTATTTCAGATTAATGCTGTTCTTCTGAACATTCTATTCATCAACGAAACTTGAAAAAAATTCTACTTAGCTGTTTTCAACATAATAATAATAATAATAATAATAATAATAATAATAATAATAATAATGTTTTTTGAGCAGCAAATCAGAATATTAGAATGATTTCTGAAGGATCATGTGACTGGAATAATGATGCTTAAAATGTAGCTTTGAAATCACAGGAATTAATTACATTTTTAAATATATTCACATAGAAAACACTTATTTTAAATAGTAAAAATATTTCAAAATTGTACTGCTTTTGCTGTACTTTGAATCAAATAAATTCAGGCTTGGTAAGCAGAAGAGACTTCTTTAAAAAAAAAACATTTTAAAAATCTTACTTTTCAAAAACATTTGACTGGTAGTGCATTTTTTTTTCTTTTATCGTATTGCTGTTTTATCAAAGCACTAAAAATGTATTTTACTTTCTGCAACTGGTGTATTGTGGCTTATTATCTGATAAACATTGAAACAACATTGAATTTACATACATTATAAATCAAAATTTTGTGAAAAGGCCAGATGAAAATACACACATTGAATATGCTCTTGGCAACGTACGTGTGCTTACAGGTGCATTGATTTGTATTTATCCCCTGTAATTATCATCTTTTGTCTTTTAAGTGAAATAACAGTTTTTCCTACCAAATGCAGTCAACAATTTCTTTTTCTCAAAAACAGCAGGAGAGGAGAGATGTCATGTTAGTCTTTTCAAGCTTTTTGTAAATTGGAGTGTAGTCGTACAGGCCCCCAGTCCTTCTTTCTGATTGTCTTTGCCTGATGCGGAGATCTCAGCAGGGAGGCCGATGGGAGGAAGAATGTATCACAGCAAATATGGGTGTTTTGGGATAGAAGGTTAGATCTATGCTAACAAATCCATTTCCTCAACGCTTGTACAACATGACTATCTTCTCATTCTGAAGGGCACAGGGAATAGTGTGAGCAATTGAAAATGCATTTTCTGTACATAAAATTACAGTGTTTGTGTGGGAATGTGTTTATGCTTGTGTATTTTATATCTGTGAGCTTGAACTAGTGAAGTTTAGAGCTTGTGTGTGAGAGAGAGTGAGATAGCCTTTGTGTGTTTACATGTGCTCTAGGCGAATGTTTTATTCATGTTGCTATCTTCTGAGGTCTTTGGTATGCTGTGTGAGTTTATATGGACGTGTGTATGTCTCTGTAGCCAGGAGTGCGTTCATGTGAGCATGGACTAGTGCATGGCTGAGTTTGTCTTAACTCAATGTGAATGCTTAGAATTCATTGTAACCCTAATGCTAACCCACTACTACTATTACTAATCTGGCCTGAGTAACCTCAAAAGAAACACTCTTTAAAGGGATAGCTCACCCAAAAATGAAAATTCTGTCATTAATTACTCAGCCTGATGTTGTTCCAAAGCCGTAAGACTTTCGTTCATCTTTGGAACACAAATTACGGTATTTTTGATGAAATAGGAGAGCTTTTTGACCTTAGAGCAACTGACACTTTCAAGGCCTAGAAAAGTAGTAAGGACATTGTTAAAATAGACTTTTATTACCTTACTGGAAGAGAAGAAATTGTTAAATAAAGAGTTCATAAAAACTATATGGGCTATAACTCTACGTAGTCCCGGAAACATAATTGATTAGTTCATCTCTCGAGTCTTTGGTTTCAAGTTGTTCTTTCTTTTGTCACATGCCCACTTCCTGACTCAGTATCTTACTATGAATACAAATATATAGTTATACTGTATATGGATAAAGTTTAAAGCCTCTTTATTACAACATTCCATGTTAAAGAGACAGTTCACCCAAAAATGAAAATTTTATGTTTATCTAATTACTCCCAGGGCATCCAAGATGTAGGTGACTTTGTTTCTTGAGCAGAACACAAATTAAGATTTTTTACTCAAAACGTTGCAGTCTGTCAGTCATATAATGGCAGTCAATGGGTTTGAGATGGGTTTGAGAGTCAAAAAAACATAAACGTAATCTTTTAGTTTTTAATCTGTTGCGACAATCAGGATAAGCACAGGTAATTACCATTTTGCATAGCCGTCGTACCCACAATTTCTGCACTATGTAAACAATGAGTGACGTATACGCACGACAGATTGCTTCCACGCATGCGTCTACTATGCCAGAGCACATTGACGTGCCACGTGCCGACTGTTATGAACATGCATAGGACAGTTGGATGTTACGGTGGATCAGAGGCAAAAAAATGATATAAATACTGTTCAGTTTCTTGCACAGATCGATTGTTTCGTGTCTTAAGACCTCAATGTATCACCACGAACCACAGGGATTAATTGGGTTTTGTCTGTGTATGTTTTTTGACTCTCAAAGCCTTGGGTCTCACTGACTGCCATTAAATGACTGACAGACTGCAATGGTTTGAGTAAAAAGAAAAAAATTGTTTGTTTTCTACTAAAGAAACAAAGTCGCCTACATCTTGGATGCCCTGGGGGTAAGCAGATCAACATAAAATTTTCATTTTTGGGTGAACTATCCCTTTAACCATAACAGAAGTTGATAACCCTGGTGAAATCAGGATATGCTGGTTAGGTAGTTTTGATGCTGGGATGCTGTTTAGGTATATTTTGATGCTGGTTTAAGCTGGTCCTTAGCTGGTTTATGCTGGTCCTTTGCTGGTTTATGCTAGTCCTTAGCTGGTCATGTGTTGGTCAAGGACCAGCATAAACCAACAATAGTACTAGCATAAACCAGCATCAAAACCTACCTAACCAGCACATGCTGTTTTTTTCAACAGGGAAATGTATAAAGTGTGAAAAAAAACAGCTACAATTTGACATCAGAAACGCTTCACTTTAAATGTGTTTATAAGGAAGGTTGGGAATTGTTAGGAAAGGAAAGGACCTGACGTGTGGCCAAGTATGGTGACCAGTATTCCGAATTTGACTGCATTTAACCCTCGAACCCGCAACCTTCGGGTTACAAGTCCGACTCTCTAACCATTTCTGTATCCAATACTGCTGTCACATCAATGAACGACTCGAGAGGTAAACAATCTCAGGTTACTTGACTGTAACCTTGTTCCCTGAGAAAGCGGAACGAGATGCTGCGCTGCTAAGCGCATTGGGAACGTCTCTAGAAGTGACCAGCTGTGAATATTGTATGCAAAACGTCAATATAATTGACTAAACGGCACTATAGCCTCGATTGGTGACGTCACCGGAGCGCACGCGCACGAGGCTATAAACAGATGAGCCACAGGTGCATCGTCAGGATATTTTGTCTGAAGAGCAGTCCTGGGACATCTTCAGCACGGCAAAGTAGCGCAGCATCTCGTTCCGCTTTCTCAGGGAACAAGGTTACAGTCAAGTAACCTGAGATTGTTCCCTTTTGAAAGCTACAGTCGATGCTGCGCTGCTAAGCGCATTGGGAACGAGAATACCCACGCCGCCGTGCTTGAATATGTCTGGACTCCTACGGTTGTGCAGGTGTGTTTCACAAGAACGCAGGAAGACCTAGACATTAGCTTGTGATGTCGACTCAAGGACGCGAGAGCCCGGAGTGGCATGAACATCCAAGCTATAAAATCTTATGAATGTGTGCGGAGAGGACCAGCCTGCCGCATCACAAACTTGTTGTAGGGGAGCACCCCTTGCCAACGCATTGGACGAGGCGACCCCCCTGGTGGAGTGAGCCCTAAGGCCTATAGGCGAAGCTTGACCGCGCGCCTCATAGGCAAGAGCTATAGCATCCCTGACCCAATGAGAGATGGTCTGCTTGGTGGCAGCTGCTCCTCTGTTATGGGGGCCATAAC